>NC_137043.1:3135817-3225817 GCF_032717465.1 Coenobita brevimanus | reverse complement strand
ATATATATATATATATATATATATATATATATATATATATGAATACTGAAACTATAATCACCGCGCCTCACCTCCATTCACTACAGCACCTTCTTCTGTGGGTCCCTCCTACAGGTAAAGTACATTACATACACCGCGTAGGGAACGGCGCCCCCCTTGTAAGTACACAGGGCCACGCCAGGGTAAGACTAGGGATCTCCTCACGCGGAAATGCAGGGGAGGGTGAGGCCTGGCTCCACCTCACGTAGTGCCACCACGCGTAGGACCCTCGCCTTGTCATTATAGACAGTGCAATACCTGAAGTGACAATCTCACCTGTACGAAATAGCGCCACTCTCGCCGATTTCCCGCGCGGTAGTTTCGCTGATGTCGGTAAAGATGATATTGTTCCGGTATATGTAATACGTTTGTACACAGGGAGCCACGGTGACGAGGTGGTGCCGTGTCTTGCTCGCGAACTGCATGCACAAACGGGAGCAACAGATCATTTAATATTCTACCTCTTCTTCTTCTCTTTTTCCTATCTGTCTATCTATAGCCAGACCCCTTAATCCAGTAAGGGGTGGCCACAAGTAAATCGCCTCCATGTCGCCCTGTCCCCTGCCATTTCGCTGCCATCCTCCGAACTTACTTCCCTTCTCTCCCTTATACCTCTCCACTTCATCAGTCGATCTCATCCTCGGTCTCCCCCTCCCTTTTCCTTCTGCCTAATATTCTTAGGCTGAGAGAGGCTTGGCATGTTTCTCTGGCCAGAGATATGAAAGTTCGCCTCTGGACGCTGCTGTTCTGAGTATGTTTGCAGCTTGTTCGTTATTGTTTTGATGTTGTCAGCACTTGTTCCAGCACACGTGTGGACAAGCCATAATATCTCACTTCTGCTTCTCACTTTCCTATGCAGGCTAATATTCTTAAGTTGAGAGAGACTTCTTATCATCTGTTATAAATACTCAAGTTCACCTAATATTTCACCTCTCATATTTTCCACTTTTACCCACCGAGAAATATCTACCTCTATCTATCTGTCTGTCCATCTATCTATCAATGTCACTCTCTCCTTCACCATTAGGCTGCACTCTCTCCAACTCACCCCACCTTTTTTTTTTTTTTACGTGTCCGACCCCGGGCAAAGGCTCAGGGCCTATTTCTTGGGGACAGTGGCCTATCCCAAGGCCCAGTAGTCCTCCTACACCTCCACATGTCACCATTTCGGCGCTAGCACCCACCGTCCATACTGAATACATGCTATGGTCAGACTCAAATATGAAGTCCGTTTGGGTGGGGCCCGAGAGGGGATTTCCCTCTCTACGGCTCTTCCGCATCAACTCCAGTACCTATCTTTCTCTCTGTCATATGTCAGCTATTTACTATTTGAATTGTATATTAAATATTCTGTACTTATTAAATATATTAAATAAGGATATATATTGCTATGAATGTGTCGCTTTTTAGAATAATAGCAATGATTTGTATAAATTCCACACCACGTGACAACGCCGCTTTCCAACGTTGCCAGAGGTCAAGGACACCCACCTCAGACTACAGGTGACTAGTCACTTCCTCCCTGATCCCCACCCACGATGGCAGCTACTCCGACTCGCTCTGGTGTGCTCCACAGTCGGGAGAAAGAACTTATTTACAATGTGAACAAGTATTTTTTAGAAGAAAGGTCAGAGAGAGGACTTATGCCTACTGGGGAAACCTCTATAAAGAAAATGCGCCAAGACTTTTACCTCAGTGGTGGTGTGGAAAAAAGGTCGAAACAATATAGAAGAAAACAAAACTTATAAATATATAAAAATTTCTCAATCAACTGAGAGAGAGAGAGAGAGTGAGGAGGTTTGGCAGAGCTGTAGAGAGGGAAATCCCTTCGCGGGCCCCACTCAAACAGACTTCATATTTGAGTCTGACCATAGGGCTGTCTCATACAGGACTGGTGTACTGGTATTAGCGGGGGTACTTTTACGACATGTCGGCGGGTCATCTGGTAGATCAGGAAAGTCTGCTTTTTAGGAAATTCAAATCCTTAAACTGTTCCCTGCCCCAGCCGGGATTCGATCCTGGGTCCATTAGGACTGCAAGCCGTCTCTCTACCGATTTAGCCACCGCCTCCCTCACTCCTCTCCATCTCATCTTCTGTCTCCCCCTCCTCCTCCATCTCCGAACATGTAATATGTACTATCAAATTTTCTCTCTCTCTCTCTCTCTCTCTCTCCCTAGGCATGTACCTTCAGATGAAAATCCCTGAGGAGCGTGAAGAAGAGTGTGTTGTCTCCACCACTGACACCCACTAACTACACCTCAGTGCTGCCCAGGGTTGCCAGGTCAGAAACTGCCAACCCGCCGAGTTCCTCTCACCAAACCCTCCAAAATGTCAGCCTGCTCACCAGCCCAATAACCGCCTTGTCAGTAATCACAGACTAATAATATTAGAGTCGCGTTTTCGCGACATTAAAGGTCAAGTTATCTTGACCAATATTGATATCGTATATTGACTTTCATGCTGATACCCGTTTTCGCGAGCACTAAAAGTCAAAACGATATTGAATCTTGTGCATTACTAGGCAAGATTAATCAATGTTCCTCCCGAGGTATTTTGACCGATATTGACTTTCCATTTTGTAAACAAACCCTGAGCAACGGAGGTCGAGCCGGACTCGGTAGAGAAGAAAAAAGCCTTCCACCTGTTGAACTCATTGAAGTGTGTGTGATTTTCCATATTACTTCATCAACGTGTGGTTCTTGAGGAACGGTGTTTTCCACTGGAGAGGCCTCAAATCTCAGCAGGAGCCACGTGAAACAGAAGTGCCGTGAAGGACAGTGGATAGGACAATGGAGACCAGTGATACGTAAGTAAAATTGATGTGGGTTAGTTTGGAATTCTACAGTGAAAGATTATGAACAGTAATTACTTGTTGATATAGTAAGCTGTGTCTTCGCAGCCTATGGTAAAACATAAGGAAAAAGTAAGTTTCAAGAGAGCTTTTATCAGCTTATGGCGTATTCTGCATTATTAGCTATGTTTTTACTTAAACCTTTCACCAGTTTTATAATGATTTTGACTGGCAAACTGTGTCTTTTAATGCAAATTGTGTCCAGTGCAGAAACATTGATGGGTAGAAGCATTCACAGGGTAAATATTTCAAACATGAGTTCTCCCAGAAGCATTTAAAATTATTTTCATTAAATTGCCTTAGCCTGGTTCCTTTTTTATAGTATTGCTCCTCAAATGCTTCAGATGCCAACCATTCATGTTTCATTTCTAAAAAATTATGTTTAACAGGTACCAAAAATTATATTGGGAAAAAAAATGGAAAGACAAGAACCTTGGTAATTTTTAAGAAACACATTCTTGCCCTGTATATTAATGGTACATATATTTGCAAAATGAATAATGTGGTGTTATTATAGCATTTACTCGGAGATGCCTAATGTTCAGCATCAAAATAGCACTATGAAATATTCCTGCCGTATTACATTCATTTACTTTTGTTTTGATATCTTTTTTCATATGGTGTGCCGTGTGCTTCATATTTTTCATGTGCATTACTGTTTTGGAAGAGCCCCATTTTGCTTTTCTTTCCTAACTTTTTCCCCCTTTGATGGGGCTAGAATAGGAATAGTGGGCAGTTTCAAAGCAGAGCATAAAAAGCTTGAAACGCATAAGAAACTATCAGATTAACTTAATTAGAAGGGAAAATATATGGAAGGATGTGTTAGGTGTAAAATTTATTCCCAAACTTCAGTTAGTATAAAACCATGAATAAGGGAAGGCAAAGATACTAGGTTACACATGTGGATTAGTTTTCCACCACATGGACCTTTCCATTTGATTCCTAAATTTCTCATGATTCATCTAGGTTTGGTTGCTTGCCACCAAGGTACTGCACATCTTTATGACCAATATTTATCTCACAAAAGTGATTCTTATTAGCATCCTCACTTAAAAAGAATCTGGTACATGGAACTTATGAGCATTACCCTAATTGTTCTTCCTCATGATGTTTTTATTCCAATTCCTTTCTCAGTGTTTTCATTACAGTATACATTTCCACTGTAACATCTCTCTAATAAAAAAACTTCATCACAGGAATAGCCTGTAAATGATTACCAAAAGCAGGTATGCATCATATGGCGGTGTTTACCGACTGACATATATCACCCATCACAGGCTATATGTGTGCAGGGTGTGTCAGATTCTTCACAATTCTGTGGATGAGGCTCAGGCTTGCTTTCATGCTGGATCTGTCCTTGCAACACAAAGACCGTTATCAGGTATGATATATGTTCAGTTTTTACTTGCAGTTTGGCACTGTCATGTTGAAATATTTAAGCAGTAGAACAATGGCAATGGTATATTGGAATTGTGTGTATGGTACTTGCTTAATATTTGTGTGTGTGTGTGTGTGTGTGTGTGTGTGTGTGTGTGTGTGTGTGTGTGTGTGTGTGTGTGTCAGCTGCCAAGTTGACATTTTTACCTGTTGATGATGAAAGAATTTTTTTTGAGAGATATAGTTTCAAACGCAAGACCATTGTCATATTTAAATATAAGAATACAATATCTCCATTCATTATTTGGTGATTTATCCATGCATCAATAATATTTTACTGCTACCAGAAACTGATTTCTCTCTCATTTTTTAGGAATTAAATGCCAGGGGTGTGGTAAAGATTACTAGTCCATTAACGAAGCGACCAATTGCTTCGTGGTCCACCTCGTGGAAGATGATCATGGACAATCTGCTGCACAAAGTATGACAGATTATTAATATAATGCTCTAGCGTTTAATGATGTTTTCCTAATGGATAAAGTTGTGCTGACTCTTAAGGACAGTCGTTTTCATTTATTTGGGATGGGGAATCGATTACCATGCATGTTGCATACATTTGTTACTTCTTGCTCAATATGGTCATTCATAATAAGTACAATATATTTGTTGCAAGCTCCATACTTACTAATGCTTTATTAAGATTTATTAATCACTGATACTCTACTTTTTCAGGCACCGAAGCACCATCATGTAGCCGTTGTCATACTGAGTACGCCACTGAAAGAGACGCTTACTTATGTCTAGCTCGTCATTGTGCTCAGGAAGAATACACAAGGACAGGACAAGCCAGCGCATCAAAGATAGGTGTCTTGCATCAAGTACTTCATACGATCACCACTAAAACTGTCTTACTAACTTTAACAGTATGATTCATATGATGGTTTGTAATATCATTCACAAAACTATTGGCACTGTTTGTCTACTTGTTGGGATGAAAAGTAGGAGAACCAAGTTTACATGAAATAGAATTTCCAGTCTTACTCTTATTCTCTTTTCATACAGTACAAACATTTCTGTTACAGTGACGCAGTCTCATGGTGGTGCAAGAGAGTGTCAGATGTGGAATTCACATTGCACCGAGGTACTTGTTTGTCTCATCAGAGACAATTACACCAGACTTAGTGGTAAACTGGAGAAGAACACTGCTGTGTGGATGGACATTTGCCGTGAAATGCAGGTTGAGGTATATATGTATTCGTCTTGTGAT
The DNA here is from genome assembly GCF_032717465.1 of Coenobita brevimanus. Taxonomy (NCBI): domain Eukaryota; kingdom Metazoa; phylum Arthropoda; class Malacostraca; order Decapoda; family Coenobitidae; genus Coenobita; species Coenobita brevimanus. Next base: position 3,220,282 of record NC_137043.1, on the reverse strand, counting down.
GTTAAATCTGCTGTAATGTAACAGACGTATTGGTCCACGGTTCATGCTGAATATTTGGTAATCTTGATTATATGTGGCATAAATTGTACTTCTGTACAGAAGTGTGTACATCCTGTCTGATTTACTGCAGATTTCAAATAATTATGACTTCCTACTACATATTATATATCTCTGTGTCATCAACACAGGTGATACCTTTGCCAGTCAAAGGAAAGCTGGAAGAATACAGTATCAACAAGGATGGTCAGGTACTGACATAAATTCCATTGTAAATGCTATAAGCTCAGCTGCTTTTGCTTGCAGCAGTCCCTGAAAAACAAGCTTCCTGGTGCACACTTGTATAGTGTGTTGCATGTTTCAAACAACTTGGCTGGGTTCTTTTGGTTGGCTTCTTAGGAGGGTCTTTTGGTTACTGTCTGTTTTATAGTACTTTAACTGTTACACCGTGTTACCAACAACTCTTTGTAACAAATAAATGTAGGCCACTATAATATTAGCCATTCACCTAATACAGAAAACAAAGATTAACACACTAGTTACCTGTACTCAGTAAGAGTAATTACCACAGCAGCTTTTGGTAGTTTGTTTTGGCCTTGGGTTTGGCTTGCACATGATGGAAACATCACCTATATCTTACAGAACTGTGATACAAGGATTTTTCGCGTCTTTGGATCTCTTTATAGATGTTGACAGTTATAGTAAAACAGTATCACTCGCACACATATATTTTTCTCATTTTGAAATATTTCCAAGTAAATATTCAAATGGGTCACCTTTCAGTGGTGATGTTGATGTGCAAGGCAAGGTAAAGCCATCTGCAGACTTTGTCTCAGGATATCTTCCTTTTACTTTTTAAGAAAGCCATCGGCAAACTCTGTCTCAATATACCTTTCTTTTACTTTTTAAGCATTTGTTCATGTACTGATTTCAGCAGTAGGCCTACTTCATGCATCGTCAGGTCTTGTGCTGTGTTACCTTTTTATGTTTGTGGTTTGGTTATATTTTGCTAAGCTGTTGGGTCACATACTGCACATAGCACATATCTACAGAAGTGTATTACATTTATAATCATGACTTACTTGTCACAAGCATTGCAGTGTTATTTACATAATTACTCTTAAACTAGTAACATGATCTTAGCTTGATGTGGACAATGTCTATACAGTATTTGGTGATCTGTTAACCCTTCGTGAGCTGAGCCATTCAAAATTACACGGGAGGCTGACGGGGTCCCACTGGACATCAAGAGTTTTGGGTGGATTTCTGCCATATGCATAAAGCTTCATCATTTAAACTTTGTGCATATGTTCCCCAGGACACGGCACGTGGAGCCAACCCACCAGTGTCCCTTTTGTTTCGTTTTTTATTTTATATTGAATTTTTTAGAAAATTATTTACATTGATCAGAAATTTATTAAAGTTTCAGTCTGGTTGCACTGAAACTACACTTATTTGAATGTTTGATTGTCATTACTTATTGAATAGGTTCTTTACATAATTACAAGCTCTGGTATAAAGTGTGATAACATAATCATAAAGTAAAGGTATCCTAATTAGTTTCAAATTAGATACAAAAATTTTGGTTTTCAGTATCTTGCATATAAAGAAAACTTACTTTTATAATGGGAAAACAACTAAATTATAATACTTGTTTTTACAAATACGAAGAAAAGAGACTCGTACAGTGTTATGCAGCAGAATGGTTATGGTAGACAGTCATCACAAACATACCCATCACCGTCAGATAAATCAGTCTGAATCATTGTCTTCAAAAATATCGGGTTGATCATTATCTGCCAACAGATTTCTGTTATAAAACGTTGATTTTGAAATTGACATTGTCTTTAGATGTCAAAAAACTGAAAAATCTGAAAAATCTGAAAAAAAAAAAAAAAAAAATAGTCACAGGGAAGGCGAGGTGGTGTCCCACTGGACCCCACACACATTTTTTCCACTGTCACTCCTAAACGCTGCAAGCTTTTTTGCTTTATACAACAACCATCTACAATAAAAGTCAGGGACAGTCAGGTTGAAAAAATAAGAAATGGCTTAATGGTATCATTTTCAAAACATGCTGGGGTCCGCAGGGACCCCATCAGCTCACAAAGGGTTAATGCATGTCCCAGCTACAGTTTGTGAGTTGCCATGTAAATAGCATCATTTGGAACAGTCTAATGTTCATTGTAGGTTATTTTGACATGATATGTTGTGGAAAGCATTTTTCATTTCCTGCAGTTTTCGGGGGCAGGGTAGCTCGGTGGTAGAGTGTGAGCTTTAGGATGAGTTTGAGCCGTGCCTGGTAGCTTCCATGCTGGGAGGGGTAGCGTCCTCCTGTAACCTAGCAGGGATATATGATCTAATAAGGTCTAGCCTGGGCAAAACTATTCCCTATTCCCTGCATTTAGCATCTTTTAACCCCTAAATCGCGGGGTTGTTTTGGCTTGACTTGCGTGTCCCGCTAGGATATAGGCGCTCCAACAGACTTTCTAAAAATATTTGCCAAAAATCAGTTATTAGTCCTAGAATATTATAATTAAATATGCTTGTGGCATATACATTCAGCTTTCTCCTGGGATGTTTGTTGAGCCTTCACCGAGTACCGTAGGACTTGTGGAGACTTCTGAAGCTGGGTAACGAAGTCTCCACTTAACACTTACTGATACCCCGTAATATGGTTACCACTGCCTGATATTATAACTACAAACACTATTCTATGAATTTCAAGTAGTTTGGAATCCATATTCCAAAAAAAAAAAAAAAACACTATGAAAGCAACGTAAATTACGAGCGCATACGAGCTTTCCTCCCCTGCTGGATCCCCGATGGTATTCTGAGACAGAGCTGTCATTTATTATTTATAAACACACTCACACTTTATATTCCTAGTACTTTATTACACTTATTTATATATACAATATTTGTCTATAAGTTTCTTTCAGTACTAGTAGTTTATTTTCACTCCAGGCATTCACTTTCTGACCACTACTTGGTGGTGGCCAAAATTAGAATTCAAGTAAGATGGAGGAATAGAAGGGAAAGACGAGAGGAAGGAGTAGTTGCAAGGAGAGTGGAAAGGTTACAAGAGGATGAGAAAAAGGCAGAGTATAAGAGAGAAGTGGAGTAACGATTGGGCAAATATGAATTGGAGCAGATGGGAGACGTGGAAGGTGTGTGTAGGATATTTACAGAAGAAATATGGGCAGCATGTGATGTGGTGTGTGGAAGGAAGAGAAGACGGAGGGGGGTGCAAGGAACAGCGTGGTGGACTGAAGAGGTGAAACAGGCTGTGGCACAAAAGAAGAAAGCATACAATGAATGGATGAGAAATAGGGGCGTGGAAGAAGTTGAGAGGCGGAAGAGGGAGTTATATATAGAAAGAAAGAGAGAGGTGAAAAGATTAGTAAGAGAGACTAAGAAAAGAGTGGATGAGGAATTTGGAAGGAATTTGGGTGTAAAGTGGAGAGACTGTAAGAAAATGTTCTGGAGAGAGGTGAAAAGAGTAAGACAAGGTGGAAGTGACGTTAGCAGGGGAGTGAAAGATAAAAATGGTAGAATACTAGTGGAGAAGGGAGAAAAAGTGAGCAGATGGAGAGAACACTTTAAGGAATTGTTGAACGTAGAGGATGGAAGTAATGCGAGTATAAGTGGCTGGGGAATGGCTGGGAGAAGGAGGGAGGTGAGAAGACAGGAAGAAATCAGTAGGATAGAAGTTGTGGAAGCAGTGAAGAAAGTTAAATCGGGGAAAGTCCCAGGAATTGATGGAGTGTGTGGTGAAATGCTGAAGCATGGGGGAAAGATAGTAGTAGAATGGATGTGGAAGATGTGCAGATTGGCCTGGGAGGAAGGTAGAGTCCCGGAGGATTGGAAGTCAGGTATAATTTTTCCCTTGTACAAAGGAAAAGGGGAAAAAGAAGTGTGTGGTAATCACAGGGGCATTTGTCTTCTTAGTATAATAGGAAAAGTGTATGGTAGGATACTTATTGACAGAGTTAGAGAAAGAACAGAGAAATTAGTTGGAGAAGAACAGGGAGGCTTTAGGAAGGGAAGAGGTTGTGTAGATCAGATATTCATTCTTAGATCTTTAGTGGAAAAGTTTCTAGAGAAGGGAAAGAAGTTGTATGCGGCTTTCATGGATTTGGAGAAAGCATATGACAGGGTGGATAGACAAGGATTGTGGAAAGTGTTAAGAATATATGGAGTAGATGGGAAGTTGTTGAATGCTGTGAAGAGTATGTACGATGGTGCGAAGGCTGCAGTGCGTGTGGATGGTGAACTAAGTGAATTTTTCTCTTTGAAAGTTGGGTTGAAACAGGGATGTCATGTCTCCATGGTTGTTCAATCTGTACATGGATGGGGTAATAAAAGAGGTACAAAGTAGGGTAGTGGATGTTGGAGTGGCCCTGGTGAGAGAGGATAGTATTTGGAAACTCCCTGTACTGTTGTTTGCAGATGATACTGTGTTGTTGAGTGAAGACGAAGGGAAGCTGCAAGGCTTGGTGGATGAGTTTGGGAGAGTGTGTAAGAAACAGTATCTAAAGGTGAATGTAGGGAAAAGTAAAGTGATGGTCTTTGAGAGAGGTGAAGTTAGTGAATGTACAGCGAGGTTGGATGGTGAGGAATTGGAAAATGTGAGTACGTTTAAGTACTTGGGTAGTGTGATGAGCAAGGATGGAGGTTTGGAGGGTGAAGTGCTTGAAAGGGTACAGCAGGGAAGAAAGGTTGCTGGTTCTTTGAAAGCAGTGATAAGAAACAGGGAAGTGAGCATGGAAGTGAAAAAGTTACTACGTGACAGTATTGTGATACCAACTCTAACGTACGGAAGTGAAGCTTGGACGTTGTTGGAAGGACACAAGTCAAGAGTGAGAACAGTGGAAATGAGTTATTTAAGAGGAGCCTGTGGAGTCACATGGAGAGACAGGCTGACGAATGAGGATATAAAGGAGCGTTGTGGTGTTGATGTGGGTGTGATAGGAAGCGTTATGAGGAACACACTGAGGTGGTTTGGCCATGTGGAGAGGATGGAGGGTGAAAGACTGACGAAGAGAGTGTATGTGAGTGAGGTGGAGGGGGGAAGAGTGAGGGGGAGGCTGAGGATGAGATGGAGGGATGGGGTGGAGAGGTATATGAGAGAGGGGGTGTGAGTTGGGAGCAGTGCAGTGAAATGGCGGGGAACAGGGCGACTTGGAGGCGATTTGTTTGTGGCCACCCCAAACGGGATTGAGGCGTCTGGCGATAGATAGATAGATAGATAGCATTCACTTTCTCGTCCTGTATACTAGCGTATAGAGCGAATCTGTCACTTTCACTTTCATAACTCATAGTATTCATACATGCTAGAGTGAAACTTTCACTTTCATTACTCCTAGTATATATACTCGTATTCTTATATCACTACTCATTTACATTTCTATTTACATTCTCTATTTTATTTACATTATTTTCATTTCTATTTTATTGCCTTGTACCCTTCCAACAACGTCCAAGCTTTACTTCCATACGTTAGAGTTGATATCGCAATACATGACAATACTGTGATACCAACTCTAACGTATGGAAGTGAAGCTTGGACGTTGTTGGAAGGGTACAAGTCAAGAGTGAGAGCAGTGGAAATGATTTATTTGAGAGGAGCCTGTGGAGTCACATGGAGAGACAGACTGACAAATGAGGATATAAAGGAGCGTTGTGGTATGGATGTGGATGTGATAGGAAGCGTTAGGAGGAATACACTGAGGTGGTTTGGCCATGTGAAGAGGATGGAGGGTGAAAGACTGACGAAGAGAGTGTATGTGAGTGAGGTGGAGGGGGGGAGAGGGAGGGGGAGGCCGAGGATGAGATGAAGAGATGGGGTGGAGAGGTATATGAGAGAGGGGGGTGTGAGTTGGGAGCAGGGCAGTGAAATGGTGGGGGACAGTGAGACGTGGAGGCGATTTGTTTGTGGCCACCCCGAACGGGATTTAGGCGCCTGGCAATAGACAGATAGATAGATTTTATTTACACTATGTTATGCACTGTCGTTTGCAGTAACTTACAAAACTATTTTCCACTGTTCATTTATATTTACATTCATTGCTTTCACTTGCTGTTTACACATTATTTACACATTATTTACATTTCCACTTGCACGGTTTTAGATTCACCAGAAAGATCGTAGTCACTGTCCATCAATTTCATTGATAAATTAGCCAGTTCACGTTCCACAGCAGAGTCACTTAGCCCTTTACCCCTTTCCACACGAGGTTTAGTAGGGGTAGAGGTTCACAGGGCCCATTGCATGGAGCAAAAAAGCAGCGGAATTGAACAGGTGCGAAATCCGATGTGGTTTCACCTTGAAAGACGACAGTAAACTGAATATTGTTGCCTAGGGGCAGTGAAGGACTGCCAATGTCTGCGTGGTGATAGCTGCTAATATATACTCTATGAAATGATTGGCAGGAAATCTAAATAATACATAATAAATTAGGTAGTTCCAGGTGAATATACTGTAAATATCACTTATTTATGAGAACAGGTCATATGGCATATTTCAAGGGAAATAAACAGGGAAAACTAGCTAAAGAGTGCACCTGAGGTGTTGCCAGATGATAATTAGCCCATTCCAGATGTATGGCAGTATCAATTACTTTTTCTATTTCTTTCATATATTATTTTGTATAAGAATAGGGCAAAGGGCAAATATCAATGGATAAAATGAGTGGAAAAATCCATCCAGCATTTGTGTAGTGCAGCACAGCTGGTCAGGCGGGAGGAGAGGGTAATGGAGGGGAGGTAAGAAGGGGGGAGTCAAGGACAGGAGAAAAATGGCTAAATTGTCAACAGTGGATGGGGGTATAGGTGACATTAGCAGAACTGAGTATGGCTGGACACTGGTAGTACTGATGGATGATACAAGCCACCACTTGAAAGGCCGGGGCAAATTCAAAATAACACAGAATCACAAAAATGACGCCCCGTGGTATCATCCCTTGCTCCCGAGAGTCACAAAAGTGATGCCCCGCAGTTAAGGGGTTAATATATGATGACCTTACTGTCTTGCCATTTAATATTTGTTCCCAAACAGATGCCAGGTGTTACAGTTGACCAGGTAAAGAACAAGTGGATCAATTTGAAGTTGAAGTACCATAAATACAAGGACAGAACCAAAAGAACCGGTGAGTCTCGCACACAACCTCCACCGTCATTTGAAATTATTGACCAGATTCTTGGTGTTCGCCCTTCTGCTCATCCAGTTAATCGTATGAGTTTGGGACCCATTCATGTCACTGCATGCTCTCCAGAAATTCCAGCAGTACCATCACAGACATCCCTACCCCAACCACAAGTGTCACAACCAGGGACATCTCAGGGACTTTCAGGGTCAGATTTTCCACAGCCAGGACCATCACAGGCTCAACCTTCCAACCAACCTTTACCGGCCGACCCAGGCCCTGAACCCACTATCCAGGAAAATGTTGATGATCAAGGTCATCGTGAGGATAGTGACGATCAGGAACATCGAATGCAGACACCGCATCTCCCTCAAGCCTGGGCAAGGCAGCAGGGAAGAAGATTGCGACCACTCTCACATGGGAGGCGTATAGAGAATATAGCTTTAGAGCAATTGGCTGAAATAAAACGACATAACCAGGTGATGGAGGCATTAACTCAGAGGGTGGCTGAGTCCCAAGAGGCACTTGTTGCAGCGTATGAAAGAAGGAGTGAGATTTTAGCAAATATTAGAAAATAATTTTAGTAAAACCTAGTGGTTGTGGTAAGTGGGAGCACTCACCATTCACTCATTGTGCAGTGCAACACTCGGGTGATTGTCCTCTCTTCTCTTCCTTCCTTCCTCTTCTTTCTTTAATTCATTCTTCTTCTTCTGTCCATGGGAGACTCTACAATGAGTGACAAGCCAAATGGTTTCCTGTACATCAGGAAACCATTTACTTCGCTGGGTGTTAACGATATAACATAATTATGCCACCTGTTGGCTTAGTGGGAAATTAAGGCACTCCAGTCGGATAGAGCGGGTGCAGGTTTATATTCAACAAGTGGTGGGGGTTTACTGCTAACGTAATGCCGCTCAGGGATGAGTCAGGCTGCTCACTCATCTTAAATGTCAAGACCAACTTGCCTAGCCCAAGGTTCCTAAGCTACTCAAGGGGAAACTCAGGATTTGATGATGATGATGAACACATAGTGGTAGAGAAATATTGTTATATAGCCAAGAGTGTACAAAATATGGTTTAATACTGTATGAAAACCATATAAGTAGCATTAGCTTTCTCAGGAAGTCATGTTAAATCAAAATTTCTGTTATAAGTTCTTTGTATTTCCAGTTCATATGTTGTGCATGTTACATATTATCAACTGTCTGATATGTATTTTCCAGAAAGTGTCTGAATTGGGTTTTGCATTAAGTTCAGTCTAATTTCAAGATCAGTGTCATGTTGAATTCATATCTTCTTGATCATGTAAACCATCACTTTAAAAACACTTTGCTTGTACTGCTGAAAGGATAGGCTGTATAAAACTGAAGAATTCATATTAGTATTTACTTTCCAGAAATTACAAAGATTTTACAAAGGTCGCTTGCTAAACACGAGGAAGGTGAAGCAACAATTACAGGAAATATGAAGAATTTAAAAATGTTCAAGCTGAAAAGTGATCTACATATGAAGGAAAAAAAAAAAAAGACTATTTTTATTTTAATATGACAGTGCTAAAGAAAACATTCTTAAAAACAGTGGTGCTTCCTCCAGAACACCAAGGTAAAGCTTGAACAAAACAAACATTGATGTCAGTGTAAAAGTTGACAAACTTGAATAAAACAAACATTGATGTCAATGTAAAAGTTAACAAACATTACAAATATAATCTGTAATTTCTTCCTAGCATAAGTGATATCAAAATACACACACACACACACACAGTTATGTACAGTATATGATCAAGGCAATGACAAACAGTTCCCTTGAGCGTGAAAAACATTGTACAAAATTGAAAACACTGTACAGTTAATATATATTTTATACTCAGTAAGTAACACTCATATGGAAAAAAGAAAACAGGGATGTCATGAAATTAATCAGTGACATTCAAAACAATGGCAGAGTAGAAACAGCAAATTCCATCATTAAAAATCTTAATGTATCACGACCACAAACAAAATACTATAATTTACTCAAAACCTGATTATATATATATATATATATATATATATATATATATATATATATATATATATATATATATATATATATATATATATATATAAGAATAATTATGTACACCTGTTAAGTAGTTTATCAAAGCAAGGATGAAATGAAGTTTCGTTTCTCACTCGCCTCCACATCATGTGGAAGGGCAATTTCAGCAAGAGGATTGAGATTATCTTCAAGAGGAAGTGGGCCCTCCCTCAGGAGAGCAGCTTCCTCTTCTGGAAAATCTAGGGCAATGTTATGAAGAACACAACAAGTTGTTACAATATTTGGTATTTTCTCAACCTCAGGCTCTATAAAACTTAAACCTTCTGAACCTGCCCTTCAAAAAACCAAGTGAATTCTCGATAATAACCCTAGTCTTAGAAAGTTTTTTTTTATACTTTACTTGGTCTCTGTTTAATCTACCTGTATCTTTATAGGGAACTAATAGGTAGGTAGAGAGGGCAAATGCAGAATCTCCTAGGAGGCGATAAGAGGGTGAGGGAAAATGTGCCTGTGTGTTGCACTCAGTGTCAACATTCAATGCTGATGTGGAAAAAACACGATTGTCATGGGCAGAACCAGGGAAACCAACGTCGATTGAAGTAAACTTCTTCCTACTGTCACATGTTGCCATCAAATTAACACCAAGACTGTGTTTTCTATTCACATAATCAGCCTGCATGTCTTCTGGTGCTTTTATAAAAATGTGTAATCCATCCAGTGCTCCAACAACACCTGAGAATCCTGCAATTTCTGAAATTCTCTTTCAATAACACCTGCCTCTCGTACATTTGGCCATTTTATAAAGTTGCCACCAAGGTCACACAAAATACTGAGAATGTCTTGAACACAAGAAAAAACTGTCGACTGGGACAAACCAAACAACTCAGCTATCTCCTGGTAAATTGTTTTATTACCCAGATACCAAAGGGTGACATCCAGTGCCAGCCTAGCTTCCACGGGCAGATGGCCTCCTCTTTGTGCTGGTTGATAGTGTGGCTTAACAGTGTCCAAGATGAAATTAAATGTATTCTTGGTCACCCTCATATTCCTGAAGAATTCTAGGTCATCCTTCGCATGTAGGACTTCTTTAAACCTCTGAAGCTTGTCATGTTCATCCGCCCCCCCCCCAAAAAAAAAAAAAGATAAATCTACCGTTTTGGACATATATGTAATTTGTTGTTTTTGATACATTTTTATTGGTATTGTAGACAATTCTAAGACACTTTTCTTCTATGGCATTGTTATGCAGCGTACTCTGTGCCCCGGCATCTCGGGCACAGACACGGTGCAGTCTCGGGTTCTTTGTTCCCAACCAGGTCAGTACTAGCAAGGAAAGGAGAACACAAACACCACTGGTCAACAAGCACACTTATATATTATCGAAGACAAATACACACACCGTTCTATGCGCAAAACTGAGAAACTTACAATGACTTCAAATAAGGTTTACAACAATCACTTTCCACCTAGTTCAACAAAAGTGACCTGTACAAGGAATTACACCTTCCTGAGATAGGGTCATGTCCACATGGTGTCACAGACAATATTTCACAAATATGTCAGGTACATCATACTCACACATACGGACAACATAATACAGTATACCCAACCGACCAGCGCGTGACATGGATGACAACATATATTCAAGCCCTTAAACCTAGGTATTCAGGCGACATAGATGAGGTCCTAGCTAGTACGATATATCCGTGTGACATGGACGATGCTCTAGCTAATCGTATGCTATGTGTGCGTTACGTAGGACGAGAGTATATACGGTCTCACACTGGGAGGGAAGGGTATTAGTGAGTCTAGGGTGGGTTTATTCATGTGGGGGATGGGGACTGAGGGTCTAGGGAGGGGAGGGGGGAAGCACACTGGGGGAGGGTCACGCTGACGTATGTTGTCCAGTGGAGGCAACATTGGGGGAGGGTTGTCACTGTCGAGGGACTGACCAGTGGGTGGGTGTCGAACACTCCGTGCGTAAGATCCAGGTAACAGAGTTCACTATGGCACACTGGGGGGGGGGTGACACCTGGCTGGGGGGGAGAGAAGAGGGGTAGGGCACTGGGGAGGGTTGGGGATCACTGGGGGGAGGCACCGTGTATACGGGCGGGGGGGGAAGAATCACAGGGCCGGCCGTCAGGGAGGGACTGTGGCCACCAGCGCCGGGGGAAGTCCCTCCACTGCAGCAAGCATCCAGGGAGGCCAACTGACTCCGGGAACTGCGGTCTCGTCTACAGGAGGAGGCTGTCAGGGCTGGACTGCAGCCTCTCGTCCTGGCGGAGCCTGTCAGCACCTGGGGTGGGTGGAGCTGCAGGAACTGGACACCTGGCCTTGGGGACATCTCGCCAAGTCTTATCAGATGAGGTGTCTGTAGGGAAGCAAATCCCGCCCTCTCGAGGACAGAGACGGGGAGAGGGGTGCCTCGCTGCAGGAGTGTGGGCGGAACTAGAGGTGTTTCCCTCTGTTGGTGCCCGAGGACTAGCGGAGGAAGGGCAGCCGAGGGCTGGTCCTCCTACTTGGCAGGCCTGTGAGGCCAGTCCGGGGTGTGTGGGAGAGGTCCGTGGGGCATTCCCTCCATCATGCAGCCTCGTTGGGCACTGCCTGTTCTCCTACGAAAGACAGGAGTGCGGGAGGAGTTGGGGGAGACTCTCCCAGACACCGCCAACCCTAGCAGCTGAGAGTGAGTGCCCGTCAGGCTCTCCTGGCCACAGCCACAGATCCAGCGGAGTCTGCACTCCGGCCGTAGGGCCTGGGACTCCTGGCCTAGCGATGCTGGGAGGAAGAGGGCGAACATACTCTTTCAGCTTGCACCACATCTCCGATGGAGCATGCCCTCCTTCTGCTCGGGTAGGGATTCCTGTCCCTGCGACATTGGGAGGAAGAGGTCAGACGTACTCTCTCGGCTTATGCCACAGCTCTGATGGAGTGTGCCCTCCTTCCGTCGGGGAAGGATTTGTCCCAGGGATGTCGGGAGGAAGAGGTCGGACGTACTCTCTCGGCTTGTGCCACAGCTCCGATGGAGCATGCCCTCCTTCCGTCGGGGTAGGGGGATAGCAACCCTTGAGGCTTCTCCTGAGTCCTCTGTTAAATAGGAGGCCAATCCATGTGACTCGGCATCTGAGGGCTTGGTTGGGACTTTGCCACTGCAAATTCCACCCTGATTCTGGCAGGTGTTCCCTCTGCTGAAGAGTAGTGTACTTTTCCTGTACATTCCCAGGTGGTCTGGCTGTAGGGGAGAGGGGCGCCAGGTCATGGGAGAGATATGTTGCTTTTGCCTGGACGGTGAGCCAGGTAAGCCAGCCTCTCCGTCATCCCCTTGTGGAGTGGGTATCGCCCCCTCATACTCTCCTCCTGGAGTGGTGGTGTCGGGTTCACCCCGCCGCGTGGGTATTTCAGACATATTCACCAGAAGTAATTTTAATTTGGCACTTGAACAGACATTAACCTATCCTAACTGATGAAATAAAAAAAATTTCAATGAGTATGCCATAGAAGGAAAGTGTCTTAGAACTGTCTAAAATACTGAAAAAATGTACATGTCTGAAATAGAAATAATACAAAAAAGAAGGAAAAAAAAACTGAAGAATGCTAAGAAGAATAATACAAAATATGGTAATCCTTAAAGAGACACAAGACCACCTTACTTTGCAGTTTCCATCACTTCTTTCCTTACCTTATCTCATGGGATTATTTTCTGACTGCATTTTTTTCATAGTGGTAAAAAGCATTAAAAAAACAATGTCTCTTTACAGATGGATGCCATCTTGTGGTTAGTAAAGACAGGCTCCATATTAGAATGCCATTTTTGAACAAAAATAAGCCTTATCAGTGCCATGTTATCAAAACCTAACCAAAAATTTCAAAACCTCACTGGACTTCAATAATCCCAGCCTAACCTTCTGTATGCTAACCAAACAAATTTTATGTAAACTTAACCAAGGATCTTAACCTGGCCTAACTGTTTTGGTATTTTCCATTTATTGCTGGATCCTCTTCACATGATACCTCACTTCTATACACCTGTATAAAGTCACTGAATCATTTCAAAGGCAGGGTTATTAGTTCATTTTAAATTTTGTCTTGTCTCTTTAATGATTACCCATAGCCTACTATCATTCAGTTCATGCCACAACTTTTTAAACCAAATATTTTTCGGAAGACACCATTCAGGTTCTTGAAAACACACTGTATTCTGCTGTATTTGAAATACATTAAGTACCTGTCTGGTTGTTGACCTATGAAATATCTTATTAAACTATGTACCCACTGAAACAAATCTTTTGCCACCAAAATATTTATGATCATTTTACCTTGTGTCCAACAACAATGGTACAACTGCCCCTTCATCTGCCGCCATATTCTCAAGCCAGAGACCCGTCTGGTTAGTCACCTGAGGAATAATATCAATAAATTCCTCTATTTCCAGGAAAGCTTCCAAGCCAGCCACGACGCACGGACATTGTTTACAGATGGCGCTGTTGTAAAGCCAATACAATCTTGCCGTAACCCGTTTTTGCGACACTCACTTGAAACTCAGTATCAGTCAAAATGAATATCAAGATGATCTTGACGTGAAAAAGTCGCGAATGAGCAACAAATGACGTGAAAAATAGTTATATCTTATACAAACTTCATACATTAGCCTCACATTAGTCATACTGTATATTTAAATTGCAAAATGCACTTGTTTCATCACCTGGGACAGACAATCCGTTATCGCAATCCATTTTCTTTTTCACAGCTTTTACTGTATTTTCTGTTATACTTTGCATATTTACCCATTATCTTCCTAGTTCCACTATCCAGCCAACCTCCCTTCACTGCTCCCTGACTAAAATTGAAATGCTGCTTCTCTTATTTTACCACAACGGCATACATGGCCGCCAAGCCCCGTGACCTGTGTTTGAGTGTGGATTAGGGGAGTCATATCCCGAGGGAAATGGAGAAATGGAGTTCCCCCGAGCTAAGCCCTGTATTGGACTATATAGCCCCGCTAGGGTTACAGGAGGGAGCTACCCCTCCCGGCACGAAAGCCCGGGCGAGGCTCGAACTTGCAATCCCCCGATCACAAGTCCAGCGCGCTACCACTGTGCTACCGCGCCCCCCTATATCCCGAGGGAGGGCTGGGCCGGGTGCTAATGGTTTCGTCAGTTCCACCCACCACCACCTGCCCTCGATCTTGATCTCTCCGGTCACCCTTGTTTTTGCTGAGAGACAAGTTACAGTAAGGTTAATTTAGCAAATTCCCTCTCGAACTGAAGCCGCCGAAAACCCGCCAGTTAAGATATCAACTAGCCCAAAAACCGCCCAACCACCAATGTTAAATTTTACCCGCCAGCCTCAATTTGCCAGAGTTGCCAGCTTGGCGGATTTTCCGCCAAATTTGGCATCGACCAATTTGGCGGAAAATCCGCCAAGCTGGCAACTCTGGTGCTGCCAGGTCGGTGGGTGCTGTTGGACCCAATCCATCCCGAAAACGCGCCCAAAAAGCGCAGACAGCAAAATGACACACACACACACACACACACACACACACACACACACACACACACACACACACACACACACACACACACACACACACACACACACACACACACACACATCTCCTCCATCAGTCTTGGGAATGGTGAGAGCCAGATATCGTCATTCTTCTCTATTATTAACCCGTAGAGGTGTGTGTGTGTGTGTGTGTGTGTGTGTGTGTGTGTGTGTGTTGGTAGTATTATTATTATTAGTAGTAGTAAGTGGCGATCGGAAAGTCAGACCAAAGAGGAACTGGGTCATGTGAGAGAGGGTCAGACGGCCGCGCCTGTTTAACAGTTACAAGGAGGTCGCAGTTTCTCTCCGGGGATGGGTAGGGTGATAACAGGATGAGTGGAGACAATGGACTTTAATCTGGATTAAAGAGAGAGAGAGAGAGAGAGAGAGAGAGAGAGAGAGAGAGAGAGAGAGAGAAGGATAACACAGAAGGTATGGAGTGGCAGATGAGGCAAAGGGAGAGCTTTGCGTCGTCAGTAATTAGGGGAGCAGGGCTGGGTTGGGCAGGCTTGGGAAAGGGTGTGAGGGCTTCAGACAAAGAGGCAGATGTAGGGTAGAAACAGGGTGGTCATTATGACTCTGGTGCTAACAGTGCTGCACATCAGTGATGGACATAGCACTGTAGTAGCAACATGTAGGGATGGATATAAGTTCGTTCGAAAACGCACAAAGAAGAATGACAGAAATGATACATAATATTCTGAACTTTTCATATGAAGACAGACTAAGACTAAATTTGCACTCTCTCTCTCTCTCTCTCTCTCTCTCTCTCTCTCTCTCTCTCTCTCTCTCTGTCAAGAAATCATCATCGTTCCTCTTAACATTAAGCTTAGGAGTTCCATAATAACATTCTCTCGGCCTTCCTTCCTTCATTCCTTCCTTCCGTCCTTCCTTCGTCCTCCTCCTTCTTTATCTCCTTCATCATCATCATCATCTTATCATCATCTCATCTCATCATCATCATCTCATATCATCATCATCATCATTATCTCATCTCATCATCATCTTATCTCATCATCGTCATCATCATCATCATCATCATCATCTCATCTCATCATCATCATCATCATCATCTCATTTCATCTCATCATCGTCTCATCATCATCTTATCTCATGATCGTCATCATCATCCTCATCCTCATCATCATCATCTCATCATCATGATCATAATCATATCATCATCATCGTCATCATCATCTCATAATCATCATCATCTCATCTCATCATCATCATCATCATCATCTCATCTCATCTCATCATCATCATCATCTCATCTCATCATCATCATCATCATCTCATCTCATCATCGTCATCATCATTTCATCTCATTATCATCTTATCTCATCATTGTCATCATCATCATCATCCTCATCCTAATCATCATCATCATCTCATCATCATCAACATAATCATGGCATCTTCATCATTTCATCATCATCATCATCATCATCTCATCATTATCATCATCATCTCATCATCATCATCATCCTCATCTCATCATCATCATTTCGTCATCATCATCATCATCATCATATCATCATCCTAATCATCATCTCATCATCATCGCCATCATATCATCATCATCTCATCATCTCATCATCACCATCACCATCACCATCATCATCATCTTCATCTTCATCTTCATCTTCATTATCCTCAACTACACCTCAGTGCTGCCAGGTCGGTGGGTCGTGTTGGCCCACAATTAATCCCGAAAACGTTCCTAAAAAGAGCAGACACCAAAATGACACACACACACACACACACACACACACACACACACACACACACACAACTCCTCCATCAGTCTTGGGAGTGGTGATAGCCAGTTATTGTCATTCTTATCTATTATTAACCCGTAGAGGTGTGTGTGTGTGTGTGTGTGTGTGTGTGTGTGTGTGTGTGTTGGTTGTATTATGGTCCTTTCGCAGCAAGAAGTCCGTTCAGGGTGTGGCAGAAGTTGGGATTTCCCCGAGTGCGACGTTGCCAATTTGACCACCAATTATCGGATTATCACTCTGTCTCCCTACCTACCCCCATCACACCTGTTTCTCGCTCTCTCTCTCTCTCTCTCTCTCTCTCTCTCTCTCTTTGTATATATATATATATATATATATATTTTTATATATATAGATATATATATATATATATATATATATATATATATATATATATATTGTATATATCTATTATTTATTTTCATTTTTTTTCCACACCACTTATGAGGTAAAAGTCTAGGCGCGTTTTATTTTTAAGAGGTTTCCCCTGTAGGCCTAATCCTCTCCCTGATCTTTAATCATAATCTTCTTCGTCATCAGAACTTTCTGTTATATTGACGAGAGAGAGAGAGAGAGAGAGAGAGAGAGAGAGAGAGAGAGAGAGAAACAGGTGGGATGGGGGTAGGTAGGGGCCCAGTGATAATCCGATAATTGGTGGTCAAATTGGCAACTCTACGGAGTGGCAACATAGGAAAAAAGCACTGCCACGTGTCATAGAATTCATTCAAATCATTGTTATAATTCTAAAAAGTGATACTCAATGTACTATATAGCTTCCTTTACTATATACAGAATATAAAAAAACAATTTCAAATAGCACATAGATGGGAAATAAGAGAGAGAGAGGCATGTACTACAGTTGATTTGGCAGTATCGCTAGAGGTGATTCACCAGGTGGGCCCCACCCTGAACGGACTTCTTGCGGTGAAAGGACCATAGTAGTAGTAGTAGGTGATGGTCGGAATGTCAGACCAAAGAGGAGCGGGGTAATGTGAGAGAGGGTCAGACGGCCGCGCCTGTTTAACATTTACAAGGAGGTCGCAGTTTCTCTTCGGGGAGGGATAGAGGGATAACAGGATGAGTGGAGACAATGGACTTTAATCTGGATTAAAGAGAGAGAGAGAGAGAGAGAAGGAGAATACAGAAGGTATGGGGTGGTAGATGAGGCAAAGGGAGAGCTTTGCCTCGTCAGTAATTATGGAGCAGGGCTGGGTTGGACAGGCTTGGTAAAGGGTGTGAGGGCTTCAGACAAAGAGGCAGATGTAGGGGAGGAATTGGGTGGTCATTATGACTCTGGTGCTAACAGTACTGCACATCAGTGATGGACATAGCACTGTAGTAGCAACATTAGGGATGAATATAAGTTCGTTCGAAAACGCACAAAGAAGAATGACAGAAATCTATCTATCTATCTATTGCCAGACGCCTCAATCTCGTTTGGGGTGGCCACAAACAAATCGCCTCCAAGTCGCCCTGTCCCCCGCCATTTCACTCCCCTGCTCCCAACTCACACCCCCCTCTCTCATATACCTCTCCACCCCATCTCTCCATCTCATCCTCGGCCTCCCCCTCCCTCTTTCCCCCTCCACCTCACTCACATACACTCTCTTCGTCAGTCATTCACCCTCCATCCTCTCCACATGGCCAAACCACCTCAGTGTGTTCCTCATAACGCTTCCTATCACATCCACATCAACACCACAACGCTCCTTTATATCCTCATTCGTCAGCCTGTCTCTCCATGTGACTCCACAGGCTCCTCTTAAATAACTCATTTCCACTGCTCTCACTCTTGACTTGTGTCTTTCCAACAACGTCCAAGCTTCACTTCCGTACATTAGAGTTGGTATCACAATACAGTCATGTAGTAACTTTTTCACTTCCATGCTCACTTCCCTGTTTCTTATCACTGCTTTCAAAGAACCAGCAACTTTTCTTCCCTGCTGTACCTTTTCAAGCATTCACCCTCCAAACCTCCATCCTTACTCATCACACTACCCAAGTACTTAAACGTACTCACATTTTCCAATTCCTCACCATCCAACCTCGTTGTACATTCACTGACTTCACCTCTCTCAAAGACCATCACTTTACTCTTCCCTACATTCACCTTCAGATTCCGTTTCTTACACACTCTCTCAAACTCATCCACCAAGCTTGCAGCTCCCCTTCGTCTTCACTCAACAACACAGTATCATCTGCAAACAACAGTACAGGGAGTTTCCAAACACTAACCTCTCTCACCAGGGCCACCCCAACATCCACAACCCTACCTTGTACCTCTTTTATTACCCCATCCATGTACAGATTGAACAACCATGGAGACATGACATCCCTGTTTCAACCAAACTTTCAAAGAGAAAAATTCACTTAGTTCACCATCCACACGAACTGCAGCCTTTGCACCATCGTACATACTCTTCACAGCATTCAACAACTTCCCATCTACTCCATATATTCTTAACACTTTCCACAATCCTAGTCTATCCACCCTGTCATATGCTTTCTCCAAATCCATGAAAGCCGCATACAACTTCTTTCCCTTCTCTAGAAACTTTTCCATTAAAGATCTGAGAATGAATATCTGATCTACACAACCTCTTCCCTTCCTAAAGCCTCCCTGTTCTTCTCCAACTAATTTGTCTGTTCTTTCTCTAACTCTGTCAATAAGGATCCTGCCATACACTTTTCCTATTATACTAAGAAGACAAATCCCCCTATGATTACCACACACTTCTTTTTCCCCCTTTTCCTTTGTACATGGAATAATTATACCTGACTTCCAATCCTCCGGGACTCTACCTTCCTCCCAGGCCAATCTGCACATCTTCCACATCCATTCTACTACTGTCTCTCCCCCATGCTTCAGCATTTCACTACACACTCCATCAATTCCTGGGGCTTTCCCTGACTTAACTTTATTCATTGCTTCCACAACTTCTATCCTACTGATTTCTTCCTGTCTTCTCACCTCCCTCCTTCTCCCAGCCATTCCACAGCCACTTATACTCGCATTACTTCCATCCTCCACGTTCAACAACTCCTTAAAGTGTTCTCTCCATCTGCTCACTTTTTCTCCCTTCTCCACTAGTAATCTACCATTTTTATCTTTCACTCCCCTGCTAACTTCACTTCCCCCCTGTCTTACTCTTTTCACCTCTTTCCAGAACATTTTCTTACAGTCCCCCCACTTTACACTCAAATTCCTTCCAAATTCCTCATCCACTCTCTTCTTACTCTCTCTTACTAATCTTTTCACCTCCCTCTTTCTTTCTACATGTAACTCTTCTGCCTCTCAACTTCTTCCACGCCCCTATTTCTCATCCATTCATTGTATGCTTTCTTCTTTTGTGCCACAGCCCGTTTCACCTCTTCAGTCAACCACGCTGTTCCTTGCACCCCCCTCTGTCTTCTCTTCCTTCCACACACCACATCACATGCTGCCCATATTTCTTCTGTAAATATTCTACACACACCTTCCACGTCCCTCATCTGCTCCAATTCATATTTGCCCAATCGTTCCTCCACTTCTCTCTTATACTCTGCCTTTTTCTCATTCTCTTGTAACCTTTCCACTCTCCTTGCAACTACTCCTTCCTCTCGTCTTTCCCTTCTTCTATTCCTCCATCTTACTTGAACTTTAATTCTGGCCACCACCAAGTAGTGGTCAGAAAGTCCACTCCCCCAACCTCTATAAACTCTTGCATCCAATATACATCTTCGCATCCTTTCATCCACACACACATAATTAATCATTGCCTTCCTTTCACTCAGTTCACCACCCACCCTTCTCATCACTCGCCATGTATACCTGTGGATCATTTTATGCCTGAAGAGGGTATTGGCTATCACCAACCCCCTCCCAGCACAAATGTCCACTAACGCACTCACTTTCTCATCTATCTCAGCAGGCACACCCCACTCACCAACTATCCCATCCACCTTCACATTCCCAACTTTACCATTCATATCACCAATCAAAAACACTCTCTCATTCCTTCCAAACTTTTCCATGCACACTTCTACATTTGTCCAGAACTCTTCTCTCACTCTTCTAGCACGATCTTGCGTTAGCGCATACACACACACAATCGCCCACATTTGTATTCCAACTTTCAACTTTACCCACACAATCCTTGATCCAACTGATCCATACTGTCTTATGCTCCTCTTCCATCTTTTACTCACAACTATACATACTCCTTCCTTTGCCCTCTCATTCTCACCTACTCCTGCACATATACCCCATCCATACTCCCATTCTCTCACACTTTCTCCTTTCCATTTTGTTTCAGTTATTCCACATACATCCACTTTCGCATCCTCAAGCACCTGGACAATCTCTCTCTCTTTCACCTCATCATTTGCTCCCCTTACATTCCAAGTTCCAATTGCAATGTCCTTTGTCCGGTCCTTGGTCGTCAACGTTTGGTCAGTCCTTGTCCGAGGCTTCTTGTTTGTTTTTTTAGTTAGTTGTTTTCCGGGGAGGGGCACTAACCCTCCGCCAACACTTTTAGTCGCCTTTTACGACAAGCAGGGATACTGGGGGAGTATTCTTGAAAACCCCCCCCTACCCCCAGGGGTAGGGGGAACTTTTCATATGAAGACAGACTAAGAAGACTAAATTTGCACTCTCTCTCTCTCTCTCTCTCTCTCTCTCTCTCTCTCTCTCTCTCTCTCTCTCTCTCTCCTGGGGGGAGATGTGCGTCACCCTGGGGAATTTTGTTTCTTTTATGAGTGACTCTTATAAACCTATGTTTTAATTTCTTTATTTTTTATTATATCTAATTATTTTTAAAAATATTTATTATTGGGGGCTGGTGAGCTGCCATCCTGTCTGAGTCAAGGACACAAAGGAAAGTGAACCAAGTCGCTCTGGCCGGGTTAGAAAAGGTCGGTGTGAGTGTTGCCGTTCAGGAGGGTTTAATATATTATTTTTTTACACAGAAATTGGCATATTTTTACTTATATTCCTGCACATTATCATTTAATCATAATTGTGACATTATTACCCACCCAAGAAATACGGTACAAACCAATAAAAGTGACTACATTTTTTTTAGCAATACTGGAAAATATTATACCACGTTTCTGTATTGATGTATAAATATTTTATGCATAATAAGTTTATTGTTCTTTCATATATTATAATACACACTTTAACATTGTATTCGTATGTGTTTAGCTTATTTGTGCTGCCTTTTACATATATAACAGCCGTTTCACATCTCGGGTTTGGGAAACATAGCACCACTGTACAGAGGGTCGCGCCATACCCTAGCCGCCAGTTTAGATTTGTCAGACCATACTACCACCACCACCGTCATCACCATCACTACCACCACTACTACGCCTACCACCATCACTCCTACCACTGCTACTAGTACTACTACTACTACTACATTTGCCACATACATAACTCTTCCCGCGGAGTCACACTTCTCCACTAACACTTGTCCAGGATGAGGAACGATTCGTCATTTCTACCACTCTCCCTCCGAGTTTACCCAAAGGCATATCATCATCATCATCACTATCATCACCATTATCATTATCATCACTCTTTTCTTCCTCCTCCCAATCATCATCGCCACCATCATCATCATCATCATCATCCCCCTTCTCCTCCTCCTCCACATCATCATCCTTATCCTCATCATCATCATCATCATGTTTTTCTCCTCAGAATGAGATGAAGTAGGATCAAGAAAATAATATACTTAAAAAGATGAAGAATAACAATTCAATAAATAAATAAAAAAATAAATAGATAAATAGGAGTAGACATTTACTTTTCAAAATTTATCTTAGTTTCTCATAAAGAACAAGTTTTCTCTAGTTTCGAATCAGTCATCAATAATTTTTTGAATGTATGTATGTATGTAATATGTATGTATGTATGTGTATGTACGTATGTATGTGTACCTACGCATGTGTATATGTATGTATGTGTATGTAGGTGCATGTACAATATATATATATATATATATATATATATATATGTGTATGTGCATGAATATGTGTGTACATGTATATATGTGCATGTGTCTGTACGAATGTATTTATATGTGTGTGTATGTATGTGTCTCTGTAGCCTATGTGTGTGCATTTGTTTATGTGTAGTGCTATGCTGTCATGCGTATGTGCATATGTATGTGTATGTATGTAGGCACGCAGTGTGTGTGTGTATGAGTGAATGTCTAAGTAAATATAAACGTGTATGTGTGTTTGTGTGTATGTACTGTATGTGTACTACTGTGGATGTATACGTGTTTATTTTTATGTATGTGTATGTGTATGTTTGTATGTGTGTATGTGCATATGTGTATTTGAGTGTATTTGCATGTCTGTATGTGTGTATGTGCATGTGTGTGTGCATGTTTATATGAGTATATGTGAATGTGCATGTGTGTATGTGCGTTTATGTGCTTGTATGTATGCCAGTCCAATAATAAATCTAATCCTAAGCAGTGCCAAACAAATAACAAACAACAAAAACAAAAGCAACAACAAAACCCAAACAAAATCAACGACAATCACCCTAACTCAGCCAAACAAACAAACAAACACATCTATCAGCTGTAAATTTATCTATCGTAGCTTAGGTGTGGAGAACCTTTAATTGCCTCACTAATTACAGAAGTGAGATAAACACAGGTAAAGTAAAAACAGTAAAGTGGATTTTTTAAAGGATAAGATCAACAAAAGAGAATCAACGACAAAAACTCCTGTCTGGACACACACACACACACACACACACACACACACACACACACACACACACTCAGTAATGCTTATAACAAGACGTATCCTATTTCTCCAGGAATTTGACATACGTGCCCAAGGAGATATGGGTGGTTTTCGAGTCCCCGATGACGTGGTAGGCGGGTTGGGGGCTCCGGGTCATAAGCCAAACTATTCCTGTTGAGATGAGGTTAGGTTAGGTCAGACTGGGTTGGTTTGGGTTGGTTTGGGTAGACTGAATTTGATTTAGTTAGGTTTGGGTCTTACTTCTCTCCTGCCCTAACAACCATTCTCTGCTCTTTCCTACCCTAGTCTACCTTAGCCTACCCTACCCTAGCCTACCCCTATTCTGCCTTACACTGACCTACTTAACCCTAGTTTTCCATCCCCTACCCTATCCTACCTTATCCAATCTTCTCCTTCCCTATCCTTCCCTTACACACACACTTCCCTTCAACCATTACCTTACCCTACTCTGCCGTTTCTTCTTCTTTCCTCCCTTCCCTTACCCTTCTCTTCCCATTCCTTCCTCTCTCACATCCTCTCCCTATTTACCCTTCTCTTCCCTCCCATAGCTTACTATACCCAACTTACTATACGCGTTTCACTCTAACTTGGCCCAGATTTTCGTCCTTCAGCTTATTTCACGTAGCTCAGTGACGGAAGACGACAATGCTATGACTCAATATCGTATGGCACATCTTCATGACAAGCATAGCCTTTCAGTATACCTCCATTGCAACAACTCAGCATTCAAGACGGAGTGAAGTGAATATTAGTCCAAGTAATCGAATAGCACCCACGTCAATAACTATAAAAAATAATAAAGCAAGAACAACGAATAGACTCACTAGTAAGTCCGATGGGTTTGGGGACACAGGCATACACGAGTGTCCACGAGTCGTAATCGGTGGCTAGTACTTGATAGTGGTCCTCAATGACAGGCATTCTGGAAGGAGTGTAAGTCAGGAAGTTGGGAGCAGAGAATAGCCTCTTAGCAGTCACGTCTCCGGTAAGGACTGTGGGGCGGTTCAAGCTGGGAGGATGAGGGCTTAGAGTTATCTTTTTGCTGTACACGCACACACACTGAGACACACACAAACACACACACACACACACACACACACACACACACACACACACACACACACACACACACACACACACACACACATGAATAAAAATCAGAACGTTTGGTTCAAATTTTATTTGAGAGGAATTATTATCTTTGTTTTTGCTTCACACACACACACACACACACACACACACACACACACACACACACACACACACACGCACGCACGCACGCACGCACACACACACTCACACACACTTACCTACTTGCACACACCTACTTACAAAATGTCCCAGAAATCGTCCCTGGAAGATATATTGCCCGTCCTTTCGTCCTTGATGTAAGAGTAACTCCAGCACCGTCCCACCTCTTGGAACTCGACGAAATACCTCTCCTGCTCGAACCATCTCCCCAGGTACTGAAGAAGACGTAGGTAGGTAAGTACTGAAAAAAGCCAAGACGTAGGTAGGTACTGCCATCATCATCATCATCATGATCACTCACCCTCTCCCAGTCGAAGTTCTTGATAATGGGTGTTATAGGACAGTCGCCCGTGATGTTCACTTGCCCCTTCACTCCCATCATCAGCGAAGAATCACAAATGTGATACCACGACTGAGAAACAAACCATAAGAGGAACCCCTTGAAAAACTTAAATTATTTAGCCTAACTAAGTGCAGGTTAAGAGGGGACCTTATTGAAGTTTTAAAAATCATGAAGAGATAGGACAACTTAGAAATGCATAAATATTTTTATATAGACCGGTCGACTGAAACCAGAAGTGATGGCTGGAAAATTATGGGAAGGCGTTTCCAATCACATGAAGCAAAATACTTCTTCTTTAACAGAGTTGTAAATATCTGGAACAGATTACCCTCAGATACTGTGAACAGTATCTCAATTGAGACATTCAAAAACAAAATAGACAAGAATTTGCACGAGAATCCTCAGCTGACTCTTTTTCTGTCCGAATAACTTGCTTTTATAGCAGCGTGTAAGTTCATTCCCCTTTTGTCTACAAGACACCCTGTAAACAAAGTACCCGTACATAGTGTTGCGTCACGTCAGTATACATTTTTCAGTTTATTCAATGCAAATAAAGTAATTTAAGCACAGATTAGGATCTGCACAGATAACCCTGAGTTAATGGTCACTACTCTTACTTTTGACCTGTGAATGGCTGTGGATCACTGAGGGTCCCTGTTAGTCAAGTGACCACCATCAGGCTTTTTTTTTTAATGTACCAGGGGTCACTGCTTCAGAATGAAACTTGTGTACTTGTCCCACATGGGAAAGTTCCTTGTCTCAGTGGAGTGAACGGAGCTAGGGCCTGATTGACTGCTGCCTACCTTAAAAGCGCCAGGCAAGGCTGCTGCACCACCCCTAAACATCCACACTGTGCAGTCCCCTCGTGTCTACAAGACACCCCGTAAACTTAACATAGCGTCACATCACGTCATTATTCATTTTTCAGTTTACTCAGTGTAAATGAGGTAATATGCAATAAGCACAGATTAGGATCAGCACAGATAACCCTGAGTTAACGGTCACTACTCTTACTTTTGACCTGTGATGGGATGTGGATCACTGAGGGTCCCTGTTAGTCAAGTGACTACCATCGGGATTTTTTTAATGTACCAGGGGTCACTGCTTCAGGATGAAACTTATGTACTTGTCCCACATGGGAGAGTTCCTTGTCTCAGTGGAGTGAATGGAGCTAGGGCCTTTTTGACTGCTGCCTACCTAAAAAGCACCAGGCAAGGCTGCCGCACCACCCCTAAACATCCACTCTGGGCTTTGCACATTCACACTGTGTGCTGTGCAGCCCCCTTTTATACAAGACAACCGTTGTATATATTTTTCAGTCTCCCCAATGCAAAGAAAGCAATATAAGCACAGATTAGGATCTGCAAAGATAACCCTGAGTTAATGGTCACTACTCTCACTTTCGACCTGAGATGGGCTGTGGATCACTGAGGATCCCTGTTAGTCAAGTGACCACTATCGGGATTTTTTTTTAATGTACCAGGGGTCACTGCTTCAGGAGGAAACTTGTGTACATGTCCCACAGGGGAGAATTCCTTGTCTCAGTGGAGTGAACGGAGCTAGGGCCTGATTGACTGCTGTCTACCTCAAAAGCGCTGGCAAGGCTGCCTCACCCTCCCTAAACATCCACACTTTGCAGTGTGTAATTTCCACGTTATGTCCACAGACTTCCCATAAATTCAATGTACCGGTTTATACTGTCATGCCGTAACTATAGTCTGTCTCATGAAAGATGAGGGTAGAATATCGTCTATTTTACTCCCAAGTCACTGTCAAAGGCCGAATGCACCTGACTTAACGACCTGTGGGAATACAGGCTGGCCAGGAACAAGGCCTGAGGGCAAGAGGCACACACACACACACACACACACACACACACACACACACACACACACACACACACACACACACACACAGCCAATGAATGAATGGGTATAAGTGACCCGCTATGCTCACAAGTCAATATGAACTGTGGTTCCTATTTTTGGATGCAAATTTTTTTTTTTTTTTTGAGTTACAAAGCGCTAAAAATAAACGAAAAATATTGGACCAGTTATTCGTTGTATATTTAGAGTTAATAGCATATTATTCTTTTTATTTTACTTTTTTTTTTGTTTGTTTTATTCGCCTGTCATCAAGAATTTGTAAGTTGGCATCTCAGGGCACAGCACCTCCTGACTGACTCCTGGGAGATGACAAGACTGAATTGTCTGCAGTTTTCCCCTTGCTCCAATCAGAGCCGGATATCCATATTCGCATTATCCCGCAGTCCACCACCCTCCTTGAGACTTGAGAGAGAGAGAGAGAGAGAGAGAGAGAGAGAGGAGGTGGCAAAGGAAGGATGGAGAGAACATGAAGGAAGGAAGGACGAGAGAGAGAGAGAGAGAGAGAGAGAGAGAGAGAGAGAAAGGAAGGATGGAGAGAACATGAAGGAAGGAAAGACGAGAGAGAGAGAGAGAGAGAGAGAGAGAGAGAGAGAGAAAGGAGGCAAAGGAAGGATGGAGAGAACATGAAGGAAGGAAAGACGAGAGAGAGAGAGAGAGAGAGAGAGAGAGAGAGGGGGGGTGGCAAAGGAAGGATGGAGAGAACATGAAGGAAGGAAGGACGAGGGGAAGTACAGAGAGAGAGAGAGAGAGAGAGAGAGAGAGGGGGGGCAAAGGAAGGATAGAGAGAACATGAAGGAAGGAAAGACGGTGGGAAACGAGAAGGAAAGAAGGAAGGCGAGGAAGGAATGAGGGAAACTTTTGTCAAAATATATCGTGTATTCATTTTACTGTCATATTAAAAGTTTATGGTACCCGTCGGTGTGTGTGTGTGTCTGTGTCTATGTGTATGAGTGAATGTCTATGTAAATATAAACGTGTATGTGTGTTTTTGTGTATGTACTGTATGTGTACTACTGTGGATGTATATGTGTTTATTTTTATGTATGTGTATGTGCATGTTTGTATGTGTGTATGTGCATGTGTGTGTGTATGTGCATATGTGTATTTGAGTGTATTTGCATGTCTGTATGTGTGAAAGTGCATGTGTGTGTGTGTATGTGCATATATGTATGTGTGAATGTGCATGTGTGTATGTGCGTGTATGTGCATGTATGTATGCCAGTCCAATTCTAAATCTAATCCTAAGCAGTGCCAAACAAATAAACAAACAACAAAAACAAAAGCAACAACAAAACCCTAAAGAAGCAACGACAATCACGCTAACTCAGCCAAACAAAAGAAACAAACAAACACATCTATCAGCTCTAAATTTATCTATCGTAGCTCAGGTTTGGAGAACTTTTAATTGCCTCAGTAATTACACAGGTGAGATAAACACAGGTAAAGTAAAAACAGTAAAGTGGATTTATTGAATGACAAGATCAACAAAAGAGGATGGACGGCAAAGACCCCTTTCTGGGCACACACACACACACACACACACACACACACACACACACACACACTCAGTAATGCTTATAACAAGACGTATCCTGTTTCTCCAAGAATTTGACATCTATGGCCAAGGGGATAAGGGTGGTTTTCGCCTCCCCGATGACGTGGTAGGGGGGGTGGGGGCTCCGGGTCATAATCCAAACTATTCCTGTTGAGATGAGGTTAGGTTAGGTCAGATTGGGTTGGTTTGGGATGGTTTGGGTAGACTGAGTTTGATTTAGTTAAGTTTGGGTCTTACTTCTCTCCTGCCCTAACAACCATTCTCTGCTCTCTCCTACCCTAGTCTAACTTAGCCTACCCTACCCTAGCCTACCCCTATTCTGCCTTACACTGATCTAGTCAACCCTAGTTTTCCATCCCCTACCCTATCCTACCCTATGTAATCTTCTTCCCTATCCTTCCCTTACACACACACTTCCCTTCAACCATTACCCTACCCTACCCTGCCATTTCTTCTTCTTTCCTCCCTTCCCTTACCCTTCTCTTCCCATTCCTTCTTCTTTCATGTCCTCTCCCTATTTCCCCTTCTCTTCCCTCCCATAGCTTACTATACCCATCTCACTGTACGCGTTTCTCCATAACTTGGTCCAGATTTTCGTCCTTCAGCTTATTTCACGTAGTTCGGTGACGGAAGACGACAATGGTATGATTCAACATCGTATGGCACTTCTTCGTGACAAGCATACCGGTAGCCTTTTAGTATAACTCTATTCCAACAACTCAGCATTCAAGACAGAGTGAAGTGAATATTTGTCCAAGTAATCGAATAGCACCTACGTCAATAACTAAAAAAATAAACAAGAAAGCAAGAATAACGAATAGACTCACTAGTAAGTCCGATGGGTTTAGGGACACAGGCATACACGAGTGTCCACGAATCGTAATCGGTGGCTAGTACTTGATAGTTGTCCTCAATGACAGGCACTCTGGGAAGAGTGTAAGTCAGGAAGCTGGGGGGAGAGAATGGCCTCTTAGCAGTCACGTCTCCGGTAAGGACTGTGGGGCGGTTCTGGCTGGGAGGATGAGGGCTTGGAGTTATCTTTTTGCTCTACACACACACACACACACACACACACACACACACACACACACACACACACACACACACACACACACACACACACACACACACACACACGCAAACGCGCGCGCGCGCACACACACACACACACACACACACACACACACACACACACACACACACACACACACACACAGAGGCAGCCAAAGGTGGCAGACGTGCGACATCGGCGCTCCATACTGAACCAACACGGCCAGTGGCATTACCTAAAATAGTATATTTGTATGAGTCAAGCTCTGTACCAGGTTAGACTAAATGATCTTTCATTATTAAAAGGAAAAAAATAAGAAGAAGAAGGTTAAACAAGACTTGTTCAAACAGAAAAGAGAACCAGGACGAAAGAATTCGCTCAGTCAGCTGAGGTTTGTTTACAGCAGCACAGGGAATGTAAGTACATACTCTGTACTTTTAGTATTGCAAAATGGATACATACTTTAGTAAAGCAAATTTGGAAAAGAAAAGGGATAAAGGTAGAAAGCAAAATGATGATTTCTACCAAGAACTGGTTGAAGTGGAGACTCACAACAGACTGGTTGAACGTGTACACAAACTAGAAATGGCTTTCAAAAATGAAGATGGTGAAATAAAGAAGCAGATGCACTTGCAAAAGGAAGAAATAGAAAAACTAGGAAGGGAGGCCAACAAGCAAGACACAACCATCAGTGAACTAACAGTGGAATTGAGTACACTTAAGAAGAAAATGAGTGAAATGGCAAGTACAGTAGTCAGTCACGAGAGTGTTATGGAAGAGTTAAAAAATGACACAGAGACAGTTAGGCAAGTAAGCAGTCTGATAGACCAAAACAGTGATATTGAGGAGAAGATAAAACAGGTGAATGAAGCTGTGCACAGCTACAAAAATGATGTGGAAACCACGTATGTTGAAATGGAGAAACAAGGGTGGAGGAAAAAAGCATTAAACAGGAAGTGAAAAGAATAATCCAAAACAATCCAAAGTTAGTCAGAGATTCAGTAGATATAAACAAATCTATAGTAATCACTGGTATAGAAGAGGAAGAAGTAAAAAACAAGATCACAAGAGACAAAAAGGAGATGGCAAATGTAATGAGCTTACTGCAAGAAGTATCAGAGGAAATCTGTAGTAAAGATATAGAGGAACACAAAAGGTTAGGGAAATACGAGAAAAGCAGGACAAGACCTCTAAAGGTGACTTTCCAGAGTGTAAACACTGTGGAGGAGATACTAAAAAATGCAAAGAATCTTATGGAAAAAGAGAAGTTCAAAAATGTATGGATAAAAAGATGCCTAACACAAGAGGAACTAGAATTACTGAAAGAGAAAAGGAAGGAAGCAAGAACAAAAAATGAGGGAAGATCAGAAGAGAAGAAGAATTTTTTTTACAAAGTAATAGGATTGCAGGTACGAAAGTGGTACACAAACAGGATGGAATAAAAAGGAGGAAGATAGTAAAACCATGTCATGACAAGTATATAAACAAGATGATAAAGTTGATGTACTCAAATGTGGATGGAATGGTATCTAAATTACTAGAGATGAATGATTATGTCAGAGAAAATGAACCACAAATAATATGCCTAACTGAAACAAAATTAACACCAAGGATATCCAATGACATACTAAACTTAGAGGAATACAAGATATGGAGAAGAGACAGAAATTTAAAAAAAGGAGGAGGAATTATAATATTAACTAAGAAAAATCTAAAAGTCAATGAAATAAAACTAGATATACCATCACAAGTAGAACTGATTGCAGTAGAGATCAACACATCTGAAGGTAAAGTAATTGTAGCCAATTTGTACATGCCACCCAGATCAAACACATGGGAAAGAGACGAATATGAGGACCTGGCAGAGAGTACAATTCAGAGTTTAAGATCATTACTACATAAAATGGAAGAGAAATCGGAAAGAATTATACTAACTGGAGATTTTAATACAAATATAAATTGGAATACTCTAGATATAATTAGCCAAGAAAGCTATTGGGACCAAAAGCTCCTGGATCTCGTACAAGAGTTTTTCCTAACGCAACAGGTGAGGGAAACCACCAGAAAAAGAGGACTCGATGTACCTTCAGTGTTAGATCTAATATTTACTAGGCAAGAAAATGATATTAACAGTTTAATATTTCACCCTCCACTCGGCAAAAGCGAGCATGCAGTACTAAATTACAACTTCAGGATAGCATATGACATAGATAACAGCGATGAAAGTTACAAAAAGAGTCTAAACTATAAAAAGGGAAATTATCAAGACCTAAAGAAGTATTTCTTAGAAGTTGATTGGGAAAATGAGCTTAGAGGACAAGATTTAAATCCTGTATATAAAAAATTCAGTGAATTTTATGAAATAGGAGTCCAGAAGTACATCCCACAGCACAAAGAAGCAGATAAGAGAATACAGAAATGATTCAATACAGAATGTAAAAAATCAAAAGAAAGAAGAGATTTGTTGTGGAATAGATACAGAAGACACAATAGTAAAAGGGCGTATAACAATTACAAACAGGCAAGAAACGATTACACAAGAATAAGGAGGGAAGCCTAAAAACAGTTTGAGGAGGATATAATAAATAAAAGTAGTGATCAACCAAAGCTGTTTTACAGCTATATCAGAAGCAAAACCAAAGTAAAAGATATAATACAATCCATTACGGACGAGGGAATCACTTATACACAAGAGAAAGATATTTGTGAAGCACTAAATAAGAATTTCCAATTAGTTTTTACAGAAGAAAAAAATTTTGAGAGGGACTATGTGGAACATGCATGTCCACACATACTACCAGATATACAAATAGCAGAAAAAGTAATACAGGAGGAGTTAAGTAAATTAGACAGAGGAAAAGCAAGTGGTCCTGATGAAATTTCATGTTGAGTACTACGAGAATGTGCAAAGGAGTTAAATAAACCATTATTTTTAATTTTCAAGAAATCCTTGAGTCAAGGTAAACTACCTGATATTTGGAAAAAAGCAAATATTGTCCCCTTATTCAAGAAAGGAAATAGACAAAATCCACTCAACTCCAGTGTTGTAAGCAAGGTATTAGAAAAGCTTATAAGAAAAGCTTGGGTAAATCATCTAGAAGAACACAGTATGATAACAGAAAGACAGTTTGGTTTCAGAAAAGGAAAGTCATGTGTAACTAATCTGTTGAGCTACTATGACAGAGTAACAAACACAATACAGGAAAGCGAAGGATGGGTGGACAGTATCTATTTAGATTTCAAGAAAGCTTTTGACACAGTACCACACCAAAGACTTTTATGGAAACTGTACCATCAAGGAGGAATTCGAGGCAAACTGTTTTGTTGGATGCAAGATTTTCTCATAAAAGAGAAATGAGAACAGTACTAAGAGGAAACTACTCATCATGGAAAGAAGTGACTAGTGGAGTACCACAGGGTTCAGTGCTGGCACCAATCGTGTTTTTATTGTATATAAATGATATAAAAAGTAACACTGGAAATGAGAGCTATCTGAATATGTTTGCAGATGATGCAAAAATACAAAGGAGAATTACTAATACAGACTCTTGTAAAGAGCTACAAGAAGAATTAAATAAACTTCACGAATGGAGTAATACATGGCAAATGGAATTCAATGTGGACAAGTGTCATGTAATCAAGTTTGTTAAAAGTGGAAAAAGACCTGATTGGGATTATAAGTTAGGAAATAAAACCCTATACACATCAGAAAGAAAGAAGGACCTAGGTGTGATTATCAATAACAGACTATCTCCGGCTGACCACGTCAGCGAGAAGGTACGGGACATGTATACACTGCTTGCAAATATGAGAATAGCATTCACATACATAAATGAAGACATGCTAAGAAGGATAATAACATCATTCATTAGACCAACCCTGGAATATGCATCAGTAGTCTGGAGTCCTCATCTCAAAAAACACATAGACAAGATTGAAAAAGTTCAAAGGGCCACTACAAGATGGATACCAAGCTTAAGGGACCTAAGCTACGAAGAAAGACTAAATAAACTGAATCTACCAACACTACAGGAGAGAAGGAAAAGAGGTGACATGATAATGCTATATAAGTGCATATCAGGGAAGGAGAAAATAGACATAAATGATTACTTAACATATGGAGAAGCATCAGCAAGAGGACACTGCAAAAAACTGCATAAGAAGAGATAAAGACGTAAGGAAATTCAGTTTCCCAAACAGAGCAATTGATCAATGGAATGCACTACCGAATGAAATAGTGTGTGCCAAAACAATTCACAAATTTAAGGATATGTACGATAAATATGGTTTAAGACACAGGACAGTACGAGTTTGACTCATTCCTGTAAAGATACAATTAGGTAGAACAATTAGGTAAGAACACACACACACATGAATAAAAATCAGAAAGTTTGGTTCATATATTATTTGGGAGGAATTATCATCTTTGTTTTTGCTTCACACACAGACACACACACACACACACACACACACACACACACACACACACTTACCTACTTGCACACATCTACTTACAAAATGTCCCAGAAATCGTCCCAGGAAGATATTTTCCCGTCTTTTAGTCGTTGATGTAAGTGCAACTCCAGCACCGTCCCACCTATTGGAACCCAACGAAATACCTCTCCTGCTCGAACCATCTCCCCAGGTACTGGAGAAGACGTAGGTAGGTAAGTACTGAAGAAAGCCAAGACGTAGGTAGGTACTGCCATCATCATCATCATGACCACTCACCCTCTCCCAGTCGAAGTCCTTGATAATGTGTGTTATAGGACAGTCGCCCGTGATGTTCACTTGCCCCTTCACTCCTATCATCAGTGAAGAATCAGAAATGTGATACCACGACTTAAAAACAAACCATATGAGGAACGCCTTGAAGAACGTAAATTATTTAGCCTAACTAAGTGCAGGTTAAGAGGGGACCTTATTGAAGTTTTTAAAATCATGAAAGGATATATCAACTTAAACATGAATAAATATTTTTATATAGACCGGTCGAGTCAAACAATAAGTGATGGCTGGAAAATTATGGGAAAGCGTTTCCAATCACATGAAGCAAAATACTTCTTCTTTAACAGAGTTGTAAATATCTGGAACAGATTACCCTCAGATACCGTGAACTGTATCTCAATTGAAACATTCAAAAACAAAATAGACAAGTATTTGCACGAGAATCCTCAGCTGACTCTTTTTCTGTCCGAATAACTTGCTTTTATAGCTGCGTGTAAGTTCATTCCCCTTTTGTCTACAAGACAACCTGTAAACAACGTACCCGTACATAGTGTTGCATCACATCATTATACATTTTTCAATTTATTCAATGCAAATAAAGTAATATAAGCACAGATTAGGATATGCACAGATAACCCTGAGTTAACGGTCACTACTCTTACTTTTGACATGTGAATGCCTGTGGATCACTGAGGGTCCCCGTTAGTTAAGTGACCACCATCAGGATTTTTTAAATGTACCAGGGGTCACTGCTTCAGGATGAAACTTGTGTACTTGTCCCACATGGGAGAGTTCCTTGTCTCAGTGAAGTGAACGGAGCTAGGGTCTGACTGACTGCTGCCTACCTTAAAAGCGCCAGGCAAGAGTGCCGCACCACCCCTAAACATCCACACTGTGCAGTCCCCTCGTGTCTACAAGACACCCTGTAAACTTAACATAGCGTCATGTCATGTCATTATACATTTTTCAGTTTACTCAGTGCAAATGAGGTAATATGCAGTAAGCACAGATTAGGATCTGCACAGATAACCCTGAGTTAACGGTCACTACTCTTACTTTCGACCTGTGATGGGCTGTGGATCAATGAGGGTCCCCGTTAGTCAAGTGACCACCATCGGGATTTTTAAAACCCCTTAACCGCGGGGCGTCACTTTCGTGACGCTTGGGAGCATGGGATCATACCGTGGGGCGTCGCTTTTTTGATTCTGTGTTATTTTGAATTCACCCGGGCTTCCAAGTGGGGGCTTGTATCATCTATCAGTACTGCCAATGTCCAACACTAGTCAGCACTCCTAATCTCATCTGTACTCCCATCCATTGTTGACAATTTAGCCATTTCTCCCCGTTCTTGACTCCCCTCCCTACCCCCCCTCCATTACCCTAACCTCTCGCCTGCCCGGCCGTGCTACGCTAAGTAAATCTTCCCTGGAATTTTTCACTGATTTCATCCATTGAAATAAGCCCTATGTCCTATTCTTATACCAAATAATATATACAGGAAAGAAATAAGGTAAGTGAGAGTGCCATACACCTGGAATTGGCTAATTATCACCTGACAACACCTCACGTGCACTCGTTCGCTAATTTTCGCTGTTTTTTTCCTCTTGAAATATGCCCTATAATCTATTTCGTAATAAATATACATGTAAGGAGGGAAGGGAGAAGCCTAAGTGATATTTACATTCACCTGGAACTACCTAATTTATAATGTATTGTCTAGATTTCCTGCCAATCATATCAGTGCTAGACAAAGCTGTTTCAAGATATAACATTGGTAGCTCTGAATATATATATCTCCTAAGTAGGCCTCAAATCTATTTTCGTAATAAATATACATGTAAGGAGGGAAGGGAGCAACCTAAGTGATATTTACATTCACCTGGAACTACCAAATTTATAATGTATTGTCTAGATTTCCTGCCAATCATATCAGTGCTAGACTTAGCTGTTTCAAGAAGTAATATTGGTTACTCTGAATAACCCCTAGCAGGCCTCTACGCTGGTGGTCCTCCGTTATCACTCAGTTCTCTCTCAACTTCCGAAGCGAGAGTACGTATGTTTCTTCTTGCTGACTTCAAGGCCTTTTTTCACCCCCATGCAAATGGCCCTGTGACCTTTACCCCCTACTAAACCTCGTGTGGAAAGAGGTAAAGGGCTGACAATTGATAAAAGAGTGACTACGATCTTTCTATTGAGTAAAACAGTGCAAGTGGAATTGTAAAAAATGTGTAAATAATGTGTAAACAGCAAGTGAAAGTAATGAATGTAAATATACGTGAACAATGGAAAATAGTTTTATAAGTTATTTCAAGTGACAGTGCACAACACAGTGTAAATAAAATAGAAATGTAAATAACGTAAATAAAATAGGGAAC
Organism: Coenobita brevimanus; assembly: GCF_032717465.1. Lineage (NCBI taxonomy): Eukaryota > Metazoa > Arthropoda > Malacostraca > Decapoda > Coenobitidae > Coenobita > Coenobita brevimanus. The sequence continues at coordinate 3,183,815 of NC_137043.1, read as the reverse complement.
GTAAATAGAAATGTAAATGAGTAGTATTATAAGAATACGAGTATATACCCTAGGAGTAATGAAAGTGAAAGTTTCACTCTAGCATGTCTGAATGCTATGAGTTATGAGAGTGAAGTTGAAAGTGACATTCACTCTCAATGCCAGTATACAGGACGAGAAAGTGAATGCTACGTATTTTACTGAAAGAAATTGAATCCCTACAGTGACAATAAACTAATACTACTGAAGGAAACTTATGGATAAAGACTATAGATATATATAAGTGTTATATAGTAATAGAAATATAAAGTGTGAGGGGTTTTATGAATAATAAATGACAGACTACCAAGAGCGAACTAGTGCCAGTGCGACGATCAGACGCGCTCGTAATTTCCATTGCTTTCACAGTGTTTTTTTTTTTAGTATGGATCCCAAACTACTTGAAAATTGTAGAATAGTGTTTATAGTGTTTGTATCTGGCTGTGGTAATCATATTACGGGTTGTCGGGAAGTGTAAAGTGGAGACTTCGTTACCCTACTTCAGAGGTCTCCACAAGTCCTACGGTAACGACGAAGGCTCAACAATCATTCCAGGAGAAAGCTGAAGGTATGTGCCATAAGCATATATAATTTTATTATTCTAGGACTAATAACTGATTTTTGGCAAATATTTTTTGAGAGTCTGTCGGAGCCCAAATAACCCCGCGGCACACGCAAGTTATTGGTAAACAAGCCCGCGGTGTAGGGGTTAATGTACCAGGGGTCACTGCTTCAGGATGAAACTTATGTACTTGTCCCACATGGGAGAGTTCCTTGTCTCAGTGGAGTGAATGGAGCTAGGGCCTAATTGACTGCTGCCTATCTAAAAAGCACCAGGCAAGGCTGCTGCACCACCCCTAAACATCCACTCTGCGCATCGCACATCTACACTGTGCACTGTGCAGCCCCCTTTTATCTAAGACACCCGTCGTATATATTTTTCAATCTCCCCAGTGCAAAGAAAGCAATATAAGCACAGCTCGGGATCTGCACAGATAACCCTGAGTTAATGGTCACTACTCTCACTTTCGACCTGTGATGGGCTGTGGATCACTGAGGATCCCTGTTAGTCAAGTGACCACCATCGGGATTTTTTTTTAATGTACCAGGGGTCACTGCTTCAGGAGGAACTTGTGTACTTGTCCCACAGGGGAGAGTTCCTTGTCTCAGTGGAGTGAACGGAGCTAGGGCCTGATTGACTGCTCTCTACCTCAAAAGCGCAGACAAGGCAGCCTCACCCTCCCTAAAGTTTCACACTGTGCAGTGTGTAGTTTCCATGTTATGTCCACAGACTTCCCATAAACTTAATGTACCGGTTTATAATGTCATGCTGTAATTATAGTCTGTCTCAGGAAAGATGAGGGTAGAATATTGTCTATTTTACTCCAAAGTCACTGTCAAAGGCCGAACGCACCTGACTTAACGACCTGTGGGAATACAGGCTGGCCAGGAACAAGGCCTGAGGGCAAGAGGCACACACACACACACACACACACACACACACACACACACACACACACACACACACACACACACACACACACACACACACACACACACACACACACACACACACACACACACACACACATACAAACACACAGATAGCCAATGAATGAATCGGTTTAAGTGACTCCCTATGCTCACAGGTCAATATGAACTGTGGTTCCTGTTTTTGGATGCAACTTTTTTTTTTTTTTTTGTTACAAGCCGCTAAAAATAAACGAAAAATATTGGACCAGTTATTCGTTGTATATTTAGAATTAATAGCATATTATTCTTTTTATTTTACTTTTTTTTTTTAGTTTGATTCCCCTGTCATCAAGAATTTGTAAGTTGGCATCTCAGGTCACAGCACCTCCTGACTGACTCCTGGGAGATGACAAGACTGAATTGTCTGCAGTTTTCCCCTTGCTTCAATCAGAGCCGGATATCCATATTCGCATTATCCCGCAGTCCACCACCCTCCTTGAGACTTGAGAGAGAGAGAGAGAGAGAGAGAGAGAGAGAGGAGGCAAAGGAAAGATGGAGAGAACATGAAGGAAGGAAAGACGGTGGGAAACGAGAAGGAAAGAAGGAAGGCGAGGAAGGAATGAGGGAAACTGTCAAAATATATCGTGTATTCATTTTACTGTCATTTTTAAATTTTATGATACCCGTCCGTGTGTGTGTGTGTTTGTGTGTGTGTGTGTGTGTGTGTGTGTGTGTGTGTGTGTGTGTGTGAGAGAGAGAGAGAGAGAGAGAGAGAGAGAGAGAGAGAGAGAGTAATCGACTGTAAAATTAATGTTCCGGCAAGTACTGACAAAAGAGGGTTTACTGTTCAACAGGGGGAGGGGAGAGGGAGGGGAGGGGAGGGAGGGAGTGGTGGGATGTGGAGAGAGAAAGAGAGACAGAGAGAGAGGAGGCAAAGGAAGGATGGAGAGAACATGAAGGAAGGAAGGATGAGGGGAGAGAGAGAGAGAGAGAGAGAGAGAGAAATTGTATTTGCAATGTAAAATTTAGAGTATAATGAATATTTATTAAGGAAATGCTACTCTTGATCCATCGATCAGTAAAATTATTGTAAATCAGTTTATGTTTTTTCATAACATTTTTTTTCATAAAGAATAGTAATAATAAAGTAAAATAAAATAATTTTTCTTCTTCTTCATCTTTCATGACTATTTCATTGGCTTCCTTGCCCTAACCCTCCCCACATTCCGACCCGGGCCACTCCCATCCTCCATCCCTCCTTATATGGACTGATATCTGGGCACTGATAGATAAACAGAGGCTACATATTGTTTTTTTATTTAAGCGTCGTGTGTGTGTGTGTGTGTGTGTGTGTGTGTGTGTGTGTGTGTGTGTGTGTGTGTGTGTGTGTATGTGTGTGTGTGTGTGTGTGTGTGTGTGTGCGTGTGTGTAGAGGAAAGAAAACGGAAGAGGGAAGGAGGAATTCTGGTCCAGAATCCCAAGGGGACCTCTTAATCTTTCACACGGTCACTCGTGTTCCGATTTTGGCAAAGGGTTTGTAAAATTCTCTCCCTCATGTTCCCTGAGACAAACTATATTAGTTTATTTTATTACTTTCTCTTTCAGGTTACTCAAACGAATAGCTTATAGACAAAGTATTATAGAATGTGACTTTTCCTTTCCAGTTTTTCCTATGAAATTTCCATGTCAGTGTTTCCATGCTGCATGGTGGTTTTTCTCACTTTTTCCTGGAGGGTTTCGTGGTGGGGGGAGCCTTCTTGCTTTACCATCCTTCTCCTTCAGCATGTAGAATAGATCTTGTAGTCATAGATTTCTCTGTAACAAACTGACTCGAAAGAACCATAAGGTCTGTTGCTGCTTGCTTTCCTATGTAATCCTATGTAATCATCATCATCATCATCATCATCGTCGTTGTCGCGCCCATCTTGACAATTCGACACCTGGCAGGAGAAGAAAACAGGACCATTAAAGCAGTCTCAGAATAAATCGCAATGAAAAAGGCGTTACGAAGCCACTTCATCTTAAGATAATTAGGTCCGGAGGTTATAAAAAGGTAACATAGGGAAGGTTACATATAGGAATTTGTCGACTGTGGTAGTGTGTGGTTACAGGTGGTTTGCGTGTGTGTGTGTGTGTGTGTGTGTGTGTGTGTGTGTGTGTGTGTGTGTGTGTGTGTGTGTGTTCATGAGGGATAGATAGATAGATAGATAGAGAGAGAGAGAGAGAGAGAGAGGTGGACTTTACCATATGTTCAGTAACGGAACAAATTGCGTTACTTCTTTCCACGCTGCCCGTCCACGTAACCACACCACACCAATCCATGCCACACTCCACCCCATCCACATCCACCCTTACACCAACACACCCATCCACACCGCACTCTACCCCATCCACACCCACCCCTCCCCCACCATCCACCCATCGGTGAAGGTGTGCTCAGGTGAATCATTAATTGGCTTCCGGAAAAAGGGTTGTAATTAACAGGCAAAGTAGTAGAAGTAACCGTAGTAGTAGTAATAGTAGTAGTAATCGTAGTAGTAGTCATAGTAGTTGTAGTAGTAGCAGGAGTAGTAGTAGTGGTAGTAGTAGTAGTATTATGGTCCTTTCGCAGCAAGAAGTCCGTTCAGGGTGTGGCAGAATTTAGAATTCCCCCGAGTGCGACGTTGCCAATTTGACCACCAATTATCGGATTATCACTCCGTCTCCCTACCTACCCCCATCACACCTGTTTCTCTCTCTCTCTCTCTCTCTCTCTCTCTCTCTCTCTCTCTCTCTCTATCTATCTATCTATCTATATCTCTCTATCTATATATATATATATATATATATATATATATATATATATATATATATATATATATATATATATATATATATATATATATATATATATATATATATATATATATATTGTATATATATTATTTATTTCCAATTTTTTTTCCACACCACTTATGAGGTAAAAGTCTAGGCGCGTTTTATTTTTAAGAGGTGTCCCCTGTAGGCCTAATCCTCTCTCTGATATTTAATCATAATTTTCTTCGTCATCAGAACTTTCTGTTATATTGACGAGAGAGAGAGAGAGAGAGAGAGAGAGAGAGAGAGAGAGAGAGAGAGAGAAACAGGTGGGATGGGGGTAGGTGATAATCCGATAATTGGTGGTCAAATTGGCATCTCTACGAAGTGGCAACATAGGAAAAAAGCGTTGCCACGTGTCATAGAATTCATTCAAATCGTTTTTATAATTCAAAAAAGTGATACTCAATGTACTATATAGCTTCCTTTACTATATACAGAATATAAAAAACAATTTCAAATAGCACATAGATGGGAGATAAGAGAGAGAGAGAGGCATGTACTACGGTTGATTTGGCAGCATTGTTAGAGGTGATTCACCAGGTGGGCCCCACCCTGAACGGACTTCTTGCGGTGAAAGGACCATAGTAATAGTAATAGGAGTGTTGAGGCAAGTTTGTTTAACAGGGCAGGGGAACCACCCAGTCATATCAGTGCCACCACGTGAAGGCCTCCCTCTCTAGCCCCGGGTTCGAGTATGATGATGACGATGATGACGATGATGGCCATGATGATGATGATGATGATAATAATGAAAATGAGGTTGAGAGAACACTGAGAGAGATGAGAAAGTGAACGAAAGTGAATGAAAGTGAAGGGAAGTGGATGAAATTGAATGAAAGTGAAGGAAAGTGAATGAAAGTGAATGGAAGCAAAGGGAAGTGCACGAAAGTGAATGAAAGTGAAGGGAAGTGAATGAAAGTGAAAGAAAGTGAAGGAAAGTGAAGGGAAGTGAAGGAAAGTGAATGAAAGTGAAGGAAAGTAAAGGGAAGTGAAAGTGAATGAAAGTGAGTGAAAGTGAAGGAAATTGAAGGAAAGTGGATGAAAGTGACTAAGATTCTCCTGACATCTATTTCTGAAGGCATAAAGAGAGGGTGATATGCAAGACTGATTATGACGATGAAGGTGCTGAATATAATGGTGATGAGGGGATAGTGACGTTCCTATTGAAACGGTGACATCTGCTGCAATAAACAACAACAACAACAACAACAATAATAACAACAACAACAAGAACAACAACAACAAGAACAACAACAACAAGAACAACAACAATGACAACAATAACAACAAAAAGAGAGAAAAGTGGAAGAGGAACATTGAGGAGTAAATGGAAGGATATAAGTCGTTGAGAGAGAGAGAGAGAGAGAGAGAGAGAGAGAGAGAATTAGCCAATAAATACCCAATCTGACATAAAATTCTGGGATCAGTGATTGGCTTCAGGTGGGATAATCAACCGGAAACGTGCAGGTAATCAAGCAAACACACCTGTCACACCTGGACCACCTGTAATCAACGAACACCTCTCTCTCTCTCTCACTCTCTCTCTCTCTCTCTCTCTCTCTCTCTCTCTCTCTCTCTCTCTCTCACACACACACACACACACACACACACACACACACACACTCCTTTCTCTCTCTCTCTCTCTCTCTCTCTCTCTCTCTCTCTCTCACGACACCCACCCAAGCATATAACAGTAACGCCACGCTAAGCTAATTATCTCCTCTCTCAATCCTTTTTTTTTTTTCTTACTTTTTCCTCCCGACAATGTTTTTTTTTTTTAATCTTTCTTTTTATCTGTAACTCTTATAGATTTTTCTCTGAGTCGTTGGTGGTCACTTTTTATGACCACCTATTTATCTATCAACAGTATATCTTTACCTATCTATTCATTTATCTATCAGTAGAATATCTGTATACATTTATCTATCGGTATGTATCTCTTTTATTTATTTATACAGTATATACGCTGAGAATAAATATCTATCAATTAATTTATTTTTATGAGCTATTTAACTATCTACCTACTTTTCTGTCTATCTATGTATCTATCTCTAAGTGTCTATTTATCTACCTATTTACCTATCTATCTATCTACCTATATATATGAGTACTGAAACTATAATCACCGCGCCTCACCTCCATTCACTACAGCACCTTCTTCTGTGGGTCCCTCCTACAGGTAAAGTACAGTACATACACCGCGTAGGGAACGGCGCCCCCCTTGTAAATTCACAGGGCCACGTCAAGGTAAGACTAGGGATCTCCTCACGCCGAAATGCAGGGGAGGGTGAGGCCTGGCTCCAACTCACGTAGTGCCACCACGCGTAGAACCCTCGCCTTGCCATTATCGAAAGTGTAATACCTGAAGTGACGTAATCTCACCTGTACGAAATAGCGCCACTCTCGCCGATTTCCCGCGCGGTAGTTTCGCTGATGTCGGTAAAGATGATATTGTTCCGGTATATGTAATACGTTTGTACACAGGGAGCCACGGTGACGAGGTGGTGCCGTGTCTTGCTCGCGAACTGCATGCACGAACGGGAGCAACGGATCATTTAATATTCTACCTCTTCTTCTTCTCTTCTTCCTATCTGTCTATCTATAGCCAGACGCCTTAATCCCGTAAGAGGTGGCCACAAATAAATCGCCTCCATGTCGCCCTGTCCCCTGCCATTTAGCTGGCATCCCCCAAACTTGCACCCCTTCTCTCCACTTGATCAGTCGATCTCATTCTCGGTCTCCCCCTCCCTTTTCCTGCTGGCTAATATTAGGCTGAGAGAGGCTTATCATGCTTTTCTGGCCAGTGATACGATAGTTCGCCTCTGGACGCTGCTGTTCCGGGTATGTTTGCAGCTTGTTCGTTATTGTTTTGATGTTGTCAGCACCTGTTCCAGCACACGTGTGGACAAGCCCTAATATCTCACTTCTGCTTGTCACTTCCCTTTGCTGGCTAATATTATTTAGTTGAGAGAGACTTCTTAACATCCGTTAAAAATACTCAAGTTCACCTAATATTTCACCTCTCATATTTTCCACTTTTACCCACCGAAAAACACCTACCTCTTTCTATCTAACTGTTCATCTATCTATCTATCTATCTATCTGTCCATCTATCTATCTATCCATCTATCTATCAATGTCACTCTGTCCTTCACCATCAGGCTCCACACTCTCCAGCTGACCCCACCTTCCTCACTCCTCTCCATCTCATCCTCTGTCTCCCCTTCCCCCTCCATTTCGAACAAATAATATATACTATTAAAATTTCTCCTTCTCGCTCTCTCTCTCTCTCTCTCTCTCTCTCTCTCTCTCTCTCTCTCTCTCTCTCTCTCTCTCTCTCTCTCTCTCTCTCTCTCTCTCTCTCTCTCTCCCTCCCTCTCTGTCTCTCTTCGTGTCTCTCTCTCTCTCTCTCTCTCTCTCTCTCTCTCTCTCTCTCTCTCTCTCTCTCTCTCTCTCTAGTTCAGTACCTTCAGATGAAAATCCCTGAAGAGCGTGAAGAATAGTGTGTTGTCTCCACCACTGACACCCACTAACTACAACTCAGTGCTGCAAGGTCGGTGGGTGCTGTTAACGTCAAATCCATCCAGAAAACGCGCCCAAATAGCGCAGACAGCAAAATGACACACACACACACACACACACACACACACACACACACACACACACACACACACACACACACACACACACACACACACACACACACACACACACACACACACACACACACACACACCTCATCCATCAGTCTTGGGGGTGGTGAGAGCCAGTTATTCTCATTCTTCTCTATTATTAACCCGTAGAGGTGTGTGTGTGCGTGTGTGTGTGTGTGTGTGTGTGTGTGTGTGTGTGTGTGTGTGTGTGTGTGTTGGTAGTACTAGTAGTAGTAGTAGTAGTAGGTAGCGGTCGGAATGTCAAACCAAAGAGGAGCGGGGTCAGGTGAGAGAGGGTCAGACGGCCGAGCCTGTTTAACATTTACAAGGAGGTCGCAGTTTCTCTCCGGGGAGGGGTAGGGGGATAACAGGATGAGTGGAGACAATGGACTTTAATCTGTATTAAAGAGAGAGAGAGAGAGAGAGAGAGAGAGAGAGAGAGAGAGAGAGAGAGAGAGATGGATAATACAGAAGGAATGGAGTGGCAGATGAGGCTAAGGGAGAGTTTTGCGTCGTCAGTAATTAGGGGAGGAGGGCTGGGTTGGGCAGGCTTGGTAAATGGTGTGAGGGCTTCAGACAAAGAGGGAGATGTAGGGGAGGAACAGGGTGGTCATTATGACTCTGGTGCTGACAGTACTGCACATCAGTGATGGACATAGCACTGTAGTAGCAACATGTAGGGATGAATATAAGTTCGTTCGAAAACGCACAAAGAAGAATGACAGAAATGATACATGATATTCGGAACTTTTCATAGGAAGACAGACTAAGAAGACTAAATTTGCTCTCTCTCTCTCTCTCTCTCTCTCTCTCTCTCTCTCTCTCTCTCTCTCTCTCTCTCTCCTGGGGGGAGATGTGCGTCACCCTGGGGAATTTTGTTTCCTTTATGAGTGACTTATAAACTTATGTTTTCATTTATCTATTTTTTTTATTTTATCTAATTATATTTTAAAAATATTTATTATTGGGGTCTGGGTAAGTTGCCATCCTGCCTGAGTCAAGGACACAAAGGAAAGTGAACCAAGTCGCTCTGGTCGGGTTAGACTAAGTCGATGTGAGTGTTGCTGCTCAGGAGGGTTTAATATATTATTTTTTTTAACAAACAAATTGACATATTTTTACTTATATTCCTGCACATTATCATGTAATCATAATTGTGACATTATTACTCACCCCAGAAATACGTTAACAGACAATAAAAGTGACTACATTTCTTTTAGCAACACTGGAAAATATTTATACCACATGTCTGTATTGCCGTATAAATATTTTATGCATAATAAGTTTACTGTTCTTTCATAAATTATAATGCACACGTTAACTTTATTTTCGTATATGTTTATCTTATTTCTGCTGCCTTTTACATATATAACAGCCGTTTCACATCGCAGGTTTGGGAAACATAGCACCACTGCACAGAGGGTCGCCCACACCCTAGCCGCCAGTTTAGATTTGTCAGACCATACTACCACCATCACCGTCATCACCACCACTACTACTCCTACCACCATCACTAGTACAAATGGAACTACACCTACTACTACTACTACTACTACTACTACTACTACTACTGCTACTACAACGCTTGCCACATACATAACTCCTCCCGCGGACTCACACTTCTGAACTCACACTTCTCCAGCATGAGGTACGATTCGTCCTATCTACCACTGTCCCTCCAAGTTGACCCAAAGAGATATCATTATCATTATCATCATCACCATCATCATCATCATCATCATCATCATCGATATCATCACCATCATCATTATCATCACCATCATCATTATCATCACCCTTTTCTTCCTGCTCCTCCTCCTCCTTCTCATCATCATCATCAGACGTGCAAGAGACCTGTGGTAGTGTTGTGCTAGTGTTTTTTAGTGATCTGTGATTGTGGCTGTGTTAGTGAGTTGTAGTGATCAGCAATAGTGCTGTGCTAGTGACCCGTGAAAGTGTGTGTTGTGGTGACCCGTAGTGACCCATGATAGTGCTGTGCTACCTTGTGTGAACTTGTCAGGACTACATATTATAAGTACAAATCATAATAGATAGATTGATAAATAGATAGATAGAGAGGCAGATGGAAGCAGGGAGTCAGATGATGAGAAGGTATTGTGTCTGCGAGAATCGAGCAGTGCTAAACATGCTTACACACTCTTAACTCGAGGAATGCTTGATAGGCACACAAAAGCGCCTAGTGACCATACACACATACTCACACACAGGCTGCTAGAACTTTCCACTCACAAGGAACACACGTGACACACCCCTGCTACACCAGAATTTAGGAAAGAGAGCTCAGAGGGAGGTTAGCCACAGAACAGGCAGGTCGAGAAGGAGACAGGCCTTAGAAGAGACAGATCACAGGGAGAAGGGCTTGGCAACTTGAGAGAGGAGAGACAGAGAGAGCGAGACAGAGAGATAGCTAGGGGGACGGGACTCTATACTTACACTCTGTGTGAGAGACTTGTTAATATTTCCAAGACAAATAAAAATAGTCCCATACTATTCTTTACCTCTCCTGTCACTACATGACAAATGGGAAGCTACTCCAAGATATAAAAACCGCTCGTCCACAAGTCTAAAATATATATATATAACTCAACCACAAAGGAACCACACAGTCTTTAATGACACAAAAGTCTTTTATGACATTTAGTCATTATTGATGACATTTGGTAGCAGCGAACGTATACGAACCTCGTCTACAAATCAACATTGAATTCCTACAAAATATCAAGATTGAAAACAAAAAGAATACCTCTCACAACCAGCTCCTGACAGTATTCTCTCCACCCAGCCCCCTCCGCCTCCCAGATCATCATGCTGATGCAGAGGTGAAGGGATAACACGACGCCTTGCAAGTAGTTTAACAAAATATTGATACGATCTTGCAATTTCTACGACGAACCAGCGAATCTACGGACATCGTCTCCGAATTAAAAGCAAATTTCTACAAAAGCAGGCGAGACTCTACAAGATTAGCTTCAGTTCTACAGTGAATCCCTACAAAATACAGCCTACAATGCAAATAGTCTACAAGTCTACAAAACAACTCTATAATCTTCACGTAACTTCAAGCAGCAACAAGAAGAATATAAAACAAAGCAAGTAATGAAGAGGAGAGACCAACAAGCACACAAGCCCCCACCACTCTCTCCCGCCTGACGCAGAGGTCAATACACGCAGCAAAACACCAGAGCCACATTTATAACGCGACTTACTTACCTTTCTTCACCCAGCTTAAGCATCGCTACTCGGTATTCACCACAGCTACCAGTGTGGGAAGCCGACGTCACCATGTGCTGAGACGACAAGACGTTAATCAACCCGCGAAGGACAACGCTATCACCACGTGCAACACCACTCACACCATTTCCTCCACGGTAAAAATTAGTGAGTTACATAGTTACTTCATTTATACAATACACAGTGATAGACAATAAGCTTCTGCACAAACATATAAAACGCATTGTATAGTTACAACTTAAATTCATATACCTACTTCAATTATCTTCATAATTCAATCATTAAATACTTGCACCAACAATAAATATTCTACACTGTATATATTCATTCATTTATTATAACATTTATTTAATACCAACAAGTGTTACCATTTATACCTACATAAAATACGTGTTTCATACATACAGCTATACATTATTACATCTACTAAGTAATAAAGAAAATATACCATCACAGTTACTCAGTGAGCGATTAAAAGAACTGCATTAAACATTTATTAATTAAAGCTACCTAGTGGAAACATATAAATTAAGTTACAAGGTAAACTAGAAGAAAAAAAAAAAATGGCCAACACAAATGACGTTAGCAAGAGTGAACATCTTCAACACAATCGTGAAGACAAAGATTTCCACACAGTGCTGACACACATATTACCCACGATAGGTACAAGTGAACAACAAGTCAGTGTATATAGTTAATACTGTATATATGTATATATATCTTTTATATAAAATAAAATATGGGACTATATAATATCATTTTCAGTAATACCTGTGCAATATAAACTAAACTTTAAAAAAGTATCCCAAGGAAATTAGCCAGTAATTATGCAACCATGAACAACATGGAAAAAGCGTACACAAGCGAAGAAAAACAAACTATAGAAAATCAATACATACAAAAAAAAAAAGAAAGATAGAAAAGTGAGAAAGAAAAAAGAGAAATAGAGTAAGATCACATAACAAACAAATGAAAATAAGTGTAAGTGTTACTACATATGTCAAAATACCACATAAACTACAAACAAAAAAGCAAATTGTTGTCTCCACAAACAAGTGGCATGGCACATCATCACTATCATTGACCGCAGCATATGTTAGGACTGCAATTATTACAATTATGTAACTCCATATTATAATTATGTAACGACAAACGATTACATTATGTTACACTTGCTACAATTATGTAACTACAAACAATATGTACCAATTTATGTGACAGTTGCATTAACAAGATGTAACTTTTATGTAACCTTAACTACAATTATGTAACTACAAACAATACTACAAACAATATGTACCAATTTATGTGACAGTTGCATTAACAAGATGTAACTTTTATGTAACTTTAACTACAATTATGTAACTACAAACGATATGTAACAATTATGTAACGACAAAACAGTTGCATTAACAAGATGTAACTTTATGTAACTTTAACTACAATTATAATTCCAAGACACTTATAACAGTCGCATTAACAAAATGTAACTACAATTATAAGGCCAACACAATTATGCATTAACACAATATTTTGTAACAATTCATAAAATGTTACAATTATGTAGTACCACAATGTTAGTACAATATTATGTCATACAATTATAGCACAATTCTGTATTACCAGTATCATCATACAAGTTAGGTGAAATATTAGACATTACTAAAGTGATAACTCTATGTAATGTATAACCTAGCAGTATTACCATTGCACAATTATATGCGTACGTCTGTTGTACATGCACGTCTTACAAAGTGTTATACAACAACCATTGCATTTATTCAAATATGTATACAACTTGTTTAAAATGTAATATTACTGAATAATCACTATTTACTATGAATATTATATGTATACAATATTCATACAATTATGTTACTTTTACAATATTATGTATTTCACTTAATTAGCTTATAAGTTCATTATAATGTATATATAATGTGTATTAATATGTTAGGACTATTAACTGTCGATGGTACGCCATTTTCACGCGAACGAGCAGATGTCAGGACTACATATTATAATTACAAATCATAATAGATAGATAGATAAATAGATAGATAGAGAGACAGATAGAAGCAGGGAGTCAGATGATGAGAAGGTATTGTGTCTGCGAGAATCGAGCAGTGCTAAACATGCTTACACACTCTTAACTCGAGGAATGCTTGATAGGCACACGAAAGCGCATAGTGACCATACACACACATACACACATACTCACACACAGGCTGCTAGAACTTTCCACTCACAAGAAACACACGTGACACACCCCTGCTACACCAGAATTTAGGAAAGAGAGCTCAGAGGGAGGTTAGCCACAGAACAGGCAGGTCGAGAAGGAGACAGGCCTTAGAAGAGACAGGTCACAGGGAGAAGGGCTTGGCAACTTGAGAGAGAGAGAGACAGAGAGATAGCTAGCGGGACGGGACTCTATACTTACGCTCTGTGTGAGAGACTTGTTAATATTTCCAAGACAAATAAAAATAGTCCCATACTATTCTTTACCTCTTCTGTCACTACATGACAAATGGGAAGCTACTCCAAGATATAAAAACCGCTCGTCCACAAGTCTAAAATATATATATATAACTCAACCACAAAGGAACCACACAGTCTTTAATGACAAAAAAGTCTTTTATGACATTTAGTCATTATTGATAACAAACTGAGCGTAACGGCTTCCTCGGCGGAGAGCTGTGTCCCCACTGCAGGTATTGAAAAGGACTACCTTGAATTAAGGAAGGAACTTCACGAACTGAAGCGGGAGGTACAAATTCTCAGGCAGAAGTCACATATGAGGGAATTGTTGGAGGAGATGTTGGTGGAGAAAGAGAAAAAGGCCGAAGGTTGGACACTAGTTAACAAGGGTTCAACAAAGTTCACTCTTAAGAAGCAAACGGAAGTTAAGACCACTAATGCCTTCGACGCACTACAGGACGAATGTGAAGGGAAGGCAAAGAGGGAAGTAGAGGAGAAGGACGGTGAGAGAACTTCCAGTACAGGTAAGTATAATCAGAACAAGAAAGGTAATAAAAATGTTGTTGTTGTTGGAGACTCCCAGGTGAGATATCTTAACAGAGCCATGTATACTCCACTCGCTAAACATGTGTGTCTTCCAGGGGCCATGGTGGCTAATGTGATAGAAAAAATTTCAAATATCGTAAAGGAAAGTGGAGACAAACCCACTGTGTGCCTCAGTGTAGGAGGCAATGATATTAGTAGCAGTAAGAGTGAGGTACTTTGGCAAAGGTACAAGTTGATGTTAGAAAAGGTTAGGGAGAGGGGAGGAACCCCTGTAGTGCTTGGTATTTTACCCAGGAGGAGGGTTGGAAGGGAGTGGTTGAGCAGGGCAATAGGTTTTAATTGCCGCCTTGAAAGGTATTGCAAAGATAATGTAATACCTTTCATAGACAGCTGGGACCGGTTTTATGGACGGAATGCCTTGTATAGTTGGGATGGGGCTCATCTTAGCAGGCAGGGAGTTATTGTTTTAGCTGGAATGATAGATAGGGAGTTGGAGGGATTTTTTTCGATATTGAGAAGTAGGTGTACAGGAAGTTGCAGCAACTACACTCAGAAATCATTATTATCATGTTTGGATAGATGCATCAAGATTTGCAAAACTAAGAACAAAAGTTCAACCATTAGTGTAGATACATCCATTCAGGTACCTCAAATTGAGCAGGCGATGATTGATGATAGAACAAGCGATGATAGAAGGGCGATAAGCGATAGTACAAAAAAATGTTATGTTAGTAAAGTAAAGAGTTTCCCAGTTAGTAATAAAATAAATAACAGTAAATGCAGAGGTAAAGGCATAACTACTTGTAAAAATCGGAAAGTGTACTACACAAACAGCCGGAGTTTACGTAGTAAAATGGATGAACTGAGGGCTTTAATTTGTACAGAGAAAATAAACATTGCCGTTATTAGTGAAACTTGGATGAATACAGACACTCGAGAATTTTTAGCAGAATATCAGATAGAAGGCTATAATATTTTTGTGTCAAACCGTCAAGGAAGAAAGGGGGGAGGGGTAGCTATTTATGTAAGGGATTCATTAAACTGTTACAATAAAGCAGACATTAAAGTAAATAGGGACAGAAAGTGTCTGGGTCGAAATTAGTAACAATAGGGAGAAATTAGTCTTAGGAGCAATTTACAGATCTCCTAAATTAAGTAGAGCTGATAGTAAATACTTCTGGGAGGAAATAAGGAAAGCATCACAGTCCAGCTTAGTAATAATTGTAGAGGACCTTAATCTACCAAGGATAGATTGGAGAAATCAGAAAGCGGATGCAGAGTCAGAGGAATTTCTGGAGGTAGTACAAGATAATTTTCTTTATCAGTATATCAGGGAGCCCACCAGAGGTAATAATATACTAGATTTGGTTTTAGCTAATAAAGAAAATATCATTAATGATATAGAGGTTGGTGGACGACTTGGTAATAGCAATCATGAAGAAATTAAGTTCAAATTCGTTTGGGATGTCTGTTCCACTGAAAATACCTCCACCGTTACTAATTTTCGTCTACGAGATTTCGATGGCTTAAGAGCTTATTTTCGAACGGTATTCCACAGGGAGATTAGCTATTTGAGGGAATGCCAGGTCAGTGGGGAACCCCAGGTCATAGGTGTGGGGCAGGAAACACGTGGGGATGTCCGTCAGGTGTCTGTAAGGGGGGAGGTGGTAGATAGGAATGTAGTCCAGGTGACGGGAATTAACTCAGCTCCAGTACCAAACAGACGTTCGACCAGTGAGAAGTATAACGAGTTAATAAATATAATACATGGAGGCCAAGATAGATATATCCCTTCAAAACCGTTTAGAACGAATAATTCGGAACCAAGATGGTTATACAACAGATTAAAATCTCTCATAGACCAAAGGAAAGGAATATATAGAAAAATAAAATGTGGAGAGGAACACTTACGTAACCGATACACTATTTTAAATAGAGAAGTAAAGAGGGAGATAAGAAAAGCAAAGAGAAGTTATGAAATTAAGGCTGCTAGTGAATCAAAAGAAAACCCCAGGGTTTTTATCAAATGTACAGTACGAAAAATAAAGATAGGATGGGACCACTAAGAGAATCAGGTGACATTATCATTGAAGATAAAGAAATGTGCTCCATCCTAAATAATTATTTCATATCAGTATTCATCAAGGAAATTCTAGACCTGGTCCCTCAAGCAGCAAATATTTACGATGAGAATACGGAAAATATTCTTAGTAAAATAACCATTAGTAAGGAGGACGTATTGAAAGAAATTAATAAGTTAAAACCTCAAAAATCGCCAGGTCCGGACGATATATATGCAAAAATTATAAAAGAAACTAAAGAAGAATTATGTCAGCCACTTTTAACATTATTTAATGACTCTTTAACTTCAGGAGAAGTTCCCGAGGCGTGGAAGACCGCAAACGTAGTGGCCATCTTTAAAAAGGGTGATAAATCAGCTGCATCGAATTATCGTCCGATAAGTCTAACGTCAATAGTAGGAAAAATGTTAGAGTCAATTTTGGCAAATAAGATTAGAGAACACTTAGAAAGATTTAATCTTATAAACGAAAGTCAGCAAGGATTCAGGCAAGAACGATCCTGCCTCACAAACTTGTTGTCATTCTACTCGGAGGTCTTTGAGGCAGTAGATAGCAATAAAGCTTACGATGTTATTTATCTGGACTTTAGTAAAGCTTTTGATAGGGTCCAACACGAAACGTTAGTTAGCAAGGTTCGAGCACACGGTATAGAAGGCGATATCTTAAAATGGATAGAATCCTGGCTGAAAGGACGAAAGCAGAAAGTATTAATAATTGGAATTAAGTCGGACCGGGGATTAGTAACTAGCGGTGTACCACAGGGTTCAGTACTCGTTCCCTTATTATTTATTATATATATAAATGATCTAGACTTACGAGTCAATAGCAGCATCAGCAAATTTGCCAACGATACAAAAATAGGGCGTATCATTAACTCGACTGACGATTGCCATAACTTACATAAAGACCTCGATACACTGTCCAAATGGTCTAAAACTTGGCAAATGGAATTTAAAGCTGATAAATGTAAAGTACTTAACGTAGGCAAGACCATTGGAGATACTAAATACAGCATAGATAACAAAGTAATTAGCAAATCGGAATGCGAGAGAGAGGTAGGAGTTATGATTAGTAACGTATTAATGCGAGAAATAAAGTAGTGTATTAATGCGAGAAATAAAGCAAATAGGGTCCTAGGATTTATTTCGAGAAGCGTGAGCAATAGATCATCTAAAGTAATACTGAAACTTTATCTAGCATTAGTAAGTCCACATTTAGACTATGCAGTACAGTTATGGTATCCTTACTATAGAATGGATATTAATTCGTTAGAAAATGTACAGAGAAGAATGACAATAATGATACATGATGTTCGGAATCTGTCATATGAAGACAGACTGAAAAGACTAAGTCTGCATTCGTTAGAGAGGCGTAGAGTAAGGGGAGACTTAATTGAGGTGTTTAAGTGGATGAATGGTATAAATAAGGGAGATATTAGCAAGGTACTTAAAGTGAGCATACAGGATAGAACTAGAAATAATGGTTTCAAACTAGGAAAATTCTGTTTCAATAAGGAAATAGGTAGAAATTGGTTTGGCAATAGAGTAGTAGACTAATGGAATAAGCTACCTAGTAAATTAGTTGCTGCCTCTTCCATTGAGAGTTTCAAGCATAGGCTAGATAATCAAATGACAAATAAGGGGTGGATATAGAAAAAAGAAAATCTTATAACCAATACGAATTCATAATTTTTCCTTTTCAGGTTACACTATGATAGTCTCTACTCTCCTTTCACACTTTCCTGTAAAATGTCCACGCCAGTTTTTTTTATACTGCGTAGTGTTCTTTCTGACTTTTTCCTGCCGGCTTCGACTGGAGGGTTTGGAGGGCGGGGGAGAGCCTTTTTCTTTACTATCCTTATCTCATTCTAGTTGTTCAGTTACTCTTCTAGGAGGTGCCTAGCATGGGCCAACCGGCCTACTGCAGTTATCCTCTCTTCTTATGTTCTTTTGTTCTTATCACCATCATCATCATCATCATCATCCCCCTTCTCCTTCTTCTCCTCCTCCTCCTGCTCCTCCTCCTCCTCATCATCATCATCGACATATTGTCCTAATGGTCTAAAACTTGGAAAATGGAATTTAACATTGAAAAATGCAAAGTACTTAACGTAGGCAAGACCATTGAAGACACAAAATACAGCACAGATAAGAAAGAAATTAGCAAATCGGAATGCGAGAGGGATCTAGGAGTTATGATTAGTAACGACCTTAAACCAAGGCAACAGTGAATAAATGCGAAAAATAAAGCAAATAGGGTCCTAGGATTTATTTCGAGAAGCGTGAGCAATAGATCATCAAAAATAATTCTTAAACTTTATCTAGCATTAGTAAGGCCACATTTTGACTACGCAGTACAATTTTGGTGTCCTTACTATAGAATGCATATTAATTCGTTAGAAAATGTACAGAGGAGAATGACAAAAATGATACATGACGTCCGGAATCTGTCATATGAAGACAGACTGAAAAGACAAAGTCTGTATTCGCTACACAGGCGTAGAGTAAGGGGAGACTTAATTGAGGTGTTTAAGTGGATGATGGGTATAAATAAGGGAGATATTAGCAAGGTACATAAAGTGAGCATACAGGATAGAACTAGAAATAATGGTTTCAAACTAGAAAAATTCCGTTTCAATAAGGAAATAGGTGGAAATTGGTTTGGTAATAAAGTAGTAGACGAATGGAATAAGCTATCTAGTAAAGTAGTCGCTGCCTCTTCCATTGAGAGTTTCAAGCATAGGCTAGATAAGCATATGACAAATAAGGGGTGGATATAGAAAAAAGAAAATCTTATAACCAATATTAATTCATAATTTTTCCTTTTCAGGTTACACTATGATAGTCTCTATTCTCCTTTCACACTTTTCTGTAAAATGTCCATGCTAGTTTTTCTATGCTGGGTGGTGTTCTTTCTTTTTCCTGCCGGCTTCGGCTCGAGGGTTTGGAGGGCGGGGGAGAGCCTTCTTCTTTGCTATCCTTATCTCATTCAAGTATTTCAGTTACTCTTCTAGGAGCTGCCTAGCATGGGCCAACCGGCCTATTGCAGTTATCCTCTCTTCTTATGTTCTTATGTTCATCCTCTTCATCATCATGTTTTTCGCCTAAGGATGCGATGAAGTAGGATGAAGAAAATAATATACGTAAAAAGATGACAAAAAACAATCCAATAAATAAATATATATACAAAAGTATAAATAGATAAATAGGAGTAGACATTTACTTTTCAAAATTTATCTTAGTTTTTCATAAAGAAAAAGTTTTCTCTAGTTTCGAATCCGTCTTCAATAATTTTTGTCAATGTATGTATGTATGTATGTATGTACGTATGTATATTTGTGTATGTGTATGTATGTATTTTTGTGTATGTGTATGTATGTATGTTTGTGTATGTTTGTGTACCTACGCAGGTGTATATGTATGTTTGTATGTGTATGTAGGTGCATGGATATTTTTGTGTATGCATGTGCATATATATGTGTATGTACGAATGTATGTGCATGTGTCTGTACGTATGTATTTATGTGTGTGTATGTATGTGTCTCTGTTGCCTATGTTTGTGAATTTGTTTATGTCTACTGCTATGCTTTCATGTGTATGTGCATATGTACGTGTATGTATGTAAGCACGCTGTTTCCGTGTGTATGAGTGAATGTCTATGTAAATATAAACGTGTATGTGTGTTTTTGTGTATGTACTGTATGTGTACTACTGTGGATGTATATGTGTTTATTTTCATGTATGTGTATGTGTATGTTTGTATGTGTGTATCTGCGTGTGTGTGTGTGTGTATGTGCATATGTGTATTTGAGTTTATTTCCATATCTGTGTGTGTATGTGCATATGTGTATGTATGTACATATCTGTATATGTCTATGTGTGTGAAAGTGCATGTATGTATGTATGCCAGTCCAATACAAAATCTAATCCTAAGCAGTTCAAAAAAAAAAGAAAAAAGAAAGAAACAGAAGCAACAACAAAATCCTAACAAAAGCAACGACAATCACCACAAATCAGCCAAACAAACAAACAAACAAACACATCTATCATCTCTAAATTTATCTATCGTAGCTCAGGTGTGGAGAACCTCTAATTGTTTCACTAATTACACAGGTGAGATAAAGACAGGTGAAGTAAAAACAGTAAAGTGGATTTATTGAAGGACAAGATCAACAAAAGAGGATGGACGGCAAAAACTCCTCTCTGGGTACACACACACACACACACACACACACACACACACACACACACACACACACACACACACACACACACACACACACACACACACACACACACACACACACACACACACACACACACACACACACACACACACACACACACTCAGTAATGATTATAACAAGACGTATCCTGTTTCTCCAGGAATTTGACATCTATGCCCAAGGAGATAAGGGTGGTTCTCGCCTCCCCGATGACGTGGTAGGGGGGGTGGGGGCTCCGGGTCAGAATCCTCACTCTTCCTGTTGAGATGAGGCTAGGTTATTTCAGGTTGGGTTGGTTTGGGTTGGTTTAGGTAGACTGAGTTTGATTTAGTTAAATTTGGGTCTTACTTCTCTCCTGCCCTAACAACCATTCCCTTCTCTCTCCTACCCTAGTCTACCTTAGCCTACCCTACCCTAGCCTACCCCTATTCTGCCTTACACTGACCTACTCAACCCTAGCTTTCCATCCACTACCCTATCCTACCCTATCCACTCTTCTCCTTCCCTATCCTTCCCTTACACACACACACATCCCTTCAACCATTACCCTACCCTACCCTGCCATTTCTTCTTCTTTCCTCCCTTCCCTTACCTTTCTCTTCCCATTCCTTCTTCTCTCACATCCTCTCCCTATTTCCCCTTCTCTTCCCTCCCATAGCTTACTATACCCAACTCACTATACGCGTTTCACTCTAACTTGGACAGATTTTCGCCCTTCAGCTTATTTCACGTAGCTCGGTGACGGAAGACGACAATGCTATGATTCAACATCGTATAGCACTTCTTGACAAACAATGCCTTTTAGTATAACTCCATTGCAACAACTCAGCATTCAAGACAGAGTGAAGTGAATATTAGTCCAAGTAATCGAATAGCACGCACGTCAATAACTAAAAAATAAACAATAAAGCAAAAATAACGAATAGACTCACTAGTATGTCCGATGGGATTGGGGACACAGGTATACACGAGTGTCCACGAGTCATAATCGGTGGCTAATACTTGAAACTGGGACTCTTGGACAGGCATTCCGTGAAGAGTGTAAGTCAGGAAGTTGGGGGCAGAGTAGGGCCTCTTAGCAGTCACGTCTGCGGTAACGAATGTGGGCCGGTTCAGCCTGAGAGGATTAGGGCTTCGAGTTATCTTTTTGGTTTACCCGCATACACGCAGAAACACACACACACACACACACACACACACACACACACACACATGAATAAAAATGAGAAAGTTTGCTTCATATATTATTTGCGAGGAATTATATCTTTGTTTTTGCTTCACACACACACACACACACACACACACACACACACACACACACACACACACACACATACACGCACACATACACACACACTTACCTACATACACACACCTACTTACAAAATGTGCCAAAAATCGGTCCTGACAGATATATTGCCCGTCCTGTAGTCCTTGATGAAAGTGTAACTCCAGCACCGTCCCACCTCTTGGTCCCTGACGAAATACCTCTCCTGCTCGAACCATCTCCCCAGATGCTGAAGGAGACGTAGGTATAGGTAAGAACTGAAGAAAGCCAAGACGTAGGTAGGTACTGCCATCATCATCATCATCATCATCACTCACCCTCTCCAAGTCGAAGTCCTTGATAATAGGTGGTATTGGACAGGCGCCCCTGAAGTACACTTGCCCCTTCACTCCCATCATCGTGATCATCATCATTATCATCATCATCATCATCGTCGTCGTCGCGCCCATCTTGACAAATCTAAACCTTGTGGGTGAAGAAACCAGGACCATTAAACCAGTCTAAGTATAAATCGCAATGAAAAAGGCGCGTTACGAAGCCTCTTAATCTTACCGTAATTAGGTCCGAAGGTTATAAAAAGTTAACACAGGGAAGGTTACATAGAGGATTTTGTCAACTGTGGTAGTGTGAGGTTACAGGTGGTTTGCGTGTGTGTGTGTGTGTGTGTGTGTGTGTGTGTGTGTGTGTGTGTGTGTGTGTGCGCGTGAGAGGGAGAGGGGGGGGACTGGACCTAATGTTCAGTAACGGAACAGATTGCGTTACCTCTTTCCACGCTGCCTCTCCACGTAACCACACCACACCTATCCATACCACACTCCACTCCATCCACATCCACCCCACCACCCTTACACCCACACAGCCATCCACACCGCACTCCACCCCATCCACTCCCACCCCTCCCCCACCATCCGCCCATCAGTGAAGGTGTGCTCAGGTGAATCATTAATTGGCTTCCAAAAAAAGGGTTGTAAGTAACAGGTAAAGTAGTAGCAGTAGCCGTCGTCGTCGTAGTAGTAGTAGTAGTCATCGTAGAAGTAGTCGTAGTAGTAGTAGTAGTAGTAGTGGTGGTAGTAGTAGTAGTAGTAGTAGTAGTAGTAGTAGTAGTAGTAGTAGTAGTAACAGGAGTGTTGGGGGACGTTTGTTAACCGGACAGGAGAACCACCGAGTCATATCAGTGCCACCACGTGAAGGCCTCCCTTTCTAGCCCCGGGTGCGAGTATGAAGATGATGATGATGATGATGACGATGATGGTCATGATGATGATGATGATGGTAATGAAAATGATGTTGAGAGGACACTGAAAGAGATAAGAAAGTGAATGAAAGTGAAGGAAAGTGAAAGAAGGTGAATGAAAGTGAAGGAAGTGGATGAAAGTGAAGGAAAGTGAATGAAAGTCAATGAAAGTAAAGAGAAGTGGATCAAAGTGAATGAAAGTGAAAGAAAGTGAAAGGGAAGATAAGGAAAGTGGATGAAAGTGAATGAAAGTGAATTCAAGTAAAGGAATGTGAAGGGAAGTGAAGGAAAGTGAAGGGACGTGAGTGAAAGTGAAGGAAAGTGAAGGAAAGTGGATTAAAGTGACTAAGATTCTCCTGACATGTATTCCAGAAGGCTTAAGGAGAGGGTGATATGCAAGACAGTGATTATGACGATGAAAGTGTTGAATATAATGGTGATGAGGGGAAAGTGACGTTGGTATTGAAACGGTGACATCTGCTGTAATAAACAACAACAATAACAACAATAATAACAACAACAACAACAAGAGAGAAAAGTGGAAGAAGAACATTGAGGAGTATATGGATGGGAGGAAGTCGTTAAGAGAGAGAGAGAGAGAGAGAGAGAGAGAGAATTAGCCAATAAATACCTAATCTGACAAAATTCCTGGATCAGTGATTGACTCCAGGTGGGATAATCACCCTGAAACGTGCAGATAATCCAGAAAACACACCTGTCTCACCTGGTCCACCTGTAATCAGCGAACCTCTCTCTCTCTCTCTCTCTCTCTCTCTCTCTCTCTCTCTCTCTCTCTCACACACACACACACACACACACACACACACACACACACACACACACTCACACACACAAATACCTTTTCGTTTTAACTGTCACCCTCTGTTTCACTTTCCCTCTCCACACACACACACACACACACACACACACACACACACACACTCCTCTCCTCTCTCTCTCTCTCTCTCTCTCTCTCTCTCTCTCTCTCTCTCACGACACCCACCCAAGCATATAACAGTAACGCCACGCTATGCTAATTATCTCTCTCAATCCTTTTTTTTTTTCCATACTTTTTCCTGCCGAAAATGTTTTTTTTTTTTATCTTTCTTTGTATCTGTAAGTCTTATATTTTTTTTTTCTCAGTCATTGCTGGTCAGTTTTTAGGGTTAATTCTATCGATTTATCCATATCAGTTTCCTCTATCTTTCTGACTACCTATTTATCTATCAACAGTATATCTTTATCTATCTATTCTTTTATCTATCAATAGTATATCTTTATCCATCTATACATTTATCTATCGGTATGTATCTCTTTCATCTATTTATACAGTATGTACTGTATATACGCTGGGAACATCTTCCTATCTATTAATCTATTTTTATGAGTTATTGATCTATATACCTACTTATCTATCTACGTATCTATCTATCTATCTCTGTCTATTTCTCTATCTATTTATCTATCTATCCATCTATCTATATATATGAGTACTGAAACTATAATCACCGCGCCTCACCCCCATTCACTACAGCACCTTCTTCTGTGGGTCCCTCCTACAGGTAAAGTACAGTACATACACCGCGTAGGGAACGGCGCCCCCCTTGTAAGTACACAGGGCCACGCCAGGGTAAGACTAGGGATCTCCTCACGCCGAAATGCAGGGGAGGGTGAGGCCTGGCTCCTCCTCACGCAGTACCACAGTGCGTAGGACCCTAGCCTCTCCACTATCGAAAATGTAATACCTGAAGTGACATATTCTCACCTGTACGAAATAGCGCCACTCTCGCCGATTTCCAGACCGGTAGTTTCCCTGATGTCGGTAAAGATGATATTGATCCGGTATATGTAATACGTTTGTACACAGGGAGCCACGGTGACGAGGTGGTGCCGTGTCTTGCTCGCGAACTGCATGCACAAACGGGAGCAACGGATCATTTAATATTCTACCTCTTCTTCTTCTCTTCTTCCTAGCTGTCTATCTATAGCCAGACGCCTTAATCCCATAAGGGGTGGCCACAAATAAATCGCCTCCATGTCGCCTTGCCCCCTGCCATTTCGCTGCCATCCCCTGAACTTACAACCCTTCTCTCCCTTATACCTCTCCACTTCATCAGTCGATCTCATCCTCGGTCTCCCCCTCTCTCTTCCTTCTGGCTAATATTCTTAGGCTGAGAGAGGTTTGGCATGTTTCTCTGGCCAGAGATACGAAAGTTCGCCTCTGGACGCTGCTGATCCGGGAATGTTTGCAGCTTGTTCGTTATTGTTTTGATGTCAGCACCTGTCCCAGCACACGAGTGGACAAGCCCTAATATCTCACTTCTGCTTCTCACTTTCCTTTGCTGGCTAATATTCTTAAGTTGAGAGAGACTTCTTATCATCTGTTATAAATACTCAAGTTCACCTAATATTTCACCTCTCATATTTTCCACTTTTATCCATCGATAAATGCCTACCTCAGTCTATCTATCTGTCCATCTATATATCTATCTATCTATCAATGTCAATCTGTCCTTCACCATCAGGCTGCACTCTCTCCAATTCACCCCACCTCCCTCACTCCTTCTCTCCATCTCATCCTCTGTCTCCCCCTCCCCCTCCATCTCGAACATATAATATGTACTATTAAAATTTCTCCGTCTCCTCCATCTCTCTCTCTCTCTCTCTCTCTCTCTCTCTCTCTCTCTCTCTCTCTCTCTCTCTCTCTCTCTCTCTAGGCCAATACCTTCAGATGTAAATCCCTGAAGAGCGTGAAGAAGAGTGTGTTGTCTCCACCACTGACACCCACTAACTACACCTCAGTGCTGCCCAGGGTTGCCAGGTCAGAAACTGGTAACACGCCGAGTTCCTCTCACCAAACCTGCCAAAATGTCAGCCTTCTCACCCGCCCAATAACCGCCTTGTCAGTAATCACAGACTAATAATATTAGATCGCGTTTTCGCGACATTAAAAGTCAAGATATCGTGACCAATATTAATATCGTATATTGACTTTCATGCTGATACCCGTTTTCGCGAGCACTAAATGTCAAAACGATATTGAATCTTGAGCATGACTAGGCAAGATTAGTCAATGTTCCTCCGGAGGTATTTTGACCGATATTGACTTTCCATTTTGTAAACAAATCCTGAGCAACGGAGGTCGAGCCGGACTCGGTAGAGAAGAAAGTCTTCCACCTGTTGAACTCATTGAAGTGTGTGTGATTTTCCATATTTCTTCATCAACGTGTGGTTCTAGAGGAACGGTGTTTTCCACTGGAGAGACCTCAAATCTCAGCAGGAGCCACGTGAAACATAAGTGCCGTGAAGGACAGTGGATAGGACAATGGAGACCAGTGATACGTAAGCAAAATTGATGTGGGTTAATTTGGAATTCTACAATGAAAAAATATGAACAGTAATTACTTGCTGATATAGTAAGTTGTGTCTTCGCAGCCTATGGTAAAACATAAGGAAAAAGTAAGTTTCAGGAGAGCTTTTATCAGCTTATGGCGTATTCTGCATTATTAGCTTTGTTTTTACTTAAACCCTTCGCCAGTTTTATAATGATTTTGACTGGCAAACTGTGTCTCTTAATGCAAATTGTGTCCAGTGCAGAAACATTGATGGGTGGAAGCATTCACAGGGTAAATATTTCAAACATGAGTTCTCCCAGAAGCATTTAAAATTATTTTCATTAACTTGCCTTAGCCTGGTTCCTTTTTTATAGTATTGCTCCTCAAATGCTTCAGATGCCAACCATTCATGTTTCATTTCTAAAAAAAAATATGTTTAACAGGTACCAAAATTATATTGCGAAAAAAAATGGAAAGACAAGAACCTTGGTAATTTTTAAGAAACACATTCTTGCCCTGTGTATTAATGGTACATATATTTGCAAAATGAATAATGTGGTGTTATTATAGTATTTACTCGGAGATGCCTAATGCTCACCATCAAAATAGCACTATGAAATATTGCTGCCGTATTACATTCATTTACTTTTGTTTTTATATCTTTTTTCATATGTTGTGCTGTGCGCTTCATTTTCTCCATGTGCATTACTGTTTTGGAAGAGCCCAATTTTGCTTTTCTTTCCTTTTTCCCCCTTTGATGGGGCTAGAATAGGAATAGTGGACAGTTTCAAAGCAGAGCATAAGAAGCATGAAAAACATGAGAAACTATCAGATTAACTTAATTAGAGGGGAAAATATATGGAAGGATGTGTTAGGTGTAAAATTTATTCCCAAACTTCATTTAGTATAAAACCATGAATAAAGGAAAGCAAAGATACTAGGTTACACATGTAGATTAGTTTTCCACCACACGGACCTTTCCATTTGATTCCTAAATTTCTCATGATTCATCTAGGTTTGGTTGCTTGCCACCAAGGTACTGCACATCTTTATGACCACTATTTATCTCACAAAAATGATTCTTATTTTCATCCTCATTTAAAAAGAATCTGGTACATGGAACTTAGGAGCATTACCCTAATTGTTCTTCCTCATGATGTTTTTATTCCAATTCCATTCTCAGGGTTTTTTCGTTACAGTATACATTTCCACTGTAACATCTCTTTCTAATAAAAAAAAAAAAAAAAAAACTTCATCACAGGTATAGCCTGTAAATGATTTTCAAAAGCAGGCTTGCATCATATGGCGGTGTTTACTGATTGACACATTTCACCCATCGCAGGCTATATGTGTGCAGTGTGTGCCAGTCTCTTCACAATTCTGTGGAAGAGGCTCAGGCTTGCTCTCATGCTGGAACTGTCCATGCAACCCAAAGACCGTTACCAGGTATGATATATGTTCAGTTTTTACTTGCAGTTTGGCTCTGTCATGTTGAAATATTTAAGCAGTAGAACAATGGCAATGGTATATTGGAATTGTGTGTATGGTACTTGTTTAATATTTATGTGTATGTGTATGTGTGTGTGTGTGTGTGTGTGTGTGTGTGTGTGTGTGTGTGTGTGTGTGTGTGTGTGTCAGCTGCCAAGTTGACATTTTTACCTGTTGATGATGATAGAATTTATTTTGAGAGATATAGATTCAAACGCAAGACCATTGTCATATTTAAATATAAGAATACAATATCTCCATTCATTATTTGGTGATTTATGCATGCACCAATAATATTTTACTGCTACCAGAAACTGATTTCTCTCTCACTTTTTAGGAATTAAATGCCAGCGGTGTGGTAAAGAAAACAAGTCCATTAACGAAGCGACCAATTGCTTGGTGGTCCACCTCGTGGAAGATGATCATGGACAATCTGCTGCACAAAGTATGATAGATTATTAATATAATGCTCTAGCATTTAATGATGTTTTCCTAATGGATAAAGATGTGCTGACTCTCAAGGACAGGCGTTTTCATTTATTAGGGATCGGGAATGGATTACCATGCATGTTGCATACATTTGTTACTTGTTGCTCAATATCGTCATTCATAATAGGTACAATATATTTGTTGCAAGCTCCATACTTACTAATGCTTTATTAAGATTTATTAATTTCTGATACTCTATACTTTTTCAGGCACCGAAACACCATCATGTAGCCGTTGTCATACTAAGTACGCCACTGAAAGAGAGGCTTCCTTATGTCTAGCTCGTCATTGTGCTCATGAAGAATACACAAGGACAGGACAAGCCAGCGCATCAAAGATAGGTGTGTTGCATCAAGTACTTCATACGATCATCACTAAAACTGTTATACTAACTTTAACAGCATGAATCATATGATGGCTTGTAATATCGTTCACAAAACTATTGGCACTGTTTGTCTACTTGGGATGAAAAATAGGAGAACCAAGTTTACATAAAGTAGAATTTCCAGTCATACACTTATTCTCTTTTCATACAGTACAAACATTTCTGTTACAGTGACGCAGTCTCATGGTGGTACAAGAGACAGTCAGATGTGGAATTCACATTGCACCGAGGTACTTGTCTGTCTCATCAGATACAGTTACACCAGACTTAGTGGTAAACTGGAGAAGAACACTGCTGTGTGGATGAACATTTGCCGTGAAATGCAGGTTGAGGTATGTATGTATTCGTCTTGTGATGTTAAATCTGCTGTAATGTAACAGACGTATTGGCCCTCGGTTCATGCTGAATAATTGGTAATCTTGATTATATGTGGCATAAATTGTACTTCTGTACAGGAGTGCGTGCATCCTGTCTGATTTACTGCAGATTTCAAATAATTATGACTTCTTACTACATAATTATCTCTGTGTCATCAACACAGGTGATACCTTTGCCAGTCAAAGGAAAGCTGGAAGAATACAGTATCAACAAGGATGGTCACGTACTGACATTAATTCCATTGTGAATGCTATAAGCTCAGCTGCTTTTGCTTGCAGTAGTCCCTGAAAAACAAGCTTCCTGATGCACACTTGTATAGTGTGTTGTATGTTTCAAAGAACTTGGCTGGGTTCTTTTGGTTGGCTTCTTAACAGGGTCTTTTGGTTACTATCTTTTTTATATTTAACTGTTACACCGTACTTCCAACAACACTTTGTAACAAATAAATATAGGCCAGTATAATATTAGCCATGCACCTAATACAGAAAACAAAGATTAACGCACTAGTTGCCTGTACTCATTAAGAGTAATTACCACAGCATCTTTTGGTAGTTTGTTTTGGCCTTGGGTTTGGCTTGCACATGATGGAAACATCACCTATATCTTGCAGAACTGTGATACAAGGATTTTTCGTGTCTTTGGATCTCTGTATATATGTTGACAGTTATAGTAAAACAGTATCCCTCGCACACATATATTTTTCTGCTTTTTTAAATATTTGCAAGTAAACATTCAAACGGGTCACCTTTCAGTGGTGATGTTGATGTGCTTGGCAAGGCAAAGCCATCTGCAAACTTTGTCTCAGTATATCTTCCTTTTACTTTTTAAAGCATTTGTTCATATATTGATTTCAGCAGTAGGCCTACTTCATGCATCGTCAGGTCTTGTGCTGGATTACCTTTTTATGTATATGAGGGAGGGGGGGGTGAGTTGGGGGGAGGGGAGTCAAATGGTGGGTGACAGAGTGACTTGGAGGCGTTTTGTCTGCGGCCACCCTTTGCGGGATTAGGGCGTCGGGCTATAGATAGATAGATAGATAGGTTTGGTTATATTTTGCTCAGCTGTTGGGTCACATACTGCACATAGCACTTATCTACAGAAATGTATTACACTTATAATCATGACTTACTTGTCACAAGCATTGCAGTGTTATTTACATAATTACTCTTTTAAACTAGTCGCATGATCTTAGCTTGATGTGGACAATGTCTATACAGTATTTGGTGATCTGTTAATGCATGTCCCAGCTACAGTTTGTGAGTTGCCATGTAAATAGCATCATTTGGAATAGTCTAATGTTCATTGTAGGTTATTTTGACATGATATGTTGTGGAAAGCATTTTTCATTTCCTGCATTTTTCGGGGGCAGGGTAGCTCGATGGTAGAGTGTCAGCCTTAGGATCAGGGGGTCGTGAGTTCGAGCCATGCCTGGTACCTTCCATGCTGGGAGGGGTAGCGTCCTCCTGTAACCTAGGAGGGATATATGATCTAATAAGGTCTAGCCTGGGCAAAGCTATTCCCTATTCCCTGCATTTAACATCTTTTAATTTATGACGACCTTACTGTCTTGCCATTTAATATTTGTTCCCCAACAGATGCCAGGTGTTACAGTTGACCAGGTAAAGAACAAGTGGAACAATTTGAAGATGAAGTACCATAAATACAAAGACAGAACCAAAAGAACCGGTGAGTCTCGCACACAACTTCCACCGTTATTTGAAACTATTGACCAGATTCTTGGTGTTCGCCCTTCTGCTCATCCAGTTAATCGTATGAGTTTGGGACCCATTCACGCCACTGCATGCTCTCCAGAAATTCCAGCAGTACCATCACAGACATCCCTACCCCAACCACAAGTGTCACAACCAGGGACATCTCAGGGACTTTCAGGGTCAGATTTTCCACAGCCAGGATCATCACAGTTCAACCTTCCAACCAACCTTTACCAGCCGACCCAGGCCCTGAACCCACTATCCAGGAAAATGTTGATGTTCGAGGCCATCGTGAGGATAGTGACGATCAGGAACATCGAATGCAGGCACCGCATCTCCCTCAAGCCCGGGCAAGGCAGCGGGGAAGAAGATTGCAACCACTCTCACATGGGAGGCGTATGGAGAATATAGCTTGAGAGCAATTGGCTGAAATAAAACGACATAACCAGGTGATGGAGGCATTAACTCGGAGGGTGGCTGAGTCCCAAGAGGCACTTGTTGCAGCATATGAAAAAAGGAGTGCGATTTTAGCAAATATTAGAAAATAATTTTAGTAAAACCTCATTGTGCAGCGCAACACTCGGGTGACTGTCCTTTCTTCTCTTCCTTCCCTCCTCTTCTTTCTTTTATTCATTTTTCCCCTTCTGTCTATGGGTGACTCTACAATGAGTGACAAGCCAAATGGTTTCCTGTACATCAGGAAACCATTTACTTCGCTGGCTGTTAACGATATAACATAATTATGCCACCCGTTTGTTTAGTGGGAAATTAAGGCACTCCAATCGGATTCAGTGGGTGCAGGTTTATATCCAATAAGCGGTAGGGGTTTATTGCTAACATACGAGTAATGCCGCTCAGGGATGAGTCAGGTTGCTCACTCATCTTAAATGTCAAGACCAACTTGCCTAACCCAAGGTTCCTACGCTACTCAAGGGGCAACTGAGGATTTGATGATGATGATGAACACATAGTGGTAGAGAAATATTTTTATATAGCCAAGAGTGTACAAAATTTGGTTTAATACTGTATGAAAACCATGTAAGGAGTCAGCATTAGCTTGCTCAGTAAGTCATGTTAAATCAAAATTTCTGTTATAAGTTCTTTGTACTTCCAGTTCATATGTTGTGTATGTTACATATTATCAACTGTCTGATATGTATTTTCCAGAAAGTGTCTGAGTTGGGTTTTGCATTAAGTTCAGTCTAATTTCCAGATCAGTGTCATGTTGAATTCATACCTTCTTGATCATGTAAACCATCACTTTAAAAACTCTTTGGTTGTACTGTTGAAAGGATAGGCTGTATAAAACTGAAGAATTCATATTAATATTTACTTTCCAGAAATTACAAAGATTTTACAAAGGTCGCTTCCTAAACAAGTGGAAGGTGAAACAACAGTTACAGGAAATATCAAGTATTTACCAACGTTCAAGCTGAAAAGTGATCTACATATGAAGGAAAAAAAAAAAGACTATTTTTATTTTAATATGACAGTGCTAAAGAAAAAATTCTTAAAAACAATGATGCTTCCTCCAGAACACCAAAATAAAGCTTGAATGAAACAAACATTGATGTCAATGTAAAAGTTTACAAAACTTGAACAAAACAGACATTGATGTCAGTGTAAAAGTTAACAAACTTGAATAAAACAAACATTGATGTCAATGTAAAAGTTAACAAACATTACAAATATAATCTGTAATTCATTCCTAGCATAAGGGATTCCAAAACACACACACACACACACACACACACACACACACACACAGTTATGTACAGTATATGATCAAGGCAATGAACAGTTTCCTTGAGCGTGAAAACCATTGTATAAAATTGAGAACACTGTACAGTCAATATATTTTTTATACTCAGTAAGTAACACTCATATGGAAAAAAGAAAACACGGATGTCATTAAATTAATCAGTGATATTCAAAACAATGGCAGAGTAGAAACAGCAAATTCCATCATTAAAAATCTTTAGGTATCAAGACCACAAACAAAATACTATAATTTACTCAAAACCTGATATATTAAAAAAACAAAAACAAAAAAACAATAATTATGTACACCTGTTAAGTAGTTTATCAAAGTAAGGATGAAATGAAGTTTCGTTTCTCACTCGCCTCCACATTATGTGGAAGGACAATTTCAGCAAGAGGACTGAGATTATCTTCAAGAGGAAGTGGGCCCTCCCTCAGGAGAGCAGCTTCCTCTTCAGGAAAATCTAGGTCAATGTTGTGAACAACACAACAAGCTGTTACAATATTTGGTATTTTCTCAATCTCAGCCTCCACAAACTTAAGCCTTCTGAACCTGCCCTTCAAGAAACCAAATGAATTCTCTATAATAACCCTAGTCTTGGAAAGTTTTTTATTATACCTTACTTGGTCTCTGTTTAATCTTCCTGTATCTTTATAGGGAACTAATAGGTAGGTAGAGAGGGCAAATGCAGAATCTCCTAGGAGGTGATAAGAGGGTGAGGGAAAATATGCCTGTCTGTTGTGCTCAATGTCAACATTCAATGCTGATGTGGAAAAAACACGATTGTCATGGGCAGAACCAGAGAAACCAACGTCGATTGAAGTAAACTACTTCCTACTGTCACATGTTGCCATCAAATTAACACTATGACTGTGTTTTCTAGTCACATAATCAGCCTGCATGTCTTCTGGTGCTTCCATAAAAATGTGTGATCCATCCAGTGCTCCAATAACATCTGGGAAACCTGCAGTCTCTTGAAATTCTCTTTCAATAACAGCTGCCCCTCTTATATTTGGCCATTTTATAAAGTTGCCACCAAGGTTACACAAAATACTGAGAATGTCTTGAACACAAGAAAAAACTGTCGACTGGGACAAACCAAACAACTCAGCTATCTCCCGGTAAGTTGTTTTATTACCCAGATACCAAAGGGTGACATCCAGTGCCAGCCTAGCTTCCACGGGCAGATGGTCTCCTCTTTGTGCTGGTTGATAGTGCAACTTAACAGTGTCCAAGATGAAATTAAATGTGTTCTTGGTCACCCTCATATGCCTGAAAAATTCTAGATCATCCTTCGCATGTAGGACTTCTTTAAACCCCTGAAGCTTATCATGTTCATCCCTTAAAAAAAAAAAAAAAAAAAAAAAATACCGTTTTCGACATATATGTAATTTGTTGTTTTTGATACATTTTACTCAGTATTTTAGACAATTCTAAGACACTTTTCTTCTATGGCATTGTTATGCAGCGTACTCTGTGCACCGACATCTCGGACACAGACACGGTGCAGTCTCGGGTTCTTTGTTCCCGACCAGGTCAGTAATAGCAAGGAAGGGAGAACACAAAAACCACTGGTCAACAAGCACACTTATATATTATCGAAGACATATACACACACAGTTCTATGAGCAAAAACTAAGAAAGTTACAATGACTTCAAATAACGTTTACAACAGTCACTTTCCACCTAGTTCAACAAGTCCGACTTGTACAAGGAATTACTCCTTCCTGTGATAGGGTCATGTCCACATGGTGTCACAGACAATATTTCACAAAGATTTATCTAGACATAGGTATCTGAAATTAGCGGCATACGACCATGGCAGATGCGCCTCCAGATTTTCATATTATTCAATCAGTCTATGAAAGTGAAATTGTACTGAACCTCTGACAGACCAAGAAAGCCTCAAAGCAACTATCAAAAGCTCAAAATAACTTTACAGGCCACAGAATATATTTATTTCAGTAATCCACAAAGTGTTTATAGCAGGTTTTCCCGGTCCTCCTCGTTCACCTCAACGTCGTTTATGTTGTCCAAATCACTGTAATATAATTCTACAGTGCACAGAAATATCACATCCACTCTTAAGATCCACAGCTTAATTAGAGCAGCTTCTCCCGCTCCCTTTCCCTCACCTCATCGTCGTTTATGTACAATTGAACTTTCAGAATAAATACCACAGCTTCAGAATGTTTGTCAGAAGCTGCGAAACAAATCTACAAGCCACAAAATCATAATATTCACTGCTAAGATCCACAAAGTAATCAGAGCGGCTTTCCTCACTCCTTTTCTTTCACCTCATCATCGTTTATGTACACTTGAACTTTCAAAATAAATACCACAGCTTCAGAATGTTTATCAGAAGCTGCAAAACAAATCTACAACCGACAAAATCACAATCATGTCCACTGCTAAGATCCACCAAGGCATTATAGCAGGTTCTCCCACTCCTCTTCGTCCACCTCGTCATCGTACATGTCGTCCAAATCGTCGTCATCGTAAAATAAGTCGTCGTCGCTCCAGTGGTTCGTCTCTTCCTTGTGGGCCTCGAGAGACATTCGGGTTGGGAACATGTTTTCACACGTTGAGCACCTGTGGGTGAAAGATTGGCTGAGAGAGAGAGAGAGAGAGAGAGAGAGAGAGGACACAGGTTTACTAGACATTAAACAAGTCCTACATTTAGATTAAGAGTCAGAGAATGGGTAGATGTTCTCACCTATTAATCCAGGTGGAATAGAAACAAAAAAAGTTAATATATATAATAAGTGTTTTCTGCATAGTTCTTGTGTTCTCCCATGGCTCACTGCAAGGGAATGAAGCCGTCCCTCTGCATCTCGTCATACAGGTAGGTCCTCTGCTGCTGGCTTTAGTTCTTGTGGTGGGTAAAAATGCATAATTTTGGTGCTGCCTGACTCAGGAGTATGGCCACAAGGAATGTCCAGCACAGTTGTAGCTTGACAGCGACATGATGAATAGTAGCCTTGTGTCCAGTGATGTAGGCAGCAACTTATACAATTACTTTGCATAGTTACAAAATTTGTAAATCAAGGATTCTGTGCTTATGTGGACAATGAACTCAGTCCTGGCATCAGCATCCTGGGTTTGTAATCACCCAGCTCAGGAGGGGGCCACTCAAGCTAAGAAACAGCATCAGAGAAATTACCAATATGCCGGGAATCGAACCCGGGACTCTCAGGTGAGAGCCAGGCAGCATACCACAACACCACGACCAGGTAAAAGTTGACTCACGTTGTCACAATCTTGTAACCAACGTCCCTCCGCCCCCACTGACTTGCCGTAAGTGTTTGGGATAAATTAAAAGCATCTACTTGCCCGAGTGCCAGGGGGTTAACTCATCCTCTTCATGCCCACAGTGGGGGCGGAGGGACGTTGGTTACAAGATTGTGACAACGTGAGTTAACTTTTACCTGGTCGTGGTGTAGTGGTATGCTGCCTGGCTCTCACCTGAGAGTCCCGGGTTCGATTCCCGGCATATTGGTAATTTCTCTGATGATTTTTCCTGTGTAAAAAATACAGGTTCTCTCTTCATAAGAAACAGCATCTTGGCATTAAACCACTCAGCCCAGGGAGCAGCACGGCGACTGTGCCAACTACTTGCAAAGATGGCTCCCTGGAGGACTCAGCAGATATCGAGAAAAATCTGAGAGGGCTGGTGGTTGGTTCAGCAGGAGCCTGTGCTTCAGGGGGCGAGGCTGTGCTTAGTAAGAGGCTCAGGCTGCTGCTTTCTCGTGTAAAGTCTCCTAGATAAGAGCGAAGGGAATATACGGAGCGGCACAGCCAAGTGACTTTAAGTGAGGTAGAGTCTGCCCGAGCACAGTACACAAAAGACTGGTTCGACAGGGCATCTTGATGATTGAGCTATATCTTACTTCTGCATAGTCACAAAAGCCTGGTGTATTAGTGACGGCAGAACTTTCTGACACGATGATACAGGCTAGAGCTTACCTCTGCAGAGCCAGAAAGGCTTGTTGTATTACTTAAGGCAGAGCTCTCTGGTGACACAAGAGGAGACAGAATCCTAGATCACGTGTGCTTCCAGGTCATCCACTGACTTTCATCTATGGAGCTTGTACGAGGAGACGCAAGTTTTTAATACACAAGAAAAAACCATGAAAAAATGTTCTAGGACGCCTCCTAGGCCACTCGGAATACGATTGTTAATGTTAAGAGAAGCGAACTACAGGTGTACTGTAATCCTTTTGTGAGCACTGTGTAGGTAGGCTAGAGCAAAAGTTTATCAGTACACACTTTCTGCAAAACAATCTAACACCATGCATGATGGCTTCTACAAAATGCACCATGACTACCCAAAGTTGACAATTTGATTTTCATGACGTTGCCATATGCATCGTGCTTCAAACATTGTCCTCTCAGTATTGTTCTCACGTGCACATCCAATAACAGCTTAATTGGATGGGACGGAACGAGCTGCATTGATTATTTGAGGTATTTTCAGACTTACCCGCCTGATATAGTTTGAGATGCTTTTTAAAATCGTATATACAGCTCACACAGTGCTAGTTAATTGATTTCTTAAAACTAGCGGAAAGACAATTAGAAACTTAAATAGGATACGAAAACAGACAAAAATTATAAAGAAAGTGGACAGTCCTTTTGACAATATTGGAATTCTTGAAAAATACTGAGAATTGTATGTTCTTGTATACTTCAGGCAACAGCTAAATATACTGCTCTGATACTACCAATACTGAGATGTACTGTACTGTTATGATACTACTCTTTAGCCAGTTTCTACAGTGTTCTCTCTCTCTCTCTCTCTCTCTCTCTCTCTCTCTCTCTCTCTCTCTCTCTCTCACACACACACACACACACACACGCACACACATACCCATAGTGCCGTCTCCTCGTCTGATGTGAAGCCAGGAGTCTGAGAATCTCAAACGTCCTGTCAAAAAAGTCTGCGCTTCATCTGAGGAGTGGTTGGTGGTTAGTGACATTAGATGTGGATATTACCCCCCCTCTCATACGCACATAATCACATACTATCATACGACACCTCATAGCATCATATTCTCTCTCTCTCTCTCTCTCTCTCTCTCTCTCTCTCTCTCTCTCTCTCTCTCTCTCTCTCTCTCGTTAGCTCAATACAGCAACAATCAGCTTAACTCCCTAACAATAGAGCTACATTACTGAAGCTCTCATACATGCTTCAGTATTAATCCCGTGAACTCCATGGCGTATTGTTAACATCATCATCACCATCATCTAATCCTTACCCATCATCGTCATCAACATCATCATCACCATCATCTAATCCTTACACATCATCGTCATCAACATCATCATCACCATCATCTAATCCTTACCCATCATCGTCACCAACATCATCACCATCCTCATCATCATCATCATCTAATCCTTACACATCATCATCACCCTCATCATCATCATCATAGTCATAGCTCCTCTCATCATCATCATCATGATCATCATCATATCAATCATCACTATCACCATCACCATATCCAAATTCACCATCATCAGTCATCACTCACTATCATCACTATCATCATCATCGCCCACCATCATTATTATCATCACTCACCATCATCACCATTATTACTTACAATCATCACTCACCATCATCATCATCATTATCACCATCATCACCATCATCACTATCATCATCACCATCATTACCATGATCACCACCATCAACACCATCATCAGATACCATCATCATCCACCATCATCACCATCATCACTCACCATCATCAATATCATAACTCACCATCATCGCCATCACCACTCACCTTCATCACAATCATCATCATCGTCATACTCCTCGTCCTCCGTGTCATCAACATCATCATCACCATCATCTAATCCTTACCCATCATCGTCACCAACATCATCCTCATCCTCATCATCATCATCATCTAATCCTTACTCATCATCATCACCCTCATCATCATCATCATAGTCATAGCTCCTCTCATCATCATCCTCATGATCATCATCATATCAATCATCACTATCACCATCACCATATCCAAATTCACCATCATCAGTCATCACTCACTATCATCATCATCGCCCACCATCATTATTATCATCACTCACCATCATCACCATTATTACTTACAATCATCACTCACCATCATCATCATCATTATCACCATCATCACCATCATCAATCACCATCATCACTATCATCATCACCATCATTACCATGATCACCACCATCAACACCATCATCAGATACCATCATCATCCACCATCATCACCATCATCACTCACCATCATCAATATCATAACTCACCATCATCGCCATCACCACTCACCTTCATCACTATCATCATCATCGTCATACTCCTCGTCCTCCGTGTCATCATCACCATCATCACCATCATCACTCACCATCATCACTATCATCATCACACTCGTCCTCCGTGTCGCTCACATGGTGATCCACATCGGACTCTAAAAAGGACTCTAAGAAGGATCCCTCATCCATCCGGCCGTCGGTGGTGGTGGATGGTGTGGTGGCGGTGGAGGAGGCCTGTGGTGTGGTGGAGTGTGATGGTGTTGGTGTGGTGGCGGTGGAGGAGGCCTGTGGTGTGGTGGAGTGTGATGGTGGTGGTGTGGTGGCGGTGGAGGAGGCCTGTGGTGTGGTGGAGTGTGGTGGTGGTGGTGGTGGTGGTCGTTGCCGTTAGGGTCGTCATCTGAGCCGCTGAGACGATCATAGCCTTTCTTGGTGGAACGACTTGGGTCTGTAATGGAAAAGATGAGAAATAATATCCATCTCTATTTCCAACCTACCCATCTACCTACCCACCTGCCTACATGCCTGTCCTTTATATTTATCTGTCGACCTCCACACATGTATTCTACCAAATTAATTATCTATATATGTATGTATGAATATATGTATGAATGTATCTATCTTTTTCTGTCTATCTATATAGCAGTATTATTTTTGTACCAAACAGGTATAAAACAAGAAGCGGTGTCAAGGAACAGCAAACCCTTCCCCGGTTGTCATTT
Organism: Coenobita brevimanus; assembly: GCF_032717465.1. Lineage (NCBI taxonomy): Eukaryota > Metazoa > Arthropoda > Malacostraca > Decapoda > Coenobitidae > Coenobita > Coenobita brevimanus. The sequence continues at coordinate 3,144,130 of NC_137043.1, read as the reverse complement.
TAGTGCTGACGTATAAACACAACAGGATATCTAACCAAAGATGTCACGTATCAAATATGGAGTAAATCGATTGAAAATTGACGATTTTATGCCCATTTGGAAATTTAGGCCCAACCCACCTAACACTGTGACCCCCCTGATGTAATGAGGCATGTTATAGGACGCAAATTTGAAAGCTGCACATTTAGGTTTTGGTTTCATGTCGATATGACGAATATGAAAGGAGTTATGGCAAAAAAACGATTTTTACCCCTCCCCGTATTTTTTACATTTGGGGGCCCACAGCCTGGGCTTTGGTCCAATTTGGCCCTAAATTTAATCGGCTGATCGGGAGATCACAGCCCATCATCCCTGTAATTTTAGTCAATATCGCACCAGTAGTTTTTGTGTAAAGTTATTTACAGACAGACAAACAGACACAAACACACAAACAATCAGACCGAGCGAAAACAATACCCTTCCCCAACCCCCGGAAATCTATAGTTACGTAATCTTTTAGGTAAACGATGCATGAATCATATTTTTTTAGCCCATCTACTCACTCCACTATGCTGTTTTTACTTTAACTTTTCCTGAAATTTCCATCTCTTTATCCTGAATGCTGAGCTGTATTAACAGATTCACACTTGATTATCGGTACGTCAGTCACGAAGAAGTGCTACGGAATGGACGTAACGCTGCAGCAATAACATTTTTCTCTATGAATGCTGAGTGAAATAATAATAATAATGATAACAACAATAATAATAATAATAATAATAATGATAAGGGACGCCTTCATGTAGTAGCCCAGATATTGGCCTGTATGCTCGTCGATTACAGAAGCTCCCTAAGACCACTTTCGAAGCGATTTATTTTGCTAATTACTCCTTACTGTCCTCTTCCGAGTCATATAAATCGTGTCCGGAAATAAATCACAAAGGAAGAGGTGCTAGGGAGCTTTCTTAACCCACGAGAATGAGGAATATTAACTTATTATTTCCCATTGCTATACAAACGTCCCTCAACCTCCTCCTGATCCCCCTATCTCCAAAAAGCTCAGCCCCCTGCCTATCCCCCTATCCCCCTAGAGGAGAAGAATGACCTGAAGGATAGGCGTCACTTCAGCCTGCAGTCCACAGAGTTCACATTCAGATCAACTTTGGACAACAGTGACTACCTGCATTCACACACCGTCAAAATTGTATTCGTTTATCTTGAAAAATGTGGCACTAATGGAAGCTAGCTGTGTGTGTGTGTGTGTGTGTGTGTGTGTGTGTGTGTGTGTGTGTGTGTGTGTGTGTGAGAATAATTTCCTAAGAATCCCTCATATATTTCTTATCTACCACATCATCTGTCTATCTATTTGTCTGTCTATCTATCCATCTTCCATTTTCATCCTTTTACACAAAATTATGGTCTGACAAATCTAAACTGGCGGCTAGGGTGTGGCGCGACCCTCTGTACAGTCTGCTATGTTTCCCAAACCTGCGATGTGAAACGGCTGTGATACATGTAAAAGGCAGCACAAATAAGATAAACACATACGAGTACAATGTTAACGCGTGTATTATAATATATGAAAGAACAGTAAACTTATTATGCATAAAATATTTATAAGGCAGTACAGAAACGTGGCATTAATATTTTCCAGTGTTGCTGAAAATAATGTACTCACTGTTATTGGCTTGTACCGTATTTCTGGGGTGGGTAATAATGTCACAGGTATGAATATATGATAACGTGCGGGAATATAAGTAAAAATATGCCAATTTCTTAGTAACAAAAATAATATATTAAACCCTCCTGAGCGGCAACACTCACACCGACCCAGTCTAACCCGGCCAGAGCCACTTGGTTCACTTTCCTTTGTGTCCTTGACTCAGACAGGATGGCAGCTCACCCAGCCCCCAATAATAAATATTTTTAAAAATTATTGGATATAATAAAAAATAATGAGATGAAAGGATAAGTTTATAACAGTCACTCATAAAAGAAACAAAATTCCCCAGGGATACGCACATCTCCCCCCAGGAGAGAGAGAGAGAGAGAGAGAGAGAGAGAGAGAGAGAGAACAAATTTAGTCTTCTTAGTCTGTCTTCATATGAAAAGTTCCGAATATCATGTATCATTTCTGTCATTCTTCTTTGTGCGTTTTCGAACGAACTTATATTCATTCCTACATGTTGCTACTACAGTGCTATGTCCATCACTGATGTGCAGTACTGTTAGCACCAGAGTCATAATGAGCACCCTGTTTCTCCCCTACATCTGCCTCTTTGTCTGATTTTTTTTTTTTTTCAATTTAATGGCTATCGGCCATATCGTTGCCCATTAAGCCAAAATGTCATACACTGTACACTGTATAAGCCAAAGTGTCATACACTGTACATATATACATATACACACTTGTACATATATGGAAACACAATATCCAGACAGTCCACAGCACAGAAGACAATCAGGAGCAGTAGAGCAGGAAGGCATGGGCAGCAAAAGTGATGGCTGGGACTAAACCGTGGAGGCAGCAGAGTCTGAGTCTGAGTCGGAACCTGCGGCAAGATGAGACTGCATGGCCCCGAGGGTGTAGGAAAGTATACGACACTCTTCGGGGTCGGTAACAGTCTTGAGAGACCCCCGGCGCAGCTCGGTGAAGGAGAGCAATGCCTGCCGGTAGTCCCCCTTGGAAAACTCTTGCTCGCCAGACTCCAAAGGTGCCGTGTCCTCACGGTGGAGCAGCTGGTTCTCCAGTATCTCAAGGCCAAGAGGGGGGAGGGAGGAAAAGTCTCCCCAGTAGAGTTGCCAGACTGAACTAGAGGACCTGGCACTCTTCGCTCCCTGGTCCGTTGATGATGGAGAAGGCACAGCATGAGTCACCTCTTCAGATACAGGTGCATCAGAAGCAGCCTCAGGTGGAGATGAGGATTCAGCATCGCCAACCTCCATGGGAATCTCAGGTACGGGCTGAGAGGCAGACTGGCGGGAGACAGCATGCCCCAACAGCTGAATCCTCGTCGGTGGAGTGGAAGGCTGCAGCTGCAGCACCCGCGGTATCAAGGAGGTGGGAGTCGAAGAGGGCTGACGGTGATGACGAAGAGGACAAGGACAAGGAGCTCCCCTCCCAGGCCTCCTCTGTGCCATGGGTGTGGAAGAAAAAGACTCTGGGATGGATATGGCAGGGAGCCCGTTGGCCTGGAAAATGACGGGCAGGCGCCGAGCAAATACCACCATATCTCCCCCCGAAAAGGCCTTAGCAACCTCCACACACATGGTGACGATGGTAGAGGCACAGGAGGCAGGGAAGGAGGCAGGAACATCAAATGGTGGCCGACGCCGCCGACGCCGCTGACGACGGGGGAGGGCATGGGGCGAGCCCTGAACTGCCTGGCCTACAGGGCCAGTGACAAAGGCAGCTGTGGGGCCCTTAGCATCCTCCCGTATAACAAATTCTACCTCCTCGCCAGCAGCAACAGACGGCACAGGGTGGGCAGGGTTTGGGGCCACGATGGAGAGTGGTGGAGGAACACATCCCCCCACACATCCCGGCGTGTGATGAAGCCGTAGCCTTTCCGGACGTGGAACCATTTGACCTGCCCCACAACCTTGGCCGTCATGGTCCTCCTAGTGGATTCCTGAGCTGCTGGATCCTATCCGTCCCGCTGGAGTGAGAATGTCCCTGTAAGAACTCTCACCCAGTTCTGGTCTTCTCAGTTTAGCTGCTGGATTCAAAGTCCTTTGTCTGAAGCCTTCACACCCTTTACCATGCCTGCCCAACCCAACCCTGCTCCCCTAATGGGGTGCTTCTGAAAAGCCTAGTATTTCATCAGATGGCTCCACTGTAGCAGTAAACACATTCCCGCGCTGTTTAAAAAGCATAATTTTATTTGTTAAATATTTACATTGTTGTGTGAAATTGTGAATCATGGTAATGTCATATGCCGTAATATAAATAATACAAATAGAACACGTATATATAACGTATCATGAATTGTTTATATTTATCATAAACTGAAATTAAAATATCACTGATGGCATGTGATGGCAATCCGCCATTTCAGTGGTCCTATATTATGTAATTTCTGCTACACTTAGTGCAAGTTAGATTCTTAATACATAGTTTGTTCAGAGTGTAAAGTATGCCTCGTGGGTATCTTGACTCATCCAGTTTCTATGTGGACAGAAATTTAATGTTGAGTAAATACTGGCATTCACCATCATAAATCATCCGGTCTGAGGAACCGTCCCAAAACCAAGATCGTTTACGGGTCATTTTTTCCCCGGTCTCACCGAGGACAGACGACTGTGGAAGGTAAACAAGCCAAGACATCGCCTCCAAGTGATCCACAAGATTCACACGGAGTCAAGTTCAGTATTCACGATTTTATATATATATATATATATATATATATATATATATATATATATATATATATATACGCAAACGTGAGAACACATGACGAGTAAATACTACTGCATCCTCTTAAATGTCTACCCCCAGTGAGATTGCATCCAGGTCAAGAGGACTGGTATGTGCACAAGCTACTGACTCAGTCAGTGGAAGATCTTACAAACATTTGTGTGTGGACAGGTGGCCTGGAGACAGATCTCACATGACCATACCATTAGGGATTTGCCAAGAGGGGGCAATGTGTGTGAGATATTGATGATAAGATGACCTTAAGGTATTTATTTGGTAGGCACTTGGTGAAATGTAAAAGTGAAAATAACCACTAGTTCTCAACAGAAAAAGACAAAACTTCACTGTAACACTTTATTTACAAAAAGCTACAATGATACATATGAATATGACTCACTCATGGTGCAAGGAAGCTGCAGGGGAAGGTCTCTCTCTCTCTCTCTCTCTCTTTCTCTCTCTCTCTCTCTCTCAGCTCAACAGTCAGGAACTCACATTACTGAACTATGTTTGTTTGTGGGTGTGTCCACTTACGACAGTAATGTAACCAACGTCGGGTACAGGGACATGAGAAATAGGCGTAGCTTAGTTAACAGCTAGAGAGGCAAGATGTGGGAATGACAATTACACAGATATCGCTCAGTGAAACACACTGCCTATACATAGTCACTTATGAACCAATGACGAATGTTATGAATATAGCTCGTTTCTACTCTGAGTGAATCCGTGACATTACACGCCATCAAAATAAAAATTTTCATGGAAACTTAACATCCCCCGTGAAAAAACTTAAACACGGGACTGTCTTGTGGTGCGCATGCGTGAAGGAAGCGAGCAAAATGTTGAATGCCAGTATTTACTCAACATTAAATTTCTGCCCACATAGAAACTGGATGAGTCTAGATACCCACTAGGCGTACTTTACAGTCTGAACAGACAATGTATTAAGAACCAAATTTGCACTAAATGTAGCAGAAATTAAATAATATAGGGTCACTGGAAGGACGGGTTGCCATCACATGCCATCAGTGATATTTTAATTTCCGTTTATGATAAATATAAACACTTCACGATACGTTATATATACGTGTTCTATTTGTATTATTTATATTTCGGCATATGACATTACCATGATTCACATTTTCACACAACAGTATAGATATTTAACAAAGAAAAATATGCTTTTTAAACAGCGCGAGGAATGTGTTTACTGCAACAGTAGAGCCATCTAGCGAAATACTAGCTTTGAAAGCACCCCATTACTGACGACGCAAAGCTCTCCCTTTGCCTCATCTGCCACTCCATACCTTCTCTCTCTCTCTCTCTCTCTCTCTCTCTCTCTCTCTCTCTCTCTCTCTCTCTCTCTTTCATCCAGATTCAAGTCCATTGTCCCCACTCATCATGTTATCCCCCTACCCCTTCTCGGAGAGAAACTCCGACCTCCTTGTAAATGTTAAACAGGGGCGGCCGTCTGACCCACTCTCACCTGACCCCGTTCCTCTTTGGTCTGACTTTCCGACCGCCACCTACTACTACTACTAACACACACACACACACACACACACACACACACACACACACACACACACACACACACACACACACATACCTTCTCATTATAACTGTCACCCTCTGTTTCACTTTCCCTAGCACACACACACACACACACACACACACACACACACACACTGGCTCTCACCACTCCCAAGACTGATGGACAGAGTTGCCAAGGTCGCGGTTTTCCCGCCAAATTGGGCTCGTTTTGAAGCTCTTCCGCGGGCAGATTTTACCGGTCGCGGGTTGCGGTTTTTTGGGCTGGTTTGAAAACTGTCGCGGTTGTTTGGGCTAGTATGGAGTTAAACCACATCACGACAATATACTGAGAGAGAGAGAGAGAGAGTTTAAACATATGGCGGAGAGAGACCCCCTAATACTCCCACAGGGACCAGTGGATGCAGCCAGTGCGGAGACTCCGGAGAGAGTTTTGTTTTATCCCAATTATCGTTGCCAGCAAGCACTGCTGCGGTAGAGAGGATTTTCTCTCAGTATAATTTAGTGAAAAGTAAATGAAGAAACAGACAGCAACATGAAACAGTTGAAAACACTCTTCATGTTAGAGCAATATGCAGACATAAAATCTGTTGTAATGATTTCACAAACAAAATTATGTTAGCAAATTTCACATATGACGTACACAGCAACGAAACACAGTGATGATGATCATATAGATTTTTGAATAATATAAGTGTGATGGAAAGTTGACTCAGAGGGAGAGAAAATACCTTCACTTGCATGTTGTATTACCTAGTGTAATGATAAGTATATTTCAACAGAATCATTGTTGTTTTATGGGCAATAGTGTTTTTATGGGAAATAGGGAAAGTTTAAGTGAATCAAGTGATCATTTCAGGCATTAATAGGGACCTATATATGAATTTTTAATACTGTATAAAACACTAATTTTGCATAAATAGAGGATTTTTAAAATAATTATTGGTGTTGGGCTACTTTTGGGCTGGTTTTCAGAGTGCGACTTGGCAACCCTGCTGATGGAGTAGAGGTGTGTGTGTGTGTGTGTGTGTGTGTGTGTGTGTGTGTGTGTGTCATTTTGCTGTCTGCGCTTTTGGGGCGCGTTTTCGGGATGGATTGGGCGCCAACAGCACACACCGACCTGGCAGCACTGAGGTGTAGTTAGTGGGTGTCAGTGGTGGAGACAAAACACTATTCTTCACGCTCTTCAGGGATTTTCATCTGAAGGTACTGGCCTAGAGAGAGAGAGAGAGAGAGAGAAATTTTAATAGTACATAATATATGTTCGAGATGGAGGGGGAGGGGGAGACAGAGGATGAGATGGAGAGAAGGAGTGAGGGAGGTGGAGTGAATTGGAGAGAGTGCAGCCTGATGGTGAAGGACAGAGTGACATTGATAGATAGATAGATAGATAGATAGATGGACAGATAGATAGATAGAGGTAGGTATTTTTCAGTGGATAAAAGTGGAAAATATGAGAGATGAAATATTAGGTAAACTTAAGTATTCATAACAGATGATTAGAAGTCTCTCTCAACTAAAGAATGTTAGCCAGGAAAGGAAAATGAGAAGCAGAAGTGAGATATTTGCGTTCGTCCACACGTGTGCTGGAACAAGTGCTGACAACATCAATACAGTAACGAACAAGCTGCAAACATACCCGGAACAGCAGCGTCCAGAGACGAACTTTCGTATCTCTGGCCAGAGAAAAATGCCAAGCCTCTCTCAGCCTAATATTAGCCAGCAGGAAGAGGGAGGAGGAGACCGAGGATGAGATCGACTGATGAAGTGGAGAGGTATAAGGGAGAGAAGGGGTGTAAGTTCAGGTGTTGGCAGCGATATGGCAGGGGACAGGGCGACATGGAGGCGATTTATTTGTGGCCACCCCTTACGGGATTAAGGCGTCTGGCTATAGATAGACAGATAGGAAGAAGAGAAGAACATGAGGTAGAATATTAAATGATCCGTTGCTCCCCTTTGTGCATGCAGTTCGCGAGCAAGACACGGCACCACCTCGTCACCGTGGCTCCCTGTGTACAAACGTATTACATATACCGGAACAATATCATCTTTACCGACATCAGCGAAACTACCGCGCGGGAAATCGGCGAGAGTGGCGCTATTTCGTACAGGTGAGATTACGTCACTTCAGGTATTACACTTTCAATAATGGAGAGGCGAGGGTCCTACGCGTGGTGGCACTGCGTGAGGTGGAGCCAGGCCTCACCCTCCACTGCATTTCGGCGTGAGGAGATCCCTAGTCTTACCCTGGCGTGGCCCTGTGTACTTACAAGGGGGGCGCCGTTCCCTACGCGGTGTATATACTGTACTTTACCTGTAGGAGGGACCCACAGAAGAAGGTGCTGTTGTGAATGGAGGTGAGGCGCGGT
>NC_137043.1:3118317-3130817 GCF_032717465.1 Coenobita brevimanus | reverse complement strand
AAACACATGCACATACACACACACGCACATACACTCATACAAACATGCACATACATAAACATAAAAATAAATACATACACATCGACAGTAGTACACATACAGTACATAAACACAAACACACATACGCGTTTATATTTACATAGACAGTCACTCATACACACAGACACAGACACAGCGTGCTTACATACATACACATACATATGCAGTTACACATGAAAACATAGCACTACACATAAACAAATGCACACACATAGGCTACAGAGACAGATACATACACACACATATTAATACATACGTACAGACACATGCAGATAAATTTTGAAAAGTAAATGTCTAGTTCTATTTATCTATTTATTTATTTATTTATTTATTGGATTGTTATTTTTCAACTTTTTACATATATTATTTTCTTGATCCTACATCATCTCATCCTTAGGCAAAAAACATGATGAAGATGATGATGATGATGATGAGGATGAGGATGAGGAGGAGAAGGAGGAGAATGGGATGATGATAATGATCATGATGATGATGATGATGATGAGGAGGAGGAGGAGGAAGAAAAGGGTGATGATAATGATGATGGTGATGATAGTGATGATGATGATGATGATGATGATGGTGATCATAATGATGATGATAATGATGATGATAATAATATGCCTTTGGCTCAACTCGAAGGGAGATTGACAGAAAGGACGAATCGTACCTAATGCTGGAGAAGTGTGAGTCCGCGGGAAGAGTTATGTGTGGCAACCGTAGTAGTAGTAGTAGTAATAGTAGTGGCAGTGGTAGTAGTGATGGTGGTAGGCGTAGTAGTGGTAGTGATGATGGTGATGACGGTGGTTGTGGTAATATGGTCTGACAAATCTAAACCGGCGGCTAGGGTGTGGCGCGACCCTTTGTACAGTAGTGCATTGTTTCCCAAACACGCGATGTGAAACGCCTGTTATATATGTAAAAGGCAGCACAAATAAGATAAACACATACGAGTACAATGTTAACGTGTGTACTATAATATATGAAAGAACAGTAAACTTATTAGGCATAAAATATTTATAAGGCAATACAGAAACGTTGCATAAACATTTTCCAGTGTTGCTAAAAAATAAAAATAATAATCACTTTTTTTGGCTTGTACCGTATTTCTGGGGTGGGTAATAATGTCACAATTATCATTATATGACAATGTGCAGGAATATAGGTAAAAATATGCCAATTTCTTAGTAAAAAAAATTATATATTAAACCGTTCTGAGCGGCAACACTCACACCGACCCAGTCTAACCAGGCCAGAGCGACTTGGTTCACTTTCCTTTGTGTCCTTGACTCAGACAGGATGGCAACTCACCCAGCCCACAGTAATAAATATTTTTAAAAATCATTAGATATAATAAAAATTAAAGAAATGAAAGCCTAAGTTAGTAACAGTCACTCATAAAAGAAACAAAATTCCCAAGGGTGATGCACATCTCCCCCCAGAAGAGAGAGAGAGAGAGAGAGAGAGAGAGAGCAAATTTAGTCTTCTTAGTCTGTCTTCATATGAAAAGTTCCGAATATCATGTATCATTTCTGTCATTCTTCTTTGTGCGTTTTCGAACGAACTTATATCCATCCCTACATGTTGCTACTACAGTGCTATGTCCATCACTGATGTGCAGTACTGTTAGCACCAGAGTCATAATAAGCACCCTGATCCTCCCATACATCTGCCTCTTTGTCTGAAGCCCTCACACCCTTTACCAAGCCTGCCCAACCCAGCCCTGCTCCCCTAATTACTAACTACGCAAAGCTCTCCCAATGACTCATCTGCCACCCCATACCTTCGGTATTATCCTTCTCTCTCTCTCTCTCTCTCTCTCTCTCATCCAGATTAAAGTCCATTGACTCCACTCATCCTGTTATGCCCCTACCCCTCCCGGGAGAGAAACTGCGACCTCCTTGTAAATGTTAAACAGGCGTGGCCGTCTGACCCTCTCTCACTTGACTCCGCTCCTCTTTGGTCTGACTTTCTGACCGCCACCTACTGCTACTACTAATACTACCAACACACACACACACACACACACACACACACACACACACACACACACACACACACACACACACACACACACACACACACACACACGTCTGCAGGTTAATTATAGATAAGAACATAAGAACATAAGAGGAGAGGATAACTGCAGTAGGCCGGTTGGCCCATGCTAGGCAGCTCCTAGAAGAGTAACTGAACTACTAGAATGAGATAAGGATAGCAAAGAAGAATGCTTTCCCCGGCCCTCCAAACCCTCCACCCGAAGCCGGCAGGAAAAATCAGAAAGAACACCACGCAGTATAGAAAAACTGGCGTGGACATTTTACAGGAAAGTGTGAAGGGAGAATAGAGACTATCATAGTGTAACCTGAAAAGGAAAAATTATGAATTAGTATTGGTTATAAGATTTTCTTTTTTCTATATCCACTCCTCATTTGTCATATGCTTATCTAGCCTATGTTTGAAACTCTCAATGAAAGAGGCAGCAACTACTTTACTAGGTAGCTTATTCCATTCGTGTACTACTCTATTACCAAACCAATTTCTACATATTTCCTTATTGAAACGGAATTTTTCTAGTTTGAAACCATTATTTCTAGTTCTATTCTGTATCCTCACTTTAAGTACCTTGCTAATATCTCCCTTATTTATACCCTTCATCCACTTAAACACCACAATTAAGTCTTCCCTTACTCTTCGCCTCTCTAGAGAATAGTCTTTTCAGTCTGTCTTCATATGACAGGTTCCGAACGTCATGTATCATTTTTGCCATTCTTCTCTGAACATTTTCTAATTAATTAATATCCATTCTATAGTAAGGACACCAAAATATTACTGCGTAGTCTAAATGTGGCCTTACTAATGCTAGATAATGTTTCAGTATTATTTTTGATGATCTATTGCTCACGCTTCTCGAAATAAATCCTAGGACCCTGTTTGCTTTATTTCTCGCATTAATACACTGTTGCCTTGGTTTAAGGTCGTTACTAACCATAACTCCTAGATCCCTCTCGCATTCCGTTTTGCTAATTTCTTTCTTATCTATGCTGTATTTAATGTCTCCAATGGTCTTGCCTACGTTAAGTACTTTGCATTTTTCAACGTTAAATTCCATTTGCCAAGTTTTAGACCATTTGGACAATATATCGAGGTCTTTTTGTAAGTTATGGCAATCGTCAGTCGAGTTAATGATACGCCCTATTTTTGTATCATCGGCAAATTTCCTGATGCTTCTACTGACTCCTAAGCCTAGATCATTTATATATATAATAAATAATAAGGGACCGAGTACTGAACCCTGTGGTACACCGCTAGTTACTAATCCCCAATCCGACTTAGTTCCATTTATTAATACTCTCTGCTTTCGTCCTTTCAGCCAGGATTCTATCCATTTTAAGATATCGCCGTCTATACCGTGTGCTCGAACCTTTCTAACTAACCTTTCGTGTGGGACCCTATCAAAAGCTTTACTAAAGTCCAGATAAATAACATCGTAAGCTTTATCGCTATCTACTGCCTCATAGACCTCCGAGTAGAATGACAACAAGTTTGTGAGGCAAGATCGTCCTTGTCTGAATCCTTGCTGACTTTCGTTTATAAGATTAAATCTTTCTAAGTGTTCTCTAATCTTATTTGCCAAAATTGACTCTAACATTTTTCCTACTATTGACGTTAGATTTATCGGACGATAATTCGACACAGTTGATTTATCACCCTTTTTAAAGATGGGCACTACGTTTGCTGTCTTCCACGTCTCTGGAACGTCTCCTGAACTTAAAGAGTCATTAAATAACGTTAAAAGTGGCTGACATAATTCTTCTTTGGTTTCTTTTATAATTTTTGCATATATATCGTCCGGACCTGGCGATTTTTGAGGTTTTAACTTATTAATTTCTTCAATACGTCCTCCTTACTAGCGGTCATTTTACTAAGAATATTTTCCGTATTCTCATCGAAAATATTCCCTGCTTGAGGGACCAGGTCTAGATTTTGTTTGGTGAAAAGTGATATGAAATAATTATTGAGGATGGAGCACATTTCTTTATCTTCTCTGGTAATGTCACCTGATTCTGTTCTGAGTGGTCCTATCCTAACTTTATTTTTCGTACGGTACATTTGATAAAAACCCTTGGGGTTTTCTTTTGATTCACTAGCAGCCTTAATTTCATAACTTCTCTTTGCTTTTCTTATCTCCTTCTACATGGCTCTGTTAAGATATCTCACCTGGGAGTCTCCAACAACAACATTTTTCTTACCTTTCTTATTCTGATTATACTTACCTGTACTGGGAGTTCTCTCACCATCCTTCTCCTCTACTTCCCTCTGCCATCCCTTCACATTCGTCCCGTAGTGCGTCGAAGGCATTAGTGGTCTTAACATCCGTTTGCTTCTTAAGACTGAACTTCGTTGCACCCTTGTTAACTAGTGTCCAACCTTCAGACTTTTTCTCTTTTTCCTCCAACATCTCCTCCAACAATACCCTCATCTGTGACTTCTGCCTGAGAATTTGTACCTCCCGCTTCAATTCGAGAAGTTCCTCCTTTAATTCGAGGTAGTCCCTTTCAGTACCTGCAGTGGGGACATCTCTCTCTGCCGAGGAAGCCATTACACACAAATTCACACAAGGTAGCACAGCACTATAGTAGCCGCAGCGATAAATGAACGCTGTGGTGGGGCAGCCGGGATGGCCGGGGATTCCCCCACTGTAGCCATATCCACATGTCACCGACCATAGAGGTAGGATATCACCGACCATCGGCCACCGCTGCAGCCCCGCTCCATGATCCTTACCCTGTGTCTCTGGCTTTCTCTTTCTCTCTCGGTTTCTATATAAACTGCTGTATTTCCGAAACTAATTATGAAATTATTATGACTTTGTTCCACACCACCAATGAGGTAAAAATCAAGGAGAGTTTTCTGAATAAAGGTTCCCCCCCCCTTGTCTGAGGGCAGGGCAGTTCTGGCGAGTGTATAATTATAGGTCAGGCGGAGGTATCGGCAAGGCCGCACTCCCCCGCTCATATGCCATATTTAGGAGGGGGGGGAAACCTTTGTACAGAAAACTCTCCTTGATTTTTACCTCAAAGGTGGTGTGGAACAAAAGTCATAATAATTTCATAATTAGTTTCGGAAATACACCAGTTTATATAGAAACCGAGAGAGAAAGAGAAAGCCAGGGACACAGGGTAAGGATCATGGAGCGGGGCTGCAGCGGTGGCCGATGGTCGGTGACATGTGGATATGGCTACAGTGGGGGAATCCCTGGTCATCCCGGCTGCCCCACCACAGCGTTCATTTCTCGCTGCGGCTACTATACCACGGGTCACTACGGGTCACCACAACACACACTTTCTCGGATCACTAGCACAGCACTATCGCTGATCACTACAACACACTAACAATAACTGGCTCCCACCACTTCCAAGACTGATGGAGGAGAGGTGTGTGTGTTTGTGTGTGTGTGTGTTTGTGTGTGTGTGTGTGTGTGTGTGTGTGTGTGTGTGTGTGTGTGTGTGTGTCATTTTGTTGTCTGCTCTTTTTGGGCGCGTTTTCGGGATTGAATGGGCGCCATCAGCACCCACCGACCTGGCAGCACTGAGATGTAGTTGATGATGATGATGATGAAGATGAAGATGAAGATGATGATGATGGTGCTGGTGCTGGTGATGGTGATGATGAGATGATGAGATGATATTATGATGATGTGATGATGATGATGATATGATGATGATGATGAGATGATGTTGATGATGATGATGAAATGATGATGATGAGATGATGATGATGATGATGAGATGATGATGATGAAATGATGATGATGATGATGATGATGATGATGATGATATGATTATGATGATGATGATGAGATGATGATCATGATGATGATGATGATGATGATGAGACGATGATGAGATGAGATAATGATGATGATGATGAGATGAGATGATGATGATGAGATGAGATAATGATGATGATGATGAGATGAGATGATGATGATGAGATGAGATGATGATGATAAGATGATGATGAAGGAGGTAAAGAAGGAGGAGGACGAAGGAAGGAAGGAAGGAAGGAAGGAAGGCCAAGAGTATGTCATTATGGAACTTTTCAGTTAAATGTTAAGAGGAACGATGATGATTTCTTGAGAGTGAGAGAGAGAGAGAGAGAGAGAGAGAGAGAGAGAGAGAGAGAGAGAGAGAGAGAGAGAGATGGTAAAGAGAGAGAGAGAGAGATTGATAAACAGATTGATATGTAGGTAGAAAGATGGATAAGTAGAGATTAATAAGCATAGACACCTGTAATGACACACATACACACACAGATACACACACACACACACACACACACACACACACACACACACACACACACACACACACACACACATACACAAACACACACACATGGAAGGGATATTTCATGGTTAATATTTGTTCTGCTAGAGAAAGAGAGAGAGAGAGAGAGAGAGAGAGAGAGAGAGAGAGAGAGAGAGAGATTATATTAATATTGCATATACACAGGCCACACAGACATTATTGTTCCAGTACTGATAAAAGAATGGCGATATGAGAGAGAGAGAGAGAGAGAGAGAGAGAGAGAGAGAGAGAGAGAGAGAGAGACCAAAAATCCTTGAACAAACTTTTCCAGGTGTTTGAAGGAGAAGGAGGAGAAGGAAGAAGAAGAAGAAGATGATGATGAGGAGGAGGACGAGGAGAAGGATTACACAGGAAAGCAGACAGCAACAGACTTTATGGTCCTTTCGAGGCCGCTTGTTAGAGAAAACTATGACTACAAGATCTAACTCTACATGCTAATCGATGAGGATAGTAAAGCAAGAAGGCTCCCCCCACCACCAAACCCTCCAGGAAAAAGTGAGAAAAACCACCATGCAGCATGGAAATACTGACATGGTTATTTTATAGGAAACACTGGAAAGGAAAAGTCACATTCTATAATACTTTATCTATAAGTTACCCGATAGAGTAACCTGAAAGAGAAAGTAAACAAATAAAATAATAGTTACAGCATGACATTATAAACCGGTACATTGAGTTAATGGGAAGTTTGTGGACATAACTTGGAAGCTACACACTGCACAGTGTGGATGTTTAGGGGTGGTGTGGCAGCCTTGCCTGGCACTTTTAAGGTAGGCAGCAGTCAATCAGGCCCTAGCTCCGTTTGCTCCCCTGAGACAAGGAACTCTCCCATGTGGGACACGTACATAAGTTTCATCCTGAAGCAGTGACCCCTGGTACATTAAGAAAATCCCAATGGTGGTCACTTGACTAACAGGGACCCTCAGTGATCCACAGCCCATCACAGGTCGAAAGTAAGAGTAGCGACCGTTAACTCAGGGTTATCTGTGGAGATCCTAATCTGTGCTTATATTGCTTTCTTTTGCATTGGGGAGATTGAAAAATATATAAGATGGGTGTCTTAGATAAAAGGGGACTGCACAGTGCACAGTGTGGATGTGCAATGCACAGAGTGGATGTTTAGGGGTGGTGCGGCAACCTTCCCTGGCTCTTTTTAGGTAGGCAGCAGTCAATCAGGCAATAGCTCCGTTCACTCCACTGAGACAAGGAACTCTCCCATGTGGGACAAATACACAAGTTTCATCCTGAAGCAGTGACCCCTGGTACATTAAAAAAAATAACGATGGTGGTCACTTGACTAACAGGGACCCTCAGTGATCCACATCCCATCACAGGTCGAAAGTAAGAGTAGTGACCGTTAACTCAGGGTTATCTGTGCAGATCCTAATCTGTGCTTACTGTATACTACCTCATTTGCTTTGGGTAAATCGAAAAACGTATAATGACATGACGTGACAGTATGCTAAGTTTACGGGAGACTGTCCAGTGCACAGTGTGGATGTGCAATGCACAGTGTGGATGTTTAGGGGTGGTGCAGCAGCCTTGCCTGGCGCTTTTAAGGTAGGCAGCAGTCAATCAGGCCCTAGTTCCGTTCTCTCCACTGAGACAGGGAACTCTCCCATATGGGACAAGTACACAAGTTTCATCCTGAAGCAGTGACCCCTGGTACATTAAAAAAAAATCCCGATTGTGGTCGCTTGACTAACAGGGACCCTCAGTGATCCACAGCCCATCACAGGTTAAAGGAAAGTAAGAGTAGTGACCATTACCTCAGGTTTATCTGTGCAGATCCTAATCTGTGCTTATATTGCTTTGTTTACACTGAGTAAATTGAAAATGTATAATATCGTGACGCAACACTATGTACGGGTACATTGTTTACGGGGTGTCTTGTAGACAAAAGGGGCATGAACTTACATGTACCGTAGCTATAAAAGCAAGTTATTCAGACAGAAAAAGAGTCAGCTGAGGATTTTCGTGCAAATACTTGTCTAATTTGTTTTTGAATGTCTCAGTTGAGATACTGTTCACGGTATGTGAGGGTAATCTGTTCCAGATATTTACAACTCTGTTAACCCGTCACGTCCCGAGGTTTTCCGCACCTCCGACATCCCCCAGTCCCGAGGTATTTTCGATTTTTTTTTTTTTGGCTAAAACCTTAGCTTTTGGTGAGAAACATCGAAAATTCATAGAGAAATCGCTCACCTGAGGTTTAAAGTGCCCAATCCAGGTAGGAGTTCCTCCTTACCTGAGTGGGTTTTCTAACATGCTGGCACCAAAGAAAACGAGTTCTATGGGAGGGTAACTATTTTATCCACTCATAAACGGTATTTATTTATTTACTTGGTACGAATGTATATGTAGTATGACAGTATATTGGTTTTCAAGCAGTAATAAAGGCATTATAAGCATTGTTTCACTCACTAACTAATCACCATACCTGACCTATTTTTGCCACACTACCTGATCATTATTTCTGGCTGTTTCTTCTTCTAATGCTATGTAAACATTGTCCTCCACATTGTCATCGATTGGGGAATCACTCTGGCCCTGAATAACTTTACTAGCCAGGTCACTGGTAACAGGTCCTTTGCCAAGCAAATGGCGTGAGGGGGGGAGGGGGGAGGTTATGCAGTGTAAGGCATTGTCCCTGCTTGGTATCTTGTACAGGAATAGAGGAAGGTGTCCCGTGTATACATACGAAAAATCACGTGCGAAAATTGAAAATTGTGCAAATTAGGTACCTTGCAATTGCACGACGTACTGGTACGTCGCCGGGACTGGCAAATGCAAATCGTGGTGACGTACCCATACGTCGTCGGGACGGGGCGGGTTAAAGAAGAAGTAATTTGCTTCGTGGGATTGGAATCGCTTTCCCATAATTTTGCAGCCATTACTTCTGGTTTGACTCGACCGGTCTATATCAAAATATTTGTTCATGTCTATGTTGTCAAATCCCTTCATGATTTTGAAAACTTCAATAAGGTCCCCTCTTAACCTGCGCTTCGTTAGGCTAAATAATTTAAGTTCTTCAAGGCGTTCCTCATATGGTTTGTTTCTAAGTCGTGGTATCATTTTTGTGATTCTTCACTGAATTTTCTCTAATTTTTCAATGTCCTTTCTGTAGTACGGAGACCAGAATTGCACACAATACTCAAGATGGGGGTGCACCAGCGAGTTGTACAAGGCAAGTATGACTTTTTCCGATTTAAACTCGAAAGTTCTTCCAGTAAAACCCACTAGCTTGTTTGCAATTTTAACCACATCGGTACACTGCTTGCTTGGTTTTAGGTCATTGGATATTATCACACCAAGATCCTTTTCACTGTCTGTACTTGATAACTGAATGTTGTTCATTTTGTAATTTGCATGGACATTGTTACTTCCAATATGAAGTACTTTACATTTTTCTGTGTTGAATTTCATTTGCCATTTTTCTGCCCAGCTTGCTAAAGTATTAAGGTCATTTTGTAACTGCTTCCACTGTAATTTTGAAGTGACTTTACTGGTTATTTTAGTATCACCTGCAAATTTGGATACTTTACAATTTAGACCCTCATCAGTACCATTTATATAGATAATAAAAAGTATCGGTCCAAGTACTGAGCCTTGGGGAATGTCACTGATCACATCACGCCATTTGGATTCCTTTCCGTTTATCACAACTCGCTGTCTTCAGTCTGAAAGCCAGTCTTGTAACCATTTTTGTGTATTTCCTTTTATTCCATGTGCTTCTATTTTTCTCATGAGACGCTTGTGAGGGATAGTGTCAAATGCTTTCTGAAAGTCGAGGTAAATTATATCTACCGCTCTTGAGTCTTCGTATGATTTGTAAACATCATGGAAGCAGTCCAGTAAGTTAGTTAAGCATGAACGACGATGTCTGAATCTATGCTGCGAGTCTTTAATTATATTGTTTTCTTCTAGATAATTAACTATTTTATCTCTTATGATTTTTTTCCATTAACTTGCACACTACTGATGTTAAGCTGATTGGTCTGTAATTTCCTGGGTGCAACTCATTTCCTTTTTTGAAAATTGGTGTTACATTTGCTAGTTTCCATTCGCATGGAACTTTCCCAGTACTTAATGATTTACTGAATAAGACAGAGAGTGGCAGCAGTAACTCATGTTTTGCTTCTTTGAGAATTCTCGGTGATATTTTATCGGGGCCAGGGGTTTTGTTTATGTTCGTACTGTTTATGGCTGAAAGGATATCCTTATTATGGATAGCATAGTTACTAAGGACTGTGCTATTTGCTTGGTTTGTGGGTAACAGTAGGTTTCTGGTGGTGTTTTCTACTGTAAAAACAGACGCAAAGTAATCGTTAAGAATGTTTGCCATTTCGACCTCAATTTCAATGTGTTTACCATTGTTTGTTTCTAGAGGACCTATTGATCTAGTCATAACCTTTTTCTTTCTAATGTAACTGTAAAATTCTTTAGGATTTGATTTGCACGTATTAGCAATGTGGATCTCCAGTGCTCTTTTGCTTTGTTTAATAAGTCTTTTCGATATGCGGCGTAGATTATTGTACTGTAATTTATCATCATTATTTTGTGTAGCTTTATATTTATGGTATGCTTGTTTTTTTGCTATTAAGTTACTTTTTATTTCACTGGACCACCACTTTGGTTTACTATTTCCAGCTGGACGTCTGTTACATAGTGGCACACATGACTTTAGCACTTCATTAAATTTTTTGGTGAATATTTCCCATGCTTGGTTTATGTCATCAGTTTCAGACATTTGATTCCAATCTGCAGCTGCAAGTAGCGCTCTGAGCCTGCTGAAATTAGCTCTACGATAATCTGGGACCTTTTCTTTGCTCTCCGTTTCTTTTACTTTTTCAGTAGTAATATTAAACTGTATAGTTCGATGATCACTGGAAATAAACTCAGGTCCTATTTCAACGTTGTTGACTAGGTTATCATTTGTAGTCAAGATGATGTCTAGGATATTGTTTCCTCTCGTTGGGTATTCTACGTGTTGGGAAAGAGCGCTTTCTTGAAGATTCGTATAAAGCTCTTGTCCTGAGTGTGCCGTCAGTGGTACACCCCACTTTGTTACCGGTAGATTAAAGTCTCCAAAAATTACGCTATCCTCTTGACAACAAATTTCCGCAATTTGATCATAAAGTTTTTCATCTGTCTCAGTTGACTGTGCTGGAGGACGATAGATGAGACATATATTTATTTTGTGTGAATTAATACTTAGCTGAACATAACTGGCATCTATGTTGGTAATACTGGGTTTGGATAGCACAAGGGGATGGAGACTAGTTTTCACATATAGTAAAACACCGCCACCAGCTCGATGTGGTCGCTCACAGCTGAAAATATTGTACCCTGTTAATGAGTATTCCACTAGAAAGTCACGGTCAGATGTGTTAATCCAGGACTTTGTGATGCCAACGATGTCATAATTTTCTAGGTAAATTAGAGATTCTAAATTCTCAAACTTGTTACGTAGACTACGTGCGTTAATATAGCAGACTCGAATGGGGTGCTTTCAAAGCTAGTATTCCGCTAGATGGCTCCACTGTTGCAGTAAACACATTCCCCGCACTGTTTAAAAAGCATATTTTTCATTGTGTAAATATCTATACTGTTGTGTGAAAATGTGAATCATGGTAATGTCATATGCCGAAATATAAATAATACAAATAGAACACGTATATATAACGTATCGTGAAGTGTTTACATTTATCATAAACGGAAATTAAAATATCATTGATGGCATGTGATGGCAACCCGTCCTTCCAGTGACCCTATATTATTTAATTTCTGCTACATTTAGTGCAAAATTAGTTCTTAATACATTGTCTGTTCAGACTGTAAAGTACGCCTAGTGGGTATCTAGACTCATCCAGTTTCTATGTGGGCAGAAATTTAATGTTGAGTAAATACTGGCATTCAACATTTTGCTCGCTTCCTTCACGCATGCGCACCACAAGACAGTCCCGTGTTTAAGTTTTTCACGAGGGATGTCAAGTTTCCATGAAAAATTTTATTTTGATGGCGTGTAATGTCACGGATTCACTCAGAGTAGAAACAAGCTAAATTCATAACATTCGTCATTGGTTC
>NC_137043.1:3098317-3113317 GCF_032717465.1 Coenobita brevimanus | reverse complement strand
ATTTTAGGGTAGAAATTGTCTGGGCCGGGAGTCTTATTACTGTTCATTTTATTAAGTTTATCTGTCCTAAAATGAAAATGTCATAAAAGACTTTGTGGTTCCTTTGTGGTTGAGTTATATATATATTAGACTTGTGGACGAGCGGTTTTTATATCTTGGAGAGGTAAAGAATAGTATGGGACTATTTTTATTTGTCTTGGAAATATTAACAAGTCTCTC
This sequence comes from Coenobita brevimanus, assembly GCF_032717465.1. NCBI lineage: Eukaryota > Metazoa > Arthropoda > Malacostraca > Decapoda > Coenobitidae > Coenobita > Coenobita brevimanus. The sequence goes on along the minus strand of NC_137043.1, from coordinate 3,113,098 downwards.
ACACAGAGCGGAGTATAGAGTCCCGCTAGCTATCTCTCTATCTCGCTCTGGCTCCCTCTCTCTCTCTCTCTCTCAAGTTGCTAAGCCCTTTCTTTTTCTGACCTGCCTGTTCTAAGGCTTGTCTCCTTCTGCCCTCTCTTTCCTAAATTCTGGTGTAGCAGGGGTGTGCCACGTGAGTTCCTTGTGAGTGGAAAGTTCTAGCAGCCTGTGTGTGAGTATGTGTGTATGTGTGTGTATGGTCACTAGGTCTTTGTTCACGGTTGGACTGCTGACAACTAACTGCATCATCTCCTTACTGGCTACTTCGTAATCTGTCGTCAGCTTTTCCTCAGTGTAACTTGCAAGCTCATTTCCTTTTCCCAGGCTCGCATAGGGCTGTCTGTCTATCTATTTATCTATCTATCTATTATGATTTGTAATTATAATACATTGCTCGGTCACGCGAAAATGGCGTACCATCGACAGTTAATAGTCCTAGCTTATTAATATACATTATATATACATTATAATGAATTTATAAGCTAATTAAGTGAAATACATAATATTGTAAAAGTAACATAATTGTATGAACATTGTATGCATATAATATTCATAGAAAATAGTGATTATTTAGTAATATTACATTTTTACTACATGACAGTATTGTGATACCAACTCTAATGTATGGAAGTGAAGCTTGGACATTGTTGGAAGGACACAAGTCAAGAGTGAGAGCAGTGGAAATGAGTTATTTAAGAGGAGCCTGTGGAGTCACATGGAGAGACAGGCTGACGAATGAGGATATAAAGGAGCGTTGTGGTGTGGATGTGGATGTGATAGGAAGCGTTATGAGGAACACACTGAGGTGGTTTGGCCATGTGGAGAGGATGGAGGGTGAAAGACTGACGAAGAGAGTGTATGTGAGTGAGGTGGAGGGGGGAAGAGGGAGGGGGAGGCCGAGGATGAGATGGAGGGATGGGGTGGAGAGGTATATGAGAGAGGGGGGTGTGAGTTGGGAGCAGGGCAGTGAAATGGCGGGGGACAGGGCGACTTGGAGACGATTTGTTTGTGGCCACCCCAAACGGGATTGAGGCGTCTGGCAATAGATAGATAGACATTTTAAACAAGTTGTATACATATTTGAATAAATGCATTAAAGTAAATTATTTAACTGTAATACATTATGTACTTGGGTTATTATAGTGAAATGCATACATGCAAGAATAAAAAATAGTTTAAAATTAAGATTATGGTAAGACTTATTAATATTTCATTTAAAGATAATGGTACTGGTCTGCCATATATGGGTCATTCTTCTTTGTATTTTATATATATATAATTAATACTATATACAAAATATATACACTTCATTCAGAGTGGTTAACTGTGATGTTAACTCTCCCCCCACTAAATAATGACTCCAAATTAGCAATTCTTGTATGCATTCTGTGCATTGCGAACAGCAGTACTGCAACTACAATGCAGACGGCTATAAAGACAGTAGGTGCTGGGCTATACACATAAAATGGGTTGAACATACTCAAACTCAAATCTTCCCAGGGCTTCATTGTTTCATTGATCAGCTGCATAGTTTCAAACTTACGTGAAGTCAGCTTAATGCTTGTGCTCATGTTAAAGTTCATATCAGGCAGTGGGTGGAAATGTTTGTGTGTATGATTGAGAATGGCGTAGTGATTGAAGGTGGATAAAGTAGATATGGCTGGTGTAAATACCGCACAGTAGTCAGGTGCTATGTATAATCCTGATGCTGATGTATGAGATGGTGGTATATCTGGACAGACTATGTAAACTGATGTGTTATGAGGGAAATAAAAAAACTGTGAGTGTCCAATGCGTTGATGGTGTACAAATTTATCTGGCGCAAAAGTGAAGTTGCAATGATGATGAATATTGTCATTTCTGATGATAGCCATTTCACAAGGGATTGTATCAGTAGGCTGAAACGTGAAAATGTACGCAGGACAAAGATGAAAAGCATGTAAGGATGTGCGGCACTTTCGTTCAATCGTTGACTCACTTGCGAAAGTGACAGTGTCCCGTCTCTTGGAGACCATGATGAGTTCGGTGTCTGTGTTGATGTTGATGATGACCAAAGTGTTGTTATTTCTATAGGGGAAGGGATGTATTTGGTATACTGTAAACAGGTCTTCAGTGATGAATGGTACATGAACTACCACTGATGTTGGTGTTAGTGTTGCTTCTAAATACGGGTAGTATTGCATAAATTCTCTACTGCGGAACAACGGCTTCAATTTATGTTTATGTATGCCTTGACTAACTATCTGACGTAGCTCATGAACTGGGAGTAAGTCAATTGTGATCTTGCCATCACCAGCATTCGAAATTCCTTGCATAAGTGCCCTGAAACGATCTCTAGTGTTCTCTAATTGTAGTAGAATCGTGTCAATATGTTCTGTGATGGTGGAAAAGTGCTGGAAAAGAGTAACGTTTCCCTCTAATTCATTTATTTTATCTACACTCTCGAGAGCTACGTTTTCTGCTTGTTTAAGATTTTTCACTATTGTCTTCATTGCTGAGTTCTGTTCTGTGATGAATTTATCTTGGTAAGTTAGTACCTGAGCTATCTTATTAAATTTGTTGTTTATTTCTTTAAGGTCATTCTCTGTAGCCAATCCAAAGATGATCCCAAGAACTGCGCCGCCCAGGTCGAACAAACCTCGCTTTTGGCGAGTACGGGTGATGTTTTTCCTGTCACTCAGTACCTCCGTTCCATAAGATGGGAGATCTTGGATCATGACGAGCATAGTTGACTTCGCCTGTTCTAGTTTCCATTTCGCTAACTTTACCATTTCATTCACTTCCTTGGTGTTATGTGCTTGTGAAACATAATTTCCTATCATGAAGTCCAGAGTTCGCATCGGCGTCGCAAGTCTGTCTAGATAAGTAGGTAAGTCATACAAGTAATCTAGACTTATTTCAGTAGGCCTACTCATGACGTCCTTAACGATTGTAGTCGTGGCCGTTGGAGCTATGAGGCATCCTTGTCGTACTATGTGTTGGGGGTCTAAGTGCGCATATCCTCTTGCTATGTAGAGGAGAATCCATAGCATAAGTCCCTTCATCGTAACCTACCGAAAAAAAAAAATCTATTAATTTCCTATAATGCTCTGGTCGATGATAGTGATGATGTGCGTTACGGTTGATTGTTATTTCATTTATAGAAGGAGTTTAAATCGATATTTAATTCTCGTAAATGATGTACTGTAGATTTTACTGGAACAGTTGCACTTATGTTCGATTGTTTGGTATATGACCTTAATTTCTTTTTGTAATCATTGTGTTCTTGCTTGGTTTCTTGAGGTACGTTCACCTGTTCGGTTGTATCCGAGGCTGAATAATTATGTGATAATTCCCTTGAAACTCGTTTTAAATGGTCAATATGAACTTGTTTCTCCTCGCCACTTGAAAGTGACTTAATTAAAACTTTGCTTTTATGTTAATTACTCTGTATGGGCCCTCAAATTTTGGGGATAATTTATTGTCTCTCGTATGAATGACACCGTAAACAATGTCTCCTAAGCTGATAGGTGAATCTTTTGCCTTCTTGTTAAATGCCTCCGTCATTTCTTCCTTGGACATCGTTAATTGTTTTTTTACTCTTTTGTATATGTCCTGGAATTCACGTAAACGGAGTTTAAAGTAATCATCGTAATTGTATATAGGCATGTTGTCACCTTCTAGGAGCTCATATGGTAATTTTTTATCTGTGCCATATATAATGAAATGTGGTGTGTCACCGATGGATTTATTTATAGACCCATTAATTGAGGCATCTACTCTGGGAATCCAATCATCCCAGCTTGCATAATTTTCACTGAGAATGTGTCGTAGCACATCTAATACCTTTTTATTATGTCTCTCTACTAACCCATTCGATGCTGGGTGATAGGCCAAAACGTTAACCTTTTTGATGTTGTATTGTTTACATATATCTTGTAAGATCTCAAAATTAAATTCTCCTCCATTATCACTTATTAATACTTTTGGGGTAGTAAAGCGACATATTACATTATCTGTTATAGCCTTTGCTACTGTCTCTGCTGTATTATCTCTAATTGGAGCTAAAATGACATAACGGGAAAAATGATCCGTTGCTACGAATAAGTATAGGTTATTATTGTATGATAATGGCATCTTGAGTAAATCAACAGCGACAACGTCCCATGGTTGATGTGGTACAGGGTAATTACCCATCGGTGCAGGCGTGATTGGGTATCCTTTGTGTATCGCACATGATTCGCATCTGTCTATATGATTGTTTATATCTTTTCGTAATGAAGGCCAGTAATATAATAGCTGGGCTTGGTTGAATGTCTTATCCTTTCCAGGATGTACTGCATGTGGGCTGTCGTGTATCAATCGTAATACTTGGGGTATCATGTCATTAGGTACTACCAACTGGTTAGTATTTCTTTGGCGTTTTGGTTGTTTAGAGTTAATTTTGTATAATGTATTATTGACCATTGTGAATTGTTCAAGTGGGACATGCAGTTGGGTAATTGTATGTCATCTCCACTTTCTAACTTGTATATTGCTTTAGACCATATTGGGTCAAGTCTTTGTGCCTTTGCGATATCATCGTGGTTTGGGATATTTCCTTTCAGATCTAATGCCGCGACCTGAATTGTGTTCGGGTTCCTAGATAATGCGTCAGCTACTATGTTCATTTTACCTTGTATATAATGAATTTGTACATTGTAGTTTTCAACTGTACACTTCCATCTTGCTCCCCTCCCAGAAAGGAGTTTTTCTTTAAACATACCCACCAGTGGTTTATGGTCGGTGAATAAGTGGATTTGGTAACCATATACCAAATCTTGAAACTTTTGTAATGCAAAAACCACTGCAAGTGCCTCTAAGTCTGTAGTGCAATAATTTTTCTCCGAACCTCTTGTTTGTCTGCTGGCAAATGCAATTGGTTGATTTTTTCCTCTTTTATCTTCCCGCATCAGTACAGCCCCTAATCCTTTAACTGATGTGTCTGTACAAATAAGAAATGATTTTGTGTAATCCGGATATGCTAAACAAGGTGCATTTGTTAGTTTAATTTTTAGATTGTTAAATGTCCTTTTTTGTTCTTCTTCCCATTGGAATACAGCATCTTTTTTGAGTAGTTGGAATAGAGGAAAGGCTATATGAGAGAACTGTGGTACGAATGACCTATAGTACCCAGCCAGACCTGAGAATTGTCTAACTTCGTCAGTCGTAGTGGGTTCAGGAAAATCTCTCACTGCCTGTATTTTGTCATCAGTGGTGTGAATACCATCAGAACTTAATTTGTGGCCTAAGAAATTTATTTCCTTAAAGCAAAATTTGCATTTAGAAAGTTTAATTTTTAATCCAGCATCACTAAGCATTTGTAAGAGTAAGTCTAATTTCCTGAGATGATCCTTAATATTCTTCGTTGCGATTATAATATCGTCAAGGTAAACAAATATTCCTTGTCTTAAAATTCCGGACAATACGTAATTCATAAGATGCTGGAATGTGCCTGGGGCTGTCCTCAGTCCCATTGGCATTCTTGTATATTGATAATGGCCTCTGTTTGTTGAAAAGGCAGTGTATTTACGTGACTCCTTAGATACCGGAATCTGATAGTAGCCGTTTAGGAGATCGATGGTCGAGAATATATTATTCTTAGGACCAATATTCTGTATAACATCGCTTAGCAATGGCATGGGAAATCTGTCTGGTATTGTGTGATTATTTAGTTTATGGTAATCTACTACCGCACGCATTTCTCCATTTCGTTTGGGCACGAAGAATAGGGGGGCATTCCACGGGGAGAATGAAGGCTCAATAATTCCAAGTTTTAACATTTCATCGACATACTGATTTGCAAGTGTACGTTGGGAGTGTGGTATGCGGTAAGCTGGTACGAAAATTGGTGGTGTTTCTGGGTGCACATTAATCATGTGATTAATCAAGTTAGTACACCCTAATTGTTCTCCGGGCAATGCTACGGTGTCCCTGTGTGTTTCCAGCAGGGTTAACAAATCATTTTCTTCGTCAAATTCACCTGAGTGAATTAAATTCTCTTTTATTCTTTCTCTATCCGTAGATTTTATCTCACTTGTTACTCCAGCTATAACTATTATAACTATTTCCTTCACAGGGGCCAGACATTTTTCAATATTAACTATGCAAGTCCCCTTTTTCAACTGAACTTCCCCATTCATGTGATTAATTATGAATATCTGAGTTTGCCCTTCGTCGTTCGTATGACATAATGCGTTTTCTACTGACAATCCCTTTACTTTACTGTACATAATTCTTCTAAGACAAGAACGGTACTATTCCGTAATTTGCTTTTTATGGTAACCTTCATTTATGAATTAGGTGGTATAACTAAATCATTAGTGAGATGGGCTGGAAAAATTGATAAATCAGTACTGTTATCTGGGTCACTAATTCTGGAGGATGGGGCTGGTGGTGGGAGTGGATCTATACACTCATCTGTTTGTGTATGTTTGTTTAAGCCTTTAATATTACCAATTCTTTTTGGCTCTCTTCTACCAATCGGTGAGGGCTCTGAAGTTATTTCCTCTATGAATTCATTATCAAAGTCTATTCCATTCATTTGTGGGAGTATAGTTATGTTCTCAGCTCTCATGGATCTTAAGCCCAGTAACATATGAGCTTTAATTGCTAAGTTTTCAACGATATAGAAAAATGCAGAGAATGGTCTTGTAGTTTCTGTGAAACTGAGATTTAATCTTATCATACCCTTCACTGTAATCTCTTGTCCATCTACTGTGTATAAATCTAAATCAGCTTCATCCAGAAAAGTTACTTTCTTTTTATTTTTAAGAATTCTATTTAGTTCTTCATGTGTTATTAAGTTCACTGTAGAGCCTGTATCTAAAAATAAGGAAACGTTTTGATCCTCACATACAGCTGGTATCAGGATACACTCGTTTCCCAACATGCCTCCTATGTGAAGGTTAGCCTTGTTCTTCTTTATGTTTGTTCGTTTTTTGTCATGACCTGGTCTTCCCCCGATTTGAACATAGACACAACTTTTTCTACTGTTTTGCAATCACTAGTCCAGTGCCCTTGGTATCTATGATGCCTACAGTAAGGACCAAATCCTTGTGTCTTTTGTTTGTCCTCTTTTGCTTTGATAAAGCATTCATACCTTGTGTGTCCTGGTTTTGCACAATAATGACATAGAATGGACCTATCCCTTGACTGTGACCTACGAGGTGATTTCCCATAAGAAGTGTTGTTTATGGCGCGAGACCTGCTCGGGCTGCGCGAAAACTTATGAAACTGCCTGTAGGAAGGCGTCTGGGAACGAGGTCTAGGCGTTTTTGTTTGTTTGGCCTGCCTCATTTCTGGTCGCGATCGATTTTGTTCTCTGTTTGGGGTCGGTGTAGATGTTTTCACAGCTGATACTGTCTCAGGTACCCTGATTCTACCAGAATGTGCATGTGTGTCGACCACACCTGCTTTACTGCACTGCATCTCTACCTCGTTCATTAAGTCTAGCAAGCACATTCCTGGGGTGTACGCGATCGTCTTGATGATCTTAAGGGTCCTATCAGGTAATTTACACAAGGCAGCTACATTACCAATGATGTCCACGACGAGGTCTGGGGACATCTTTCCATCATCTGTTATCCAATTAGAATTCTCCAGTGTAGCTAATAATGTTCTCTTGATTGTGGAGACATCAGCAGTTATTTCACTGAGCACATGGTTTATAGTGTGCTTCCTTACAAGATCTACAATTTTATGTAATTCTGGAATTATACCTGGCAAGAAGTTCTTACCTCCAGAAAATTTCTTCAGAAATTCAGTTTTAAATTCATCATGTCCTAGCACGATGGAGCTTATCTGAGCGCAATAAATTGCTTACTGGACATCTTTCCTGGCTTATGCAAGATGAAAAAATAGCAATTTGCTCTTGTTCATCTAGTATGTGGCACTTGATGAACATTTGTTCGCACTGACTGACTAATGAAATGACATCAATGCGATCTTTTTCTGTGCCAGAGAATTTTGGGGCAGTTTTATCCTCGTGATACACAAACACGTGAGGTGTGGTTGTTAGATCCGCGGAATTTGTTTCTTGATCCATTTTTAATGATTGCCCTGTTAATTCAACTTGGACGTGTTTATCGTTGTGTGAGGGAATAGTGGAATATGTATGACCGGACCGGTGAACCCTGTTAAGTATATTGGCATACGTGTGCAAGGCAGCGGCAAAGTCCACACTCTCAATGTCAGAGGGGGTTTCCCACTCATCATCTGAAACTCCCGTATTTGTTTCGTTATCTTTAGTGTGTGGTGAGGTTTGTACAAGGGGTGGGCTGCCTTGAGGCTCTCTTAATTGTGAGTCTGATGTTGTGGCAATTTGTGTGTTATTTGGTGTGTTGCCTTGGGGCTCTCTTAATTGTGAGTCTGTTGTTGTGGCAAATTGTGTGTCATCTGGTATTAACGTGGGTGGTGGCGAAAATATTCCTGTCATTAAGATATGGTGTTATGAAATACGCCTTTTGTTTATTTATGTCCTAGCAAAATAGATGAGTAAATAAGTTGAATATAGCTAGTTTTAGCACTGAGAAGAAATGAGCTAATATAATTTTACCCACTTGATACAGATCGTAGAGGTGTGTCGATACAAAAGTCGATCTCGGAAGAAAAATACAGGTTTAATTGAAGATCTCTTGATAATTCTAGTGGTGTGTTGATGGACGATATTACTCAGGAAATTCCATGGCCTGGTGTTTGTGGTGGTTAAAGGCTGTCCCAGGCAAACCTCAGCATAGAACGTCGAATTTCCAACTTAACTGTGAAAATAAATGAGTATGAGTAGGAGCTATGTGAATAATGAGTAATGAGTAGTGGGTGAGAAGTGCCTGGTGTCAGTCACACGTTGCTTGGCATGGCAGACTCGCGTTGTGATGTCATCTCAGCACATGGTGACGTCGGCTTCCCACACTGGTAGCTGTGGTGAGTGAATGAGTAGCGATGAGTAACTTGAGTGAAGACGGGTGAGTAAGATGAGTCGTGAATATGGACTTGGTGTTTTGCTGCGTGTCTTGACCTCTGGGTCAGCATAGGCGGGAGAGAGTGGTGGGGGCTTGTGTGCTTGTTGCTTCGGTCTTTCCTCTTCTTTACTTGCTTTGTTTTATATTCTTCTTGTTGCTGCTTGAAGTTACGTGAAGATTATAGAGTTGTTTTGTAGACTTGTAGGCTATTTGCATTGTAGGCTGTATTTTGTAGGAATCACTGTAAAACTGAAGCTAATCTTGTAGAGTTTCGCCTGCTTTTGTAGAAATTTGCTTTTAATTCAGAGACGATGTCCGTAGATGCGCTGGTTCGTCGTAGAAGTTGCAAGATCGTATCAATATTTTGTTAAACTACTTGCAAGGCGTCGTATGATCTCTTCACCTCTGCATCAGCATGATGATCGGGGAGACGGAGGGGGCTGGTTGGAGAGAATACTGTCAGGAGCTGGTTGTGTTGTTGGTTGTGAGAGGTATTCTTTTTGTTTTCAATCTTGATATTTTGTAGGAATTCAATGTTGATTCGTAGACGAGGTTCGTATACGTTCGCTGCTACCAAATGTCATAAAATGAAAATGTCATAAAAGACTTTGTGGTTCCTTTGTGGTTGAGTTATATATATATATTAGACTTGTGGACGAGCGGTTTTTATATCTTGGAGAGGTAAAGAATAGTATGGGACTATTTTTATTTGTCTTGGAAATATTAACAAGTCTCTCACACAGAGCGGAGTATTGAGTCCCGCTATCTATCTCTCTGTCTCGCTCTGGCTCCCTCTCTCTCTCTCTCTCAAGTTGCTAAGCCCTTTCTTTTTCTGACCTGCCTGTTCTAAGGCTTGTCTCCTTCTGCCCTCTCTTTCCTAAATTCTGGTGTAGCAGGGGTGTGTCACGTGTGTTCCTTGTGAGTGGAAAGTTCTAGCAGCCTGTGTGTGAGTATGTGTGTATGTGTGTGTATGGTCACTAGGTCTTTGTTCACAGTTGGACTGCTGACAACTAACTGCATCATCTCCTTACTGGCTACTTCGTAATCTGTCGTCAGCTTTTCCTCAGTGTAACTTGCAAGCTAATTTCCTTTTCCCAGGCTCGCATAGGGCTGTCTATCTATCTATTTATCTATCTATCTATTATGATTTGTAATTATAATACATATCTCTCACTTCCTTATTGCTAATATGCATATCACTTAGTGCGTTTTGGATTGACATTTGATGCTCCTCGATGGTGTCATTGGCGTCTACTGTGAAAACTGAACTGAAATACTTATTTAAATAGAGGCAATTTCCTGATCTTCCTTGATAAGAGCACCCTCGTCGCTGATAAGTGGACCAACGGATAATACAGAAGGAATGGAGTGGCAGATGAGGCATTGGGAGAGCTTTGCATCGTCAGTAATTAGGGGAGGAGGGCTGGGTTGGGCAGGCTTGGTAAAGGGTGTGAGGGCTTCAGACAAAGAGGCAGATGTAGGGGAGGAACAGGGTGCTCATTATGACTCTGGTGCTAACAGTACTGCACATCATTGATGGACATAGCACTGTAGTAGCATCATGTAGGGATGGATATAAGTTCATTCGAAAACGTAGAAAGAAGAATGACAGAAATGATACATGATATTCAGAACTTTTCATATGAAGACAGACTAAGAAGACTAAATTTGCTCTCTCTCTCTCTCTCTCTCTCTCTCTCTCTCTCTCTCTCTCTCTCTCTCTCTCTCTCTCTCTCTCTCTCTCTCTCTCCTGGGGGGAGATGTGCGTCACCCTGGGGAATTTTATTTCTTTTATGAATGACTGTTATAAACTTATGCTTTCATTTCTTTATTTTTTATTATATCTAATTATTTTTAAAAATATTTATTATTGGGGGCTAGGTGAGCTGCCATCCTGTCTGAGTCAAGGACACAAAGGAAAGTGAACCAAGTCGCTCTGGCCTGGTTAGACTAGGTCGGTGTGAGTGTTGCCGCTCAACATGGTTTAATATATTATTTTTTTACTCAGAAATTGGAATATTTTCACTTATATTCTTGCACACTATCATATAATGATAATTGTGACATTATTACCCACCCAGGAAATACGAAAAAAGCCAATAAAAATGACTACTTTTTTTTAAGCACCACTGGAAAATATATACCACGTTTCTGTATTGCCGTATAAATATTTTATGCATAATAAGTTTCCTGTTCTTTCATATATTATAATACACACGTTAACATTGTACTCGTATGTGTTTATCGTATTTGTGCTGCCTTTTACATATACAACAGCCGTTTCACATCGCAGGTTTGGGAAACATAACAACACTGTACAGAGGGTCACGCCACACCCTAGCCGCCAGTTTAAATTTGTCAGACCATTCTACCACCACCGCCGTCATCACCATCACCACCACCACTACTACGCCTACGACCATCACTACCACCACTGCTACTACTACTACTACTACTACTACTATGCTTGCCACATACATAACTCTTCTCGCGGACTCACACTTCTGCAGCATGAGGTACGATTCGTCCTTTCTACCACTCTCCCTCCAAGTTTACCCAAAAGCATATGATTATCATCATCATTATCATCACCATCATCATCATCATCATCATTATCATCATCATCATCACTATCATGACCATCATCATTATCATCCCTCTTTTCTTCCTCCTTCTAATCATCATCATCATCATCATCATCATCATCATCATCATCATCATCCCCCTTCTCCTCCTCCTCCACATCATCATCATCATCCTCATCCTCATCATCATCATGTTTTTCTCCTAAGGATGAGATGAAGTAGGATCAAGAAAATAATATACGTAAAAAGATGAAAACTAACATTCCAATCAATAAATAAATAAACAAACAGTTAAATAGGAGCAGACATTTACTTTTCAAAATTTATCTTACTTTCTCATAAAGAATAAGTTTTCTCTAGTTTCGAATCAGTCTTCAATAATTTTTTGAATGTATGTATGTACTTAGAGAAAGCATATGATAGAACTGATAGGGAGGCTTTGTGGACTGTTTTAAGATTGTATGGACTTGATGGTAGGTTACTAAAAGGGGTGAAAAGTTTTTATGTAAATAGTAGAGCGTGTGTAAGAGTGGGAAATGCTGTGAGTGATTGGTTTCCCGTGAGAGTGGGGCTGCGACAGGGATGTGTGATGTCGCCTTGGTTGTTTAATATTTACATGGATGGTGTTGTAAGGGAGGTGAATGCAAGAGTTTTAGGTGGTCTGAGTCTGGTAAATGTTGATGGAGGAGAGTGGAATCTGAAGCAGCTGCTGTTTGCAGATGACATTGCACTGGTGACTGATTCAGAGGAGAGATTGAGACAGTTGGTAGAGGAGTTTGGAAGGGTGTGTGAAAGGAGGAAATTGAAAGTATATGAGAACAAGAGTAAAGTGATGAAGTGTACGAGGTTGATAGATGGTAGGGGGATTAATATAGTTTTGAATGGTGAGTTGCTTGAGGAGGTAGATTGTTTTAAATATCTAGGGTCACATGTTGCTGTGGATGGAAGAATAAATGCAGAGGTGAAGTTTAGAAAAATGAAGTAGGAAAGGTGCTGGGAGGAATGAAAAAAGTGTTTAAATGTCGTTCTCTTAGAATGGATGTAAAGAGAAGGCTGTATGAGGGCGTTGTGGTACCGACTGCATTATATGGGGCTGAAACATGGAATATGGGTGTAGCAGAGAGGAAAAGTTTGAATGTAATGGAGATGAGGTGTCTGAGGAGTATGTGTGGAGTGACGCGTATGGATCGGGTGCGAAATGATGAAGTGCGAAGGAGAACTGGAGTTGTTCAGGAGATGGCTGGTAGAGTTGAGCAGAGGGTGTTGCGATGGTTTGGGCATATGGAGAGAATGGATAATGAGCGATTGGTGAAAAAGATAACTAGATCTGATGTGAGAGGTGTAAGGCTGAGAGGAAGACCACGAATAGGATGGATGGACAGTGTGAAGAGAGCGCTGGATGCGAAAGGGATGTCTGTTGAGCAAGGAAGAGTGGCTGTGCGTGACAGAAATAAATGAAGAGAAATTGTGAATGAATAAGTGATGACGCAGCCCTGAGGGGATATTCTCCCGCATTTGGTCTGATCAGCTGATCAGGTCAGGTGCGGGTAAGGGGATGGGTCTGTTATGATGTGGCAGGGGTAAACCAGTTCTGCTGTCGGGCCCTGCTGCGGATGTCACTGATTGCATTGCGCAGTTGACCCTTGTGCGGTGTGGTGCGGTGAGGATCTGTCCGTTCTCCCCTTTGGGGCTAAGATGCGAATGAATGTGTTTGAATGGATGAGTCAATGGAGAGTGTGTCATCCTGTCTCGGCTAACTCCCTTTCCTTGGGGGAAGCACCTTAGGTATATAGATAGATAGATAGATAGATGTATATATGTATGTATGTATGTATGTATGTATGTATGTATGTGTATGTACGTATGTATGTGTACCAACGCAGATGAATATGTATGTATGTGTATGTAGGTGCATGTATATTTGTGTATGTATATGCATGAATATGTGTGTGTACGTATGTATGTGCATGTGTCTGAACGAATGTATTTATATGTCTGTGTATGTATATGTCTCTGTAGCCTCTGTGTGTGCATTTGTTTATGTGTAGTGCTATGCTCTCATGTGTATGTGCATATGTATGTGTATGTATATAAGCACGCTGTGTCTGTGTGTGTGTGTATGAATGAATGTCTATGTAAATATAAACGTGTATGTGTGTTTGTGTGTATGTACTGTATTGTATGTGTACTACTGTGGATGTATATGTGTTTATTTTTATGTTTGTGTATGTGCATGTTTGTATGTGTGTATATCCATGTGTGTATGTATGTGCATATGTGCATTTGAGTGTATTTGCATGTGTGTATGTGTGAAAGTGCATGTGTGTGTGTGTGTATGTGCATATGTATATGTGTAAATGTGCATGTGTGTATATGTGTGTATGTGCATGTATGTATGCCAGTCCAATTCCAAATCTAATCCTAAGCATTGCCAAACAATTAAACAAACAACAGCAAAAAAAGCAACACCAAAACCCCAACAAAGCAACGACAATCACCCTAACTCAGCCAAACAAACAGACAAACAAACACATCTATCAGCTCTAAATTTATCTATCGTAGCTCAGGTGTGGAGAACCTTTAATTGCCTCACTAATTACACAGGTGAGATAAACAAAGGTAAAGTAAAAACAATAAAGTGGATTTATTGAAGGACAAGATCAACAAAAGAGGATGGAGGGCAAAAACTTCTGTCTGGGCACACACACACACACACACACACACACATACATACAAACACACACTCTCAGTAATGCTTATAACAAGACGTATCCTGTTTCTCCAGGAATTTGACATTTATGCCCAAGGAGATAAGGGTGGTTTTCGCCTCCCCGATGACGTGGTGGGGGGGTGGGGGCTCCGGGTCATAATCCTCATTATTCCTGTTGAGATGAGGTTAGGTTAGGTCAGATTAGGTTGGTTTGGGTTGGTTTGGACAGACTGAGTTTGATTTAGATAAGTTTGGGTCTTACTTCTCTCCTGCCCTAACAACCCTTCTCTGCTCTCTCCTACCCTAGTCTACCTTAGCCTACCCTACCCCTAACCTGCCTTACACTGACCTACTCAACCCTAGCTTTCCATCCCCTACCCAATCCTACCCTATCCAATCTTCTCCTTCCCTATCCTTAACTTACATACACACATCCCTTCAACCATTACCCTACCCTACCCTGCCAATT
>NC_137043.1:3025817-3095817 GCF_032717465.1 Coenobita brevimanus | reverse complement strand
ATGTCTTACAGAGACAATATAATAAGTAAGTCTAGTTGAGCCCCCCTTTCTTGTTCACTCTCTCCACTACCTGTCGGTTCTAATGCTAGCCTCCTTCTGAGCTCTCCTTCCTAAATTCTGGTGAAACAGGGGTCGTGTCACGTGTGTTACACTGTGGTTGGAAAGTTCCAGAAACCTGTGTGTGAGTATGTGTGTATGTCACTAGGCTTTGTTTCCCTGCTATCTCGCTGACACAGTACCTACATCATCCCCTGACATTGCTACTTCCTAAGTGTCGTCAACATTTCCTCAGTTAACTTGCAAGATCATTTCCCTTTCCCAGGCTTGCATGGAGCTGTCTATCTATCTATTTATCTATCTATTATGATTTGTAATTATAATATGGACTCATAACATTGCTTGGCCACGCCGCTGAAGGTCCTCCGACAGCAATCATCATTGACATGTGCTAATCTATTAATACATTATACTGATTTTAATATTGTATACATATAATATTCATAGTAAATTGCAATGATTCAGTAATATTACATTTTAAACAAGTTGTATACATATTTGAATAAATGCACTAAAGGTAAACTATTTAACTGTAATATAGTATGTACATGGGTTACTGTAGTGAAATGCATACATGCAAGAAAAAAAATAGTTTAAAATTAAGATTATAGTAAGAGTTATTAATATTTCATTTAAAGATAATGGTACTGGTATGCCATACTTCTAAATCATGGGTCATTCTTCTTTATATATATATATATATATATATATATATATATATATATATATATATATATATATATATATATATATACAGTATATATATATATATATATATATATATATATATATATATATATATATATATATATATATATATATATATATATATATAATTAATACTATATACAAAATATGTACACTTCATTCAGGGGGGTTAACTTGAATGGCAACTCTCCCCCCACTAAATACTGACTCCAAATTTGCAGTTCTTGTATGCATTCTGTGCATTGCGAACAGCAGTACTGCAACTACAATGCAGAAGATTATAAAGACAGTAGGTGCTGGGCTATACACATAATATGGGTTGAACATACTCAAACTCAAATCTTCCCAGGGCTTCATTGTTTCATTGATCAGCTGCATAGTTTCAAACTTAGGTGAAGTCAACTTAATACTTGTGCTCATGTTTAAGTCCATATCAGGCAGTGGGTGGAAATGTTTGTGTGTATGATTGAGGATGGCGGAGTGATTGATGGTGGATAAAGTAGACATGGCTGGTGTAAATACCGCACAGTAGTCTGATGCTATGTATAATCCTGAGGCTGAAGTATGAGATGGTGGTATATCTGGACAGACTGCAAACTGATGTGTTATGAGGGAAATAAAAAAACTGTGAGTGTCCGATGCATTGATGGTGTACAAGTTTATCTGGAGCAAAAGTGAAGTTGCATTGATGATGAATATTGTCATTTCTGATGATAGCCATTTCACAAGGGACTGTATCAGTAGGCTGAAACGTGAAAATGTATGCATGACAAAGATGAACAGCATGTAAGGATATGCGGCACTTTCGTTCAATCGTTGACTCACTTGCGAAAGTGACAGTGTTCCGTCTCTTGGAGACCATGATGAGTTCGGTGTCTGCGTTGATGTTGATGATGACCAAAGTGTTGTTATTTTTATAGGGGAAGGGGTGTATTTGGTATACTGTGAACAGGTCTTCAGTTATGAATGGTACATGAACTACTACTGATGTTAGTGTTAGTGTTGCTTCTAAATATGGATAATATTGCATGAATTCCCTACTGCGGAACAAAGACTTCAAATTATGTTTATGTATGCCTTGACTAATTATCTGACGTAGCTCATGAACTGGGAGTAAGTCAATTGTGATCTTGCCATCACCAGCATTCGAAATTCCTTGCATAAGTGCCCTGAAACGATCTTTAGTGTTGTCTAATTGTAGTAGAATCGTGTCAATATGTGCTGTGATGATGGAGAAGTGTTGAAAAAGTGTAATGTTTCCTTCCATTTCATTTAGTTTATCTACACTTTCGAGAGCTATGTTTTCTGCCTTTTTCAGATTTTTCACAATTGTCTTCATTGCTGAGTTCTGTCCTGTGATGAATTTATCTTGGTATGTTAGTATCTGAGCTATTTTATTAAATTTGTTGTTGATTTCTTTAAGGTCATCCTCTGTAGCCAATCCAAAGATGTTCCCAAGAACTGCGCCACCCAGGTCGAACAAACCGCGCTTTTGGCGAGTACGTGTGATGTTCCTGTCGCTCGGTACCTCCGTTGCATAAGATGGGAGATCTTGGATCATGATGAGCATAGTTGACTTTGCCTGTTCTAGTTTCCATTTCGCTAACTTCACTATTTCATTCACTTCCTTTGTGTTATGTGGTTGTGAAACATAGTTTCCTATCATGAAGTCCAGGGTTCGCATAGGCTTTGCAAGATTGTCTAGATAAGAAGGTAATTCATACAAGTAATCTAGACTTATTTCAGTACTCATGACGTTCTTAACGATTGAAGTCGTGGCCGTTGGAGCTATGAGGCATCCTTGTCGTACTATGTGTTGGGGGTCTAAGTGCGCATATCCTCTTGCTATGTAGAGGAGAATCCATAGCATAAGTTCCTTCATCGTATCCTACCGAAAAAAAAAAAATCTATTGAAATTTCCTAATATGGTCATGCTGTGGTCGATGATAGCGATGATGTGCGTTACGGTTGATTGTTATTTCATTTACAGAAGGAGTTTAAATCGATATTTAATTCTCGTAAATGCTGTACTGTAGATTTTATTGGAACAGTTGCACCTATGTTCGATTGTTTGGTATATGACCTTAATTTCTTTTTGTAATCATTGTTGTTACCTTGCTTGGTTTCTTGAGGTACGTTCGCCTGTTCGGTTGTATCCGATGCTGAATAATTATTGGATAATTCCCTTGAAACTCGTTTTAAATGGTTAATATGAACTTGTTTCCCTTCGCTAGTTGACAGTGACTTAATTAAAACTTTGCTTTTATGTTAATTACTCTGTATGGGCCCTCAGATTTTGGGGATAATTTATTGTCTCTCGTATGAATGATACCATAAACAATGTCTCCTAAGCTGATAGGTGAATCTCTTGCCTTCTTGTTAAATGCCTCCGTCATTTCTTCCTTGGACATCGTTAATTGTTTTTTTACTCTTTTGTATATGTCCTGGAATTCACGTAAACGGAGTTTAGAGTAATCATCGTAATTGTATATGGGCATACTGTCACCTTCTAGGAGCTCATATGGTAGTTTTTTATCTGTGCCATATATAATGAAATGTGGTGTGTCACCTATGGATTTATTTATAGATCCATTAATTAAGGCTTCTACTCTGGGAATCCAATCATCCCAGCTTGCATAATTTTCACTGAGAATGTGTCATAGCACATCAAATACTTTTTTGTTTGTCTCTCTACCAACCCATTCGATGCTGGGTGATGGGCTAAAACGTTAACCTTTTTGATGTTGAATTGTTTACATATTTCTTGTAAGATCTCAGAATTAAATTCTCCTCCATTATCACTTATTAGTACCTTTGGGGTAGTAAAGCGACATATTACATTATCTGTTATTGCCTTTGCTACAGTCTCTGCTGTCTTATCTTTAATTGGAGCTAAAATGACATAACGGGAAAAATGATCCGTTGCTACGAATAGGTATACGTTATTATTATGATAATGGCATCTTGAGTAAATCAATAGCGACAACATCCCATGGTTGATGTGGTACAGGGTAATTACCCATCGGTGCAGGTGTGATTGGGTATCCTTTGTGTTTCGCACATGATTCGCATCTGTCTATATGATTGTTTATATCTTCTCGTAATGAAGGCCAGTAATATAACAGCTGGGCTTGTTTGAATGTCTTATCCTTTCCAGGATGCCCTGCATGTGGGCTATTGTGTATCGTTCGTAATACTTGGGGTATCATGTCATTAGGTACTACCAACTGGTTAGTATTTCTTTGGCGTTTTGGTTGTTTAGAGTTAATCTTGTATAATGTATTATTGACCATTGTGAATTGTTCGAGTGGTACATGCAGTCTGGGTAATTGTATGTCATCTCCACTTTCTAACTTGTATATAACTTTAGACCATATTGGGTCAAGTCTTTGTGCCTTTGCTATATCATCGTGGTTTGGGATATTTCTTTTGAGATCTAATGCCGCGACCTGAATTGTGTTCGGATTCCTAGATAATGCGTCAGCTACTATGTTCATTTTATCTTGTATACAGTATAATGAATTTGTACATTGTAGTTTTCAACTGTACATTTCCATCTTGCTCTCCTCCCAGAGAGGAGTTTTTCTTTAAACATACCCACTAGTGGTTTGTGGTCGGTGAATAAGTGGATTTCATAACCATATACCAAATCTCGAAACTTTTGTAATGCAAAAACCACTGCAAGTGCCTCTAAGTCTGTAGTGCAATAGTTTTTCTCTGCACCTTTTGTTTGTCTGCTGGCAAATGCAATTGGTTGATTTTTTCCTCTTTTATCTTCCTGCATCAGTACAGCCCCTAATCCTTTAACTGATGCGTCTGTACAAATAAGAAATGATTTTGTGTAATCCGGATATGCTAAACAAGGTGCATTTGTTAGTTTAATTTGTAGATTGTTAAATGCCCTTTTTTGTTCTTCTTCCCATTGGAATATAGCATCTTTTTTTAGTAGTTGGAATAGAGGAAAGGCTATATGAGAGAACTGTGGTACGAATGACCTATAGTACCCAGCCAGACCTAAAAATTGTCTAACTTCGTCCGTCGTAGTGGGTTCAGGAAAATCTCTCGCTGCCTGTATTTTGTCATCAGTGGTGTGAATACCATTAGAATTTAATTTGTGGCCTAAGAAATTTATTTCCTTAAAGCAAAATTTGCATTTAGAAAGCTTAATTTTTAAACCAGCATCACTAAGCTTTTGTAAGGGTAAGTCTAATTTCCTGTGATGATCCTTAATATTCCTCGTTGCGATTATAATATCGTCAAGATAAACAAATATTCCTTGTCCTAAAATTCCGGACAATACGTAGTTCATAAGACGCTGGAATGTGCCTGGGGCTGTCCTCAGTCCCATCGGCATTCTTGTATATTGGTAATGGCCCCTATTTGTGGAAAAGGCAGTGTATTTACGTGACTCCTCTGCAACCGGTATCTGATAATAGCCGTTTAGGAGATCGATGGGTGAGAATATGTTATTCTCAGGTCCAATATTCTGTAGAACGTCGCTTAGCAATGGCATGGGAAATCGGTCTGGGATTGTGTGATTGTTTAGTTTACGGTAATCTACTACCGCACGCATTTCTCCATTTCGTCTGGGCACGAAGAATAATGGGGCATTCCACGGGGAGACTGAAGGCTCAATAATTTCAAGTTTTAACATTTCATTGACACACTGATTTGCAAGTGTACGTTGGGAGTGTGGGATGTGGTAAGCTGGTACGAAAATTGGTGGTGTTTCTGGGTGCACATTAATCATGTGATTAATCAGGTTAGTACACCCTAATTGTTCTCCGGGTAATGCTACAGTGTCCCTGTGTGTTTCCAGCAGGGTTAACAAATCATTTTCTTCATCAAATTCACCTGAGTGAATTAAATTCTCTTTTATGCTTTCTCTATCCGTAGATTTTATCTCACTTGTCACTCCAGCTATAACTATTTCCTTCACAGGGTCAAGACATTTTTCAATATTAACTATGTAAGTCCCCTTTTTCAACTGAACTTCTCCATTCATGTGATTAATTATGAACATCTGAGTTTGCCCTTCGTCGTTCATCTGACATAATGCGTTTTCTACTGACAATCCCTTTACTTTACTTTACATAATTCTTCTAAGACAAGAACAGTACTATTCCGTAATTTGCTCTTTATGGTAACTTTCATGTAGGAATTAGATGGTATAACTAAATCATTGGTGAGATGGGCTGGAAAAATTGATAAATCAGTACTGTTATCTGGGTCACTAATTCTGGAGGATGGGGCTGGTGGTGGGAGTGGATCTATACACTCATCTGTTTGTGTATGTATGTTTAAGCCTTTAATATTACCAATTCTTTTTGGTTCTCTTTTACTAATTGGTGAGGGCTCTGATGGTATTTCCTCTATGAATTCATTGTCAAAGTCT
The DNA here is from genome assembly GCF_032717465.1 of Coenobita brevimanus. NCBI lineage: Eukaryota > Metazoa > Arthropoda > Malacostraca > Decapoda > Coenobitidae > Coenobita > Coenobita brevimanus. The sequence continues at coordinate 3,089,657 of NC_137043.1, read as the reverse complement.
GTTCCATTCATTTGTGGGAGTATAGTAATGTTCTCTGCTCTCATTGATCTTAAGCCCAGTAACATATGAGCTTTAATTACTAAGTCTTCAACGATATAGAAAAATGCAGAGAATGGTCTTGTAGTCTCTGTGAAACTGATATTTAATCTTATCATACCTTTCACTGTAATTTGTTTTCCATCTACCATATATATATATCTAAATCAGCTTCATCCAGAAAAGTTACTTTCTTATTATTTTTAAAAATTCTATTTATTTCTTCATGTGTTATTAAGTTCACTGGAGAGCCTGTATCTAAAAATAAGGAAACGTTTTGATCCTCACATACAGCTGGTATCAAGATACACTCATTTCCCAACATGCCTCCTATGTGAATTTTAGACTTGTTTTTCTTTACGTTTGTTCGTTTTTTGTCATGACTTGGTCTTCCCCCAATTTGAACATAGACACAATTTTTTCTACTGTTTTGCAGTCACTGGTCCAGTGCCCTTGGTATCTATGATGCCTACAGTAAGGACCAAATCCTTGTGTCTTTTGTCTATCCTCTTTTGCTTTGATAAAGCATTCATACCTTGTGTGTCCTGGTTTTGCACAATAATGACATAGAATGTACCTATCCCTTGATTGTGACCTACGAGGTGACTTCCCATAAGTAGTGTTGTTTATGGTGCGAGACCTGCTCGGGCTGCGCGAAAACTTATGAAACTGCCTGTAGCCTGGTGTTTGTGATCGAACCTTCGTCACGTTTGGTTGTTTGCTCTGCCTGCTTTCGGGTCGCGAGTGATTTTGTTCTCTGTTTGGCGTCAGTGTAGATGTTTTCACAGCTGATACTGTCTCAGGTACTCTCATTCTACTAGAATGTGCGGGTGTGTCGACCATACCTGCTTTACTGCACTGCATCTCTACCTCATTCATAAAGTCTAGTAAGCACATGCCTGGAGTGTACACGATCGTCTTGGTGATCTTAAGGGTCCTATCAGGTAATTTACACAAGGCAGCTACATAACCAATGATGTCCACGACGAGGTCTGGGGACATCTTTCCATCATCTGTTATCCAATTTGAGTTTTCCAAAGTAACTAACAATGTTCTTTTGATTGTGGAGACATCAGCAGTTATTTCACTGAGCACATGGTTTGTAGTGTGCTCCCTTACAAGATCTACAATCTTATGTAATTCTGGAATTATACCTGGCAAGAAGTTCATACCTCCAGAAAATTTCTTCAGAAATTCAGTTTTAAATTCATCATATGTCCTAGCACGATGGAGCTTATCTGAGCGCAATAAATTGCTTGCTGGACATCTTTCCTGGCTTATGCAAGATGAAAAAATGGCAATTTTCTCTTGTTCATCGAGTATGTGGCGCTTGATGAACATTTGTACGCACTGACTAACTAGTGAAATTACATCAGTGCGATCTTTTTCTGTGCCAGAGAATTTTGGGGCAGTTTTATCATCATGGTAAACGTACACATGAGGTGGGATTGTTAGATCAGCGGTATTTGTTTCGTGATTCATTTTCATTGCTCTGTTAATTTAATTTGGACTTGTTTATCGTTGTGTGAGGGAATGGTGGAATATATTCGGCCGGAATGGTGAACCCTGTTAAGTGTATTGGCATACGTGTGCAAGTCAGCGACAAAGTCCTCACTTGCTACGTCAGAGAGGGTTTCCCACTCATTATCTGGAACTGACGTATTTGTTTCTTGTTCTTTAATTTGTAGTGAGGTTTGTACAATGGGTGTGTTGCCTTGGTGCTCTCCTAATTGTGAATCTTTTGTTGGGGCTAATTGTGTTTCATCTGGTATTAACGTGGGTGGTGGCGAAAATATCCCTGTCATTAAGATATGGTGTTATGAAATATGCCTTTTGTTTATTTATGTCCTAACTAAATAGATGAGTAAATGAGTTGTAATAAATGATAGATAGTGAGTGTATAAGTGTATATATGGAATTAAGTAAAGAAGTTGAATATACCTAATTTTAGCACTGAGAAGAAATGAGTAAGTATAATTTCACCCACTTGATACAGATCGGAGAGGCGTGTCGATGCAACTGTCGATCTCGGAAGAAAAATGCAGGGTTGATTGAAGATCTCTTGATAATTCTAGTGCTGTGTTGATGGACGATATTACTCAGGAAATTCCATGGCCTGGTGCTTGTGGTGGTTAACAGCTGTCACAGGCAAACCTCAGCATAGAACGTCGAATTTCCAACTCAATACTGTGGAAATAAATGAGTATGAGTAGGAGCTATGTGAATAATGAGTAATGAGTAGTGAGTGAGAAGTGCCTGGTGTCAGTCACTCGTTGCTTGGCGTGGCAGACTCGCGTTGTGATGTCATCTCAGCACATGGTGACGTCGGCTTCCCACACTGGTAGCTGTGGAGAATACTGAGTAGCGATGCGTAACCTGGGTGAAGAAAGGTGAGTAAGTTGCGTTATAAATGTGGCTCTGGTGTTTTGCTGCGTGTCTTGACCTCTGTGTCAGCGATGGAGGTAGGCGGGAGAGAGTGGTGGGGGTTTGTGTGCTTGTTGCTTTGGTCTTTCGTCTTCTTTACTTGCTTTGCTTTTTATTCTTCTTGCTGCTGCTTGAAATTACGTGAAGATTATAGAGTTGTTTTGTAGACTTGTAGGCTATTTGCATTGTAGGCTGTATTTTGTAGGAATTCACTGTAGAACTGAAGCTAATCTTGTAGAGTCTCGCCTGCTTTTGTAGAAATTCGCTTTTGATTCGGAGACGATGTCCGTAGTTTCGCTTGCCACCAAATAATGTCATAAAAGACTTATAAATAATGTCATAAAAGATTTTGTAGTAACTTCTAGAGAAGTTTTGTTGTTTAGTTGTCACTCTCGATTTCTTGTAGTAGGAATTAAAGATGAATACAGTGAGTTGATCTTAATTTATTATCTTCAGAGAAATCTAAGTTGAGAAGGGTATGTCTTACAGAGACAATATAATAAGTAAGTCTAGTTGAGCCCTCCTTTCTTGTTCACTCTCTCCACTACCTGTCGGTTCTAATGCTAGCCTCCTTCTGAGCTCTCCTTCCTAAATTCTGGTGAAACAGGGGTCGTGTCACGTGTCTTACACTGTGGTTGGAAAGTTCCAGAAACCTGTCTGTATGTGTCTATGTCACTAGGCTTTGTTCCCCTGCTATCTCGCTGACACACTACCTACATCATCCCCTGACATTGCTACTTCCTATGTGTCGTCAACATTTCCTCAGTTAACTTGCAAGATCATTTCCCTTTCCCAGGCTTGCATGGAGCTGTCTATCTATCTATTTATCTATCTATCTATTATGATTTGTAATTATAATATGGACTCATAACAAAGGAAAGTGAATGAAAGTGGATGAAAGTGAAGGGAAGGGAATGAAAGTGAAGGAAAATGAAGTAAAGTGAAGGGAAGTGAATGAAAGTGAATGATAGTGAAGGGAAGTGAAGGGGAGTGAATGAAAATGAAGGAAAGTGAATTAAAGTGAATGATAGTGAAGGAATTTGAAGGGAAGTGAATAAAAGTGAATATAAGTGAGGGAAAGTGAAGGGAAGTGAAGGAAAGCGAATGAAAGTGAAGGAAAGTGAATGAAAGTGAAGGGAAGTGAATGACAGTGAATGAAAGTGATGGGAATTGAATGAAAGTGAAGGAAAGTGAAGGGAAGAGAGGGAAAGTGAAGGAAGTGAAAAGAAATGAATGAAAGTGAATGAAAGTGATGGGAAGTGAAGAAAAATGGATGAAAGTGACTAAGATGCTCCTGACATGTATATCAGAAGGCTTAAGGAGAGGATGATATGCAAGACAGTGATTATGACGATGAAAGTGTTGACTATAATGGTGATGAGGGGAAAGTGACGTTGCTATTGAAACGGTGACATCTGCTGCAATAAACAACAACAACAACAACAATAATGACAACAACAACAACAAGAGAGAAAAGTGGAAGAGAAACATTGAGGAGTATATGGATGGAAGTAAGTCGTTAAGAGAGAGAGAGAGAGAGAGAGAGAGAGTTGAAGGTGAAGGCGCCTGGGGGTACAGTGGTTAGAACGCCCCGGTTGGAGTCACAGCCTGGCACAGCTTCAAACCCCATGAAGTGACTGAAGGATTTTTTTATTATGTAGTGCCACCAGGGGAAGTAGTCTGGTCATCTACTCTTAAATCTACTGGACTGCGGTAGACTAGCCTCGGGATCCTACCCATCAACTACTCCATCTCTTTCTTCTCTACTTCTTCTCTCACTCAATGTCTTCTCTTTATCTCTCCTTCTCCCTCCTCCTTCTCTCTCCCCCTTCTGCTTTCTCATTGCTCCTTCCATCCCTTCCTTTCATCTCTATCTCTTTCCCTCATCCCTGTATTTTTCCTCCTCCTCCTCTTCTTCTTCTTCTTCTTCCTCCTCCTCCTCCTCCTCCTCCTCTTCTTCTTCCTCTTCCTTCTTCATCTCCTCTTCCTCCTCCTCCTCTGAGGGTCTATATTGTAAAGTATCCAAATTTGCAGATGATACTAAAATAACCAGTAAAGTCACTTCAAAATTACAGTGGCAGTAGTTACAAAATGACCTTAATACTTTAGTAAGCTGGGCAGAAAAATGGCAAATGAAATTCAACACAGAAAAATGTAAAGTACTTCATATTGGAAGTAACAATGTCCATACAAATTACGAAATGAATAATATTCAGTTATCAAGTACAGACAGTGAAAAGGATCTTGGTGTGATAATATCAAATGACCTAAAACCAAGCAAGCAGTGTACCGATGCGATTAAAATTGCAAACAAGCTAGTGGGTTTTATTGGAAGAACTTTCGAGTTTAAATCGGAAAAAGTCATACTTGCCTTGTACAACTCACTAGTGCGCCCCATCTTGAGTATTGTATGCAATTCTGGTCTCCGTACTACAGAAAGGACATTGAAAAATTAGAGAAAATTCAGCGAAGAATCACAAAAATGATACCACGACTTAGAAACAAACCATATGAGGAACGCCTTGAAGAACTTAAATTATTTAGCCTAACGAAGCGCAGGTTAAGAGGGGACCTTATTGAAGTTTTCAAAATCATGAAGGGATATGACAACTTAGACATGAATAAATATTTTTATATAGACCGGTCGAGTCAAACCAGAAGTAATGGCTGCAAAATCATGGGAAAGCGATTCCAATCCCACGAAGCAAAATACTTCTTCTTTAACAGAGTTATATATATCTGGAACAGATTACCCTCAGATACCGAGAACAGTATCTCAATTGAGACATTCAAAAACAAATTAGACAAGTATTTGCACGAAAATCCTCAGCTGACTCTTTTTCTGTCCGAATAACTTGCTTTTATAGCTACGGTACATGTAAGTTCATGCCCCTTTAGTCTACAAGACACCCCGTAAACAATGTACCCGTACATAGTGTTGCGTCACGATATTATACATTTTCAATTTATTCGGTGCAAACAAAGCAATATAAGCACAGATTAGGATCTGCACAGATAACCCTGAGTTAACGGTCACTACTCTTACTTTCGACCTGTGATGGGCTGTGGATCACTGAGGGTCCATGTTAGTCAAGTGACCACCATCGGGATTTTTTTAATGTACCAGGGGTCACTGCTTCAGGATGAAACTTGTGTACTTGTCCCATATGGGAGAGTTCCCTGTCTCAGTGGAGTGAACGGAACTATTGCCTGATTGACTGCTGCCTACCTTAAAAGCGCCAGGCAAGGCTGCCACACCACCCCTAAACATCCACACTGTGCAGTCCCCTCATGTCTACAGGACACCCCGTAAAATTAACATAGCATCAAGTCACGTCATTATACGTTTTTCGATTTACTCAAAGCAAATGAGGTAATATACAGTAAGCACAGATTAGGATCTGCACAGATAACCCTGAGTTAACGGTCACTACTTTTACTTTCGACCTGTGATGGGATGTGGATCACTGAGGGTCCCTGTTAGTCAAGTGACCACCATCAGGATTTTTTTAATGTACCAGGGGTCACTGCTTCAGGATGAAACTTGTGTACTGTCCCACATGGGAGAGTTCCTTGTCTCAGTGGAGTGAACGGAGCTATTGCCTGATTGACTGCTGCCTACCTAAAAAGCGCCAGGGAAGGTTGCTGCACCACCCCTAAACATCTACTCTGTGCATTGCACATCCACACCGTGCACTGTGCAGTCCCCTTTTATCTAAGACACCCGTCCTATATACTTTTCAATCTCCCCAGTGCAAAGAAAGCAATATAAGCACAGATTAGGATCTGCACAGATAACCCTGAGTTAACGGTCACTACTCTTACTTTCGACCTGTGATGGGCTGTGGATCACTGAGGGTCCCTGTTAGTCAAGTGACCACCATCGGGATTTTTTTAATGTACCACGGGTCACTGCTTCAGGATGAAACTTGTGTACTTGTCCCACATGGGAGAGTTCCTTGTCTCAGTGGAGCAAACGGAGCTAGGGCCTGATTGACTGCTGCCTACCTTAAAAGCGCCAGGCAAGGCTGCTGCACCACCCCTAAACATCCACACTGTGCAGTGTAGCTTCCACGTTATGTCCACAAACTTCCCATTAACTCAATGTAACCGGTTTATAATGTCATGCCGTAACTATTATTTTATTTGTTTACTTTTTCTTTCAGGTTACTCTATCGGGTAGCTTATAGATAAAGTATTATAGAATGTGCCTTTTCCTATCCAGTGTTTCCTTTAAAATTTCCATGTCAGTTTTTCCATGCTGCATGGTGGTTTTTCTCACTTTTTCCTGGAGGGTTTGGTGGTGGGGGGAGCCTTCTTGCTTTACTATCCTTATCCTTCAACATGTAGAGTTAGATCTTGTAGTCATAGTTTTCTCTAATAAGCAGCATCGAAAGGACCATAAGGTCTGTTGCTGTTTGCTTTCCTGTGTAATCCTGTGTAATCCTCTTCTTCTTCTTCTTCTTCTTCTTCCTCCTCCTCCTCCTCCTCCTCTTCTTCTTCTTCTTCTTCCTTCTTCATCTCCTCCTCCTCCTCCTCCTCCTCCTCCTCCTCCTCTTCTTCTTCTTCTTCTTCTTCTTCCTTCTCCTCCTCCTCCTCCTCCTCCTCCTCCTTCAAACCTGGAAAAGTTTGCTTAAGGATTTATGGACTCTCTCTCTCTCTCTCTCTCTCTCTCTCTCTCTCTCTCTCTCTCTCTCTCTCTCTCTCTCTCTCATATCAAGTCATTCTTTTTTCAGTACTGGAACAATAATGTCTGTGTGGCCTGTGTCTATGGAACACTAATAACCCCCCTCTCCCTCTCCCCACCTTTCTCAATCTCTCTGTCTTTCCCTCTGTCTGTGTGCCTGTCTGTCTGTCTGTCTGTCTCTCTCTCTCTCTCTCTCTCTCTCTCTCTCTCTCTCTCTCTCTCTCTCTCTCTCTCTCTCTCTCTGGTCACAACCAGCTGATTCTCTCACAGCATGAAGCATATTCAATATACTTTTTCTCTTGTCTATTTTTCAGAACCTGTTAACATCCCCTTTTTTCTCTTTTATTTTTCATACCATGAATTTACGTCTTTTATTTTATTATTATTGTTATTATTATTATTATTATTATTATTATTATTATTATTATTATTCCTAATATTTTTGTAGAGACATCATTATTCTCAGTCGTCATTAACACAGTCATGCTCGGGTCAACTCTGGGATTCTCCTCCACCAGGCCACAGATGATTATACTAAGCTAAGAGTGAGTCATAGGAGCCTGAGGTGCGTTAACTAGTTGGTTACAGAAGCTCCTTAACATCTCTTCCTAGGCGATTTATTTTGCTTATTACTACTTACTCTCCTCATCTGTGTCAAGTAAATCATTCCGATACCGTTATTTCCATCATAAATGATATACAAACTGTTATTAAGCAGTTGTATCCCAAAACGAATCGCTAAGGAAGAGGTGCTAGGGAGCTTAAACGACGGGAATATACAGTAGACCTGGGAGTTGTAGTGGTTCACTGCGTTGATGTATTTATTGTATTTATTTACTGTATTATATTCTTGTTGATGTATTTCTGTATGTATGTATTGTATGTATGTATGTATGTATGAATTGTCTGTATGTATGTATTGTATGTATGTATGTATTGTATGTATGTATGTATGTATTGTATGTATGTATGTATTGTATGTATGTATGTATTGTATGCATGTATGTATGTATGAATTGTATGTATGTATGTATTGTATGTATTGTATGTATGTATGTGCGTATGTTTTGTATGTATGTATGTATTGTATATATGTATGTATTGTATGTATTGTATGTATGTATGTGCGTATGTTTTGTATGTTTTTATGTCCGACTCTGGGCAAAGGCTTCAGGGCCTATATCTCGGGGGCAGTAGCCTATCCCAAGGCCCAGTAGTCCTCCTACACCTCCACATGTCACCACTTCGGCGCTAACACCCACCGTCCATACTGAATACATGCTAGGGCTGTCTCATACAGGACTGGTGTATTGGTATTAGCGGGGGTACTTTTATGACATGTCGGCGGGTCATCTGGTAGATCAGGAAAGTCTGCTTTTATGGAATTCAAATCCTTAAACTGTTCCCTGCCCCCAGCTGGGATTCGAACCTGGGTCCATCAGGACTGCAGACCGATTCAGCCACCGCCCATGTATGTATGTATTGTATGTATGTATGTATGTATGTACTTATGTATTGTATGTATGTATGTATGTATGTATGTATTGTATGTATGTATTGTATGTATTGTATGTATGTATGTATGTATGTATTGTATGTATTGTATGTATATATTGTATGTATGTATGTATGTATTGTATTGTATGTATGTATGTATGTCTTGTATGTATTGTATTTATGTATTGTATGTATGTATGTATGTATTCTGTATGTACTGTATGGTATGTGTTGTTAGCTGCCTATGACCGTATTACCAGCGGCCAGAACGTCTATACTGAAAGGGGTAATAAAGCCTCTATATAAGCCCGTCACTGAAGGGGGTAATGAAGCCTCTGTATAAGCCCGTCACTGAAGGGGGTAATAAAGCCTCTGTATAAGCCCGTCACTGAAGGGGGTAATAAAGCCTATATTTAAGCCCGTCACTGAAGGGGGTAATAAAGCCTCTGTATAAGCCCGTCACTGAAGGGGGTAATAAAGCCTCTGTATAAGCCCGTCACTGAAGGGGGTAATAAAGCCTCTGTATAAGCCCGTCACTGAAGGGGGTAATAAAGCCTATATTTAAGCCCGTCACTGAAGGGGGTAATAAAGCCTACATTTAAGCCCGTCACTGAAGGGGGTAATAAAGCCTATATTCAACCCCTCTCAAGCTGAATAAAACCGTCTGGAAGCAGCAACAATGTGTCTGTCTGTGTGTAGCCAGGCGCTTTAAGAAAGGAAGGGCTTGCCACAAACCAAGCATCTCCATGTTCATCTGCTCTAAACCATCAGGCTGCCCTCCCTCCAACTCACTCCGCTCTTTCTCATATACGTCTCCCTCTCATCCTCGGTCTCCCTCTCCCACTCTCCAGCTCATACTAACCTCATCCCCAAACCTCTCCACTCCGTCACTCCCTCTCCATCTCTTACCCTCCACTCTCATATACGTCTCCACCCCAACCGTCCCTCTCATCCTTGATCTCCACTTCCCTTTCCCTCGAACTCAAACCACACACACATAGATGCCTCTCCATCCTATCTCTCCACCTCATCCTTGGTCTCCACCTCCCCCCTCTTTCCAACTCACACCACCCTCACTCACATACCGTCTCCTCCCCATACTTGCACCTCATCCTCGCTCTTCCCCTTCCCCTTTTTCCACCACCTCATCCTCGGTCTATCACTTCCTATCTCTCCTTCACCTTCTTCACATACACTCTCCTAGTCAGTCTCTCATTCTCCATTCTCTCCATATACTTCCACTAATGCAAGTAGTGAAGGTCTCAAATTTTCACCTTTTGTCCCGTATAAAAATATATAATTTAATTTAATTTTATTAATATATAGCGAGACGGAAAACCCACGAAATATAGTGTGGAAAATTTAGGTCAAAACTTTACTCATAAAAGTTATATTACTTCTGCCTGTATGTGTGTGTGTGTGTGTGTGTGTGTGTGTGTGTGTGTGTGTGTGTGTGTGTGTGTGTGTGTGTGTGTGTGTGTGTGTGTGTGTGTGTGTGTGTGTGTGTGTGTGTGTGTGTGTGTGTCTAAGAGGAATATCATGTTTTCTGTGCCACAACTCTCGCTTCCAGACATTTTCACATCCCTAAAGTATATATACATTTTCATTCATACTTTTCTTTACTATTATATATTTTTTGACTCTGAGGCTCCTATGACCCAATCTCAGCTGAATAATATCGTCTGGCTTTAGCTGAGGAAGAATGCAAGACTTTTCCTGACAATAAAAGGGTTAAAGAGATCAGTATTAACACTCTCAGGTTGTTTTAGCTCACTCCCACTGAACAGAATCGTCTATAGTTTTAAGGAATTGATTGATGATGATGATGATGATGATGATGATGATGATGATGATGATTGTGGTGGTGGTGGTGCTAGTGATGATGATGATGATGATGATGATGATTGTTGTGGTGGTGCTGATGATGATGATGGCGATACTGTTGATGATGAAGGTGATGATGATAAGTGTCTTTGTGATGATGCTAGTGATAATGATGATGATGAGGTTAGTGGTGTAGGTGACGATGATGATGATGATTGGGGTGGTGGTGGTGATAGAGTTGTTGATGATGATAATTGTGGTGGTGGTGATAATAGTGATGATGACGATGATGGTTGTGGTGGTGATGATAGTGATAAAGATGGTGATGATGATTGTGGTGTGTGTGTTTATTTTTTATGTGAGGAAAAAGGAACCAAAGGCAACGAGCCCTCAAAACTGTTCCTTCCAAGAGAAAACAAAATACAAGAGAGAGCCAATTCAAGATCCGATAATTTCGCGATGCCTGGACACACTGCGTTTGAAAGACTGGAAATCATAGGAAGCAGGAAATACAAACAGATGGAGATAGTTCCAGAGTTGACCTGTTACATAAATGAAGGACTGGGAGTAAAGGTTTACTATTGCATTAGAGAGCTGGACAGAAAAGGGATGAGAGTTTGCTGCTAGACGGGTGCTACTCGCCCGTCGTAGTCGTAGAGGTGGAGGAATGTATGCAGACAGTTCAGAGGAGCAGTGACCATTAAAGTAGCGATAGAAAAGAGATAAAGATGCGACAGTGCGGCGAAGAGACAGAGGTTGGAGGGAGTCAGTAAGAGGAGGAGAGTTAATGAGGCGGAAAGCCTTTGACTCCACCCTATTGAGAAGAGCTGTATGTGGGGAGCCTCCCCACACATAAGAGTTGTACTCCACGCAGGGGCGGATAAAACCCCTGTATGGAGTCAACAATTGTGCAGGGGTAAAGAAGGAACGGAGTCGGCTTAGCACACCCAATCTCTTGGAAGCAGATTTTACAAGAGATGTAATATGATCTTTCCAAGATAAGTCCCGAGTAAATGAAACCCCAAGCATGTTCAAGGATGATGCAGGATTAAGCTGAATATTATTGAACATTAGTGGGTATACCTGTGGAAGATTTTGTCGGGTTGATAGGTGCAAAAACTGAGTCATTCACTAAAAACAACCACATTATTTTTACCCCAGTTAGAAATACGAGCCAAGTCAGACATTAGGTGTGCCATAGCCTCATCCCTTGTTTGTTGAAATAACTGCTGAGATGGACGTTGCGGGAATCGAATGGAAAGGTGAAGGGTGGAGTCATCAGTGTATGAGTGGATAGAGTTAGATGTACAGCTTAGAAGGTCATTAATGAATAAAAGGAAGAGAGTTGGTGATAGGACAGAACTCTGAGGAACAGCACTGATAATAGATCTAGGAGAAGAACGATGGCCGTCTACAACAGCGGCTATAGAACGACCAGAAAGGAAGCTAGAGATGAAGGCACAAATTGAAGGATAGAAACCGTATGAGGGCAGTTTGGAAATTAAAGATTTATGCCAGACTCGATCGAAAGCCTTTGAGATGTCAAATGCAATGGCAAAACTTTCACCAAAGTCCCGAAAGGAGGATGACCAGGAGTCTGAAAGGTAGGTGAGAAGATCGTCTGTGGAGCGTCCCTGACGGAACCCATATTGAAGATCAGAAAGAAGGTTGTGATAGGAACGATGCTTTAAAATTTTTCTATTAAGAATAGACTCGAAAACTTTATGAGATAAAGGATGTTAAAGCAATAGGAGCCCCCACAAACTGGAAAAAGATGCCACTGCTCACCAGATAACTTAATGTAAAATGCAAAAGTGGGGCCAACTTGAATAACCCTCTGTAATACAATTTTTGTGTTACTTTACTGAAAATAGGATATTATTGGATTTATCTACATATAATACTGGAGAAAAAATGGTTTCTTTATCAAAATATAATAGAAATGGAAGGTTGCATCCATCTCAGTTTAGGGACAGTATACACGCAATTATTATACTGCCTGAGTATTGATCACAGTCATTTTCTTAGGTGATGAATGTACATCTGTAAGGAAAAATTGTAAATGAGTGTAAAGAAATTGTATCTTACATAAGCTATGAGGGAAATATGGTACTTAAACAATCGAAGATCGTCTGACCCCACTGAGCTCATATGGAGGCGCTTTCTTATGGGTAGTTTGTGCGACCGCCGCCAGGGGCACAGGGTGGCGCTGATGGTGTGTATACACCACACCTGACTCCCGCGCCTTTTGAAACCACCCGATGATTCCTGAAAAAATAGTGTTATGGTCCACTGTGCAGGTAAAATATATGTGGAAAAATAGACTGTAGCAGAACTGAGATGTTTTCTCAAAGCAAGAGGAATATCATGCCTTTAAAAATTCGGGTCGGCTGATCTCGGCCCCGTACGATTTCGGCCATACAGTTCTTCTTATTATTAAGTGTATAATGGATAATATCATGTCAGGATTTGCCAGATGAAAGATTACAATCTTTGGAAACTGTATGATATATTTTTCGAACAACTGAGATATATAACACTTGGTAAAAATGTGCTGAATGCAAAAACACACAACAAGCTTTCATGCATTTTAGTAAACTCCATGGAGAGCTTTTCAGCGTAAATCTCATTTAGAGCATCAATAAAATATCTACGATGAATATAATACTGGTATAATGCTTTATGCATGAGTAATAATCACGATAGAATTTTTTTTTTAAAGGAAGGTATACCAGCTCTGAGTGGGTAGTGACCCCATGCAATTTAGTGATCCGGCGAGCAGTGGCAACTTTTAGGAGTTTGTGGGGCTCCTATTGGATGATAGTTAGAGGATTGGGAATGGTCACCCTTCTTTGGGACTGGCTGAATGAGAGCAAACTTCCAGCAAGAAAGAAAGGTACAAGTTGATAGACAAAGGCGAAAGAGTTTGCCTAGGCAGGTTGTAAGCACAGAAGCACAGTTCTTGAGAACAACAGGAGAGGCTCCATCAGGCCCATATGATGAAGATGATGATGCTGGTGGTGGTAATGATGATGACTGTGATGGTGACGATGATTGTGATGATGATTATGATGATGATGATGATTGTGGTGGTGGTGATGATAATGATGACGATGTTGATTACAGTGATGATGATGATGATGATGGTGGTGGTGGTGATGATAATGATGACGATGTTGATTACAGTGGTGATGATGATGATGATGGTGGTGCTGGTGAGTATCACGGTGATGATAAGGACAGACAGATAGACAGACTGACGGGAAAATAGATAGATACATTGATACACACAGATAGATAAATAGTTACTGTAAAGATATGAGTATGAAGATTGATAGAAACATCTGCTATGAAAGGTATATGAGAGAGAGAGAGAGAGAGAGAGAGAGAGAGAGAGAGAGAGAGAGAGAGAGAGAGAGAGAGTGTACGTATGTGTATGTATGTACGTATTTCTGTGTGTTACGAAGTGGATATCAGCAAACTTACTGTAGACAGATATAGACAGAAAGTTACAGATATTGGGACAGAAGCCAATACTATGCCACGTATTCCCTGCGTGACGTGGGCTACAGTTTACCCCTTCAATACGATGATGTAATATTTTTTTGCTACATTCATTGAGCCTTAGTTACAGCAAAGAAGGCTATTTATCTATCCGCCACTTTCTATATATCTATCTGCCTGTCTTTCTGTCTCTGTCTCTGTCTCTGCCTGTCTGTCTGTCTGCCTCTCTCTCTCTCTCTCTCTCTCTCTCTCTCCCGTGTAATTTAACCTTACTAACTTTATCACAACCGGGGGATGGACTAATAGGCTATTACGGAGAGAGAGAGAGAGAGAGAGAGAGAGAAGGAAATCTAAAGTGAAAAGTTGAGACAAGTGGACAGATAGACCAGACAGACCTGAGACAGAAAAAGCAGTTTAAGTATCCACACTGCTTCCTTTACGGTTTCTATACTTCTGTCTGGGCTTTTACCTGCAGCTTTCTTTCTGTTCGTTCTTCACCTGCTGTTGTAGACGGCCACTGTTCTACAAGAGCTATCAGTTGTGGTGTTCCTCAGGGTTCTGTTCTGCCAGCCTTTTGTTAGCCAGTGATCTGCTACGCTTCACATGTAGCCCTATCCACTCCTATGTTAATGACTCCACCCTTCATCTTTTCATTTTCCTCTCACAGCATCCATCTCAACACTTGCTTCACCAGTCGTGGGATGAGGCTATGGCACACCTTGTTTCTGACGTGGCTCATATATCTGAGTGGGGCAAAAGAAACTTCTTTGTTTTTAGTGCATCAAAAACTCATTTCCTACATATATCAACCAACCAAAAATATTCCACAGGAGTATCCGTTAATAATCAAGAATATACAGCTCACTTCTTCCTGTCTCAGTCCTTAGGGTTTCATTCTCTTTGGAACCATCATGTAAAGATTACATTAACTCTCTTGCCAAATCTACTTCTAAGAGAATAGGGGCGCTAGCCGACTCTGTGCGTTGTTTAACCAGCCGCAGTTACTGACTTTGTTCAGGAATTTTATTCCCCTCTGTTTGGAGTACAGTTATCATGTATGGAGGTCTCCCCATATACAGTACTGCTCTTCTGAACAGGGTTACATTAGCTCGCCTTCTCTCACTGTCTCCCTTCAACCGCTTTCGCTATATCATTGTGTTAAGCTTTCATATCCGTTCTATTACTTCGTCAGTGATCACTGCTCTTCTGAACTGTCTGGCTGCATCCCCCCTCCATTACAGCTGCCGCATAGAACCCATCTGTCAGTGCAATATCGACCCACTTCTTTCTGGCTCTCTGTTGCAAGAGTTAGCCGATAATCTCAAACATTTAAGTATGCAAATGGTCAACTCTGTACCTGTTTTCCTCATTCTGTATGTCCCTCTGCCTACATATGCTGGTATTCTAAGTCATCCCCAGGGATCATCAGGCCGTGCTGCAAGCGTTATCAGTCTGTCTTATAATCGCGATGTGTTCAGGCATCTTAAAATGATCATTATCTTGAATATGACTATCTTTTGTGTGTTTTCTTCAGGGAACCACTTTCTAGTTTTAGAACTTTTGATTCCTTTCTCTCCGCACAAAATCTCTCTCTCTCTCTCTCTCTCTCTCTCTCTCTCTCTCTCTCTCTCTCTCTCTCTCTCTCTCTCTCTCTCTCTCTCTCTCTCTCTAAGAACCTCATTTGCATTTAATCAAACCTGCTCTTACACCCCAAGTTAAAGGTAGCCCCCATCTTTTTTTCCTTCCTACATCTCGCCGGTTATTAGTATTGTTATTATTATTATTATTATTATTATTATTATTATTATTATTATTATTATTGTTATTATTATTATTAATATTATTATTATTATCATTATTATTATTATTATTATTAAGTCAAGTCATAGCTGTTCATCATCATCATCATCATGATCATCATCAGCATGACATGCACAGGCAACCACTCAATGAGAAATCCCAGTCTCAGATGAATAACACTGAGGCTTCTATTACTCAGTGGCAGATGAATAACACTGAGGCTGCTATGACAGTGCCAGATGAATAACACTGAGGCTGCTATGACTCAGTGCCAGATGAATAACACTGAGGCTGCTATGACTCAGTGCCAGATGAATAACACTGAGGCTGCTATGACTCAGTGCCAGATGAATAACACTGAGGCTGCTATAACACAGTGCCAGATGAATAACACTGAGGCTGCTGTGACTCAGTGCCAGATGAATAGAATGGTGTGGCAGCATCATGAATAAAATGTAAAATAGAAGACTGGACTGAAAGGTCACAAAAATATCACATGCAAAAATTAAATGTGTCTGGAGTGATGGTAGTGAAAAATACCTTTATCTCAGTTACCCCTTACCTTTATCTATCCTCTCTCTCTCTCTCTCTCTCTCTCTCTCTCTGGGGGCGCGGTAGCACAGTGGTAGCGCGCTGAGCTTGTGATCGGGAGGTCGCAAGTTCGCGCCTCGCCCGGGCTACCGTTGCCGGAAAGGGTAGTGCCCTCCTGTAACCCAGCGGGGCTATATGGCCTTAGTTACTTAGCTCGGGGAATTCATTTCTCTCTCTCTCTCTCTTCCATTATCTATCTTTACACCCAGCAATCTTTCCATATTTACGTGTGTCGGTCTTTGTCTGTGTCTATCTTTTTGTCCGTCTGTCTGTCTGCCTATCCATCTATCTATCAGTATTTTTGTGTCTGTCTGTTCGTTCATCAGTCTGTTATATCTCCACTTCTATCTAGTCCATTCATCATTCATATAGCCTACAGTATATATATCCATCTGTCCATCTCTTTACAGTAATTTTACTTACCTTACTGTCAAATAATCTGTCTCTTCGTCTGTCTATATTTTGTATGTATCTCTCTATCCTATCCATCTGTCTGTATCTGTGTATGCATCTGTCTATCTACATGCCGATTTACTTATATATCTATCCATCTTTCGCTCTGTCTGTCTATCTGTGCATATATGTTTATCTATGTATATCAATCTATCTTTGTATAGCTACTAATATACCTATCTGTATATCTATCAATCCATCTTCTCTCTGTCTATCTATCTATCTAGCTTTATATCTATCCGTCTAAGCAACCGTCAATACTACGTGTGCGCTAAAGGGTTAAGTTTGAACACAGGAGTGGGATTCCTATGAGAGAGAGAGAGAGAGAGAGAGAGAGAGAGAGAGAGAGAGAGAGAGAGAGAGAGAGAGAGAGTTACAAGGCTTTACAAGGACGAGTAGTACCTCAAAAAATCTTACGAAACATACCAAGAAGGTACACTCATGATTACTAATCTCTGACCACAGACTTGTCGCGGGCAGTGTTATGACCACACACGAGCCACGCATTCGAACACAGCCTCTACACTACTGGGCTGGGCAAAGAACTGTAACCAGGTGATCTGAAGTGTTGTACTCTTCATATCTCTGATATTACCATATTTTTATGTTTTCTCTTCCGTAATATAGTAATCTGCGTTTATTGACAGGGGTCGACATTTCTTCAATCAATCTGCAACTGGGCTATTTTAATCAGGTAAATAGGCAAGTGCCACCATATGTGGGCATTGGCTTCATATATATTAATCATTTTTTAATTAACGGCATTAACTGGCACACATTCTGACCAGAGGGGGCATGCAGCTAAGACGTCGTGTAGGAATAGTGCAACCATTCCCACTGGATGGTAACGGGGCCTGTTATCACTTGAAAGAAAGTTGGTTCAAAGTAGCAAGTCTATCTCTCTATCTATTGCCAGACGCCATAATCCCGTAAGGGGTGGCCATTTGACTTTGAGTTATTTGTTTTACGGGGAGGGGCACTAATCCTCCACCAACCTACTTGCTGACACGTAGGGAGCATGTATGGATTGGTTATATGGTTACCACCCAGCGTTGTAAATGGATTCTTGGCTTACAGGAAACCATTTGCCTTGTCACCCAATGTAAAGACATCTGTAAAGGAAAGAAAAGCAATAAGAAGTGACAGAAAAGATGGGAGAAATATGAAGAAAGGAGGGCAGGCATAGAAAAAGAATGATAAAGGCTAAGAAGAGTAGGCAGCACTACACCAAGTGAGTGGATGATGGTCGCCACCACCTACCAGGAAGTAGAAGTAATGGTAAATTGTTGTCAATGATATATGCATTATAAGGCATACGTAGAATATGTCGTGTGGATGCCGGCTGCTGTCATTTTTCCACTATCATCTATCAACAGCTCAGTTAAAGGCTCGCCTCAAGAAGTAGGTGACTGAAATAATAAACAGATTAATAAAAAAACAGTATGAATGTCAAATAGCATCATACACTCATTACACGCTAAAAGTAACAATTATGAACAACTTTCATGTCTGTTTCTTAAGGTGCTTATACGTATTACTTGAAAAATATAATCTGTGAAACAAAAGTGTTTCAGTGATTCTTAGAACATTGTTCATTGAAGCACAAAACCTTTCTGGACGATGGATGAACGTGTCTGATTGTGTAGCCTTCGCCTGGCCACGACTTTGGCTAACTCGCTGGTCAGAGATTAGTAATCATGACTGTACACCCACGCACCAAAGTTTCTGTACCCCTTCGGTGGAAGGAAGTGGAAGTCAGAGTTAGAGAGAGGGCAGGCGAACGGACAACCTTGAGCGGTAGTTTGGTACGGAGCTACGAGGCGAATGGTGAGAAACTTAATGAAACTGGATACGAAACATTTCCATGCTATTCACCTGCAAAATATTACGCGTTCGTAACACATATAGCATTTATGATAACATAGACTAATATGTTATCGTGGGGTCCTGTAAAACTGGTTCAGACACGACCCACCTGTTTCGGATCCTCATCATACATATAAAGCACCGAGTCAGTTGTATGTAAGCTGCGACTGGTCATTATCACTGCAGTGATAATTTTTGTGAATATGTTAGTCCTGGATTGTCCATAGCTATTATATAGAATGATTGTGGATTTAATGTTGATTCCCACAGCAGCTGTGCTAATGATTATAAATGTTAAAAGTATTCTATGTGAAGGAATACCCCACACTGTGATGGGCAGCGGAGAACATTCACCAATAGTTAACCATAACCAGATGAAATTAGAAGTAAACAACACAAAATATTATGAGACAACGAAGATACAGCTGTGGTATCCTGCTCCGCCTCGTTATCCAGGCCTTAACTGTTGCTTCACCTCACACGTGCATTAGTTTCCTTCAGTCTTTGCCTCTTCTATTACTCTTACTTCCCGACATCCTCTTACTGCACGCCGTTGTTTTCCTTAGGATGTTTCTTGTCGTCTGGTCATATAACCCCTACTGTATTACATTATTCGTCATATCATCACTCCCACACAAACAACGTTAGCACGAGCCTGCTGAATCTGTTACTACTATTTTTGGCACTACCACTACCAACCCCCTTTTCCCACTGACTGTGTCCAATTTCCCTCGCAATACTACTACTGCTACTCCTGCAACTAATCCACTATAAGTCTGTATAATAATACATATGATTGTCCTTATGTCCGTGTATCTGCCAACCACATATTCCCTATCCCACCGTCGACAACTCATCACCTACCCCTACTGCTGCCCCAGTTGCACACCCCCTCTCTCCCAGCCACCATCGACTCTACTCCTTCCCTACTCTGGCACCACATAACCACTCACCTCATCTGGCCACCAAGTCTTTTACCTGTGATTTTTTTTTTTAATGTGCTCGAGTCTAGGCATAGGCTTCACAGCCTGTTCTCAAGGCCTAGTAGTCCTCCTACATATACACCTCTACATGTCACTACTTCGGCACTAACATCCACCGTCCATAATGAATACATGCTAGGGCTGTCTCATACAGGACTGGTGTATTTATATTAGCGGGGGTATTTTTACAAAATGTCTGCGGGTCTTCTGGTGGATTCGTAAAATCTGCTTAACATGAAATTCAAATCCTTAAACTGTTCCCTGCCCGAGCGGGGATTTGAACTTGGGTCCGGTAGGACCGCAGGCCACCTCTCTACCGATTGAGCCACCGCCTTCCCGATGGTATGCATTAATAATGAAAGAATGGCAGTTGGGAGCCAAATGCTAATCGCCTGCCAGAATATGTTGTTGACCAAGTCCTAGATTTAGGTCATATCTTGATACCCTGAAGGTTTCATGTTGACAGCTCAAGCCGTTCATGAGATAAAATTTTGGTAATGGTGGGCGATAAAAACTAGTTGACCTGAGTCAGGCCTTTTGGTGACCTTGACCTTGACCTCGAATTCACATATTCGATCTTGTCCAAGATTTTGTCCCTATCTTGATATCCTGAAGGTTTCATGTTGATAGCTCAAGCCGTTCATGAGATATAATGGTGCTAAAGGAGGGCGATTAGAACTCTTTACCTTTGGCAGCCATTTTGGTGACCTTGACCTTGACCCCAAGTGCCCATTTTCGAACTCGTCCAAGATTTTGGCCATATTTTGATACCCTGAAGGTTTCGTGCTGATACCTCACGCCGATCATGAGATATAATGAGAACACAAATACACACACACACACACACACACACACACACACACACACACACACACAGATACAGGAAAAAACATTATCTTTCCGCCTTCTAAAGGTGGGCGATAATAATAATAATAATAATAATAATAATAATAATAATAACAAAAATATATATGTGTAGTGTTCCTAACATTACATATAAAAACTGCAGAGCCCAACGTGCCTATATTACAGAGTATCGATATATTACCCACAGAACCGACCACTGACCGTTCTTACCATCACCGCTGGACGTTCCATATAGCGCTTCACCATGGTAATACAACCCATTGTAGTCTTTTGTGTTATCACTACAGCTGTTTGAAAAAAATAAGATAGTGCACGACATGCCTACAACCCTGTGACGTTTCACTGACCTAGGAGGAGTTAGTGGACAAACAAGCAAACGACTGGACATAGACAGACAGACAGGCCGAATGTCTCGCATCGGTATATAACGACCTGACAAAACTGTTACCATCCTACTTCGCTGGTGTCATAATAATAATATTGATGATGATGATGATGATGATGATAATGATGATGATAATGATGATGATGATAATGTTGAAAATGATAATGATGATGATAAAAATAATTATCATGTTATTAGGCACGATACATTGGAGGGCAAACACTGAAACAGCATGTGTTGACGCAATGCAATATCTGTTTGCCATGACAGGTTTGGTTGCTGTCTAACACTAATTTAGTCAGTATTACTATAACCCTACCATTATTGCATATTATTGCACTGTTTG
This sequence comes from Coenobita brevimanus, assembly GCF_032717465.1. Taxonomy (NCBI): domain Eukaryota; kingdom Metazoa; phylum Arthropoda; class Malacostraca; order Decapoda; family Coenobitidae; genus Coenobita; species Coenobita brevimanus. Next base: position 3,068,394 of record NC_137043.1, on the reverse strand, counting down.
GTTTCATAATGTCAAAGCTGTGCTTACGTGTTTTATCAGGGAGAGTATGTTGTCCTCCTCTGTATCGTGCATAATAACATGTGATTACTATTACTACTACTAACACTACAACTACAACAACAACAACAACAACAACAACTACTACTACTACTACTACTATTACTATTATTATTATTATTATTATTATTATTATTAATATTATTATTATTATTATTATTGCTATAACTATGATAACACCTGCGAAGTAAGATGGTAACAGTTTTGTCAGGTCGTTATATGCCGATGCGAGACATTCAGCTTGTCTGTCTATGACCAGTCTTTTGTTTGTTTGTCCACTAACTCCTCCTAGGCTATTTGATGGATGTCAGTGAAACGTCACAGGGTTGTAGGCATGTCGTGCACTGTTATTTTTTCCAAACAGCTGTAGTGATAACACAAAAGACTACAGTGGGTTGTATTACCATGGTGAAGCGCTATATGGAACGTCCAGCGGTGATGGTAAGAACGGTCAGTGGTCGGTTCTGTGGGTAATATATCGATGCTCTGTAATATAGGCACGTTGGGCTCTGCAGTTTTTATATGTAATGTTAGGAAAACAGCACATATATGTTGTTGTTAGTATTGTAATTATTATTATTAATGTATACCACGTATATTCACCGGTAAAGGGTGGTCAACAGGCTTGGTGGCCAAGAGATGAGGTGAGGGGTAGTGTGGTGTCAGAGTAGGGAAGGGGTAGCGTCGATGGTGGCTGGGAGAGAGGGGGTGTGCAACTGGGGCAGCAGTGGGGTTAAGTGACGAGTTGTCGACGGTGGGATAGGGAAAATGTGGTTGGCAGATACACGGACATAAGGACAATCATATGTATTATTATACAGACTTATAGTGGATTAGTTGCAGGAGTAGCAGTAGTAGTATTGCGAGGGAAATTGGACACAGTCAGTGGGAAAAGGGGGTTGGTAGTGGTAGTGCCAAAAATGGTAGTAACAGATTCAGCAGTCTCGTGCTAACGTTGTTTGTGTGGGAGTGATGATATGACGAATAATGTAATACAGTAGGGGTTATATGACCTGACGACAAGAAACATCCTAAGGAAAACAACGGCATGCAGTAAGAGGATGTCGGGAAGTAAGAGTAATAGAAGAGGCAAAGACTGAAGGAAACTAATGCACGTGTGAGGTGAAGCAACAGTTAAGGCCTGGATAACGAGGCGGAGCAGGATACCACAGCTGTATCTTCGTTGTCTCATAATATTTTGTGTTGTTTACTTCTAATTTCATCTGGTTATGGTTAACTATTGGTGAATGTTCTCCGCTGCCCATCACAGTGTGGGGTATTCGTTCACATAGAATACTTTTAACATTTATAATCATTAGCACAGCTGCTGTGGGAATCAACATTAAATCCACAATCATTCTATATAATAGCTATGGACTATCCAGGACTAACATATTCACAAAAATTATCACTGCAGTGATAATGACCAGTCGCAGCTTACATACAACTGGCTCGGTGCTTTATATGTATGATGAGGATCCGAAACAGGTGGGTCGTGTCTGAACCAGTTTTACAGGACCCCACGATAACATATTAGTCTATGTTATCGTAAATGCTATATGTATTACGAACACGTAATGTTTTGCAGGTGAATAGCATGGAAATGTTTCGTATCCAGTTTCATTAAGTTTCTCACCATTCGCCTCTTAGCTCCGAACCAAACTACCGCTCACGGTTGTCCGTTCGCCTGCCCTCTCTCTAACCCTGACTTCCACTTCCTTCCACCGAGGGGGTACAGAAACTTTGGTGCGTGGGTGTTCATGTTACTGCTATATTCGCGAGAGAAAAGTATAGTAAAGAAGAAAGCTCTCCCAACTCACCTCTTGCACCAGCAGAGTGGACACGGAAAAGGAAGTACACCTAACCCGGAGGAAAAAGGCCGTTGAAGGAAATTTTACAGGAAAGGAGGAAACATTCAACCTACCTCTAATATAGGCCTAACAAAATTTTTTTCTATCCTACCCTATTTCTATTCTACCCTATCGAAGTGTCGGCTGCCTGTGCTGGAAGTCTATTCCAGGAACTATAGAGTTTGTATGTCAAGATTTTGCCTAATTTATCATGGATAGCGAGAGACTAACGAGGAGAGTGTATGTGAGTGAGGTGGAGGGGGGAGAGGGAGGGGGAGGCGGAGGATGAGGTGGAGGGGGAGAGAGGGAGGGTGAGGCCGAAGATGAGACGGAGGGAGGGGGAGGCCGAGGAGCTGCCGAGGATGAGATGGAGGGATGGAGTGGAGAGGTATATGAGAAAGGTGTGTGTGAGCTGTGGGGAAGGGCAGTGCAATGAAGTGAGACAGGGCGACATGGAGGCGATTTGTTTCTGGCCAGCCCTTACGGGATTAAGGCGCCTGGCAGTAGATGGAGATAGATAGATAGTAACTCTTTAAGCCAAACATCCATCCACGGCTCACTGAGTTGCTCTTTAAGTGAAAAAAGTGTTGGTATGAATGTACTCCAGTCCACGAAGGGTTTTAGAGTATATGCTGTCCACGTCTATAGCTTGTCTCTAAGGAAAGGAGGGTCAGTGCCTGCAGCCTTCTCTGGGGTACCGAAATGGACGGATCTTGAGTTGGGCTCTCTTTTGTATTTCTTTTTTACTTGGACGGAACGGTTTACGGGCTCCTGGCCTTTGGTTCCACCTTCCTTTCATAAAAACAAAAATCCTATGTGCCTGTAGGATGGGATCAGTTGAGTAGTCCACACCTGCACTTCTTAAGCCTTGCATTATCTTTCCTTAGGGTCGGTGGTCAGAACTGTACAGCGTATTTCAGACATGGCAGGAAATAGGGCTAGTTTATTGTTGTTATACCTAAACTGCCTATATTAATAACCTAGAGAGAGAGAGAGAGTGCTATGCCAGGCCTTCAGATGGGATTCCTTTACGAGGGGCAAAGAGGATTGAGGAAGGGAGAGGCAGGAAGAAAGAAAAGGGCCGAGAATGAATATATACAGTATAGTGATAAGGGAATATTATATGAAGAGGAATGAAGATAAGAGAGAAATGAAAGGAAAGGAGGAGAGAGGCAGCGTATGGAGGAAGAAAGTGAAAAAGGTTTAAGAGAAAGGAGATGGAAGGAAGGAGGGGGTAGGAAAAAAAAGAGGTGAAAAGGAGAAATGTGAGAGCAAAGACTGGAGGAGAGAGAGAGAGAGAGAGAGAGAGAGAGAGAGAGAGAGATGTTCGCCCCCACTGGGATTCCTCTAGAAGGGAGTCGTGAATTTCAATTAGATTAGGAGAGAGAGAGAGAGAGAGAGAGAGAGAGGACGGGGGAGGTAGGAAAGCAAGGAAAAGGGAAACTAGAAGGGAGGTAAGGAAAGAAGGAGGAGAGAAAGAGAGGGAAAGTAAGGAAAAGGGAAAGAAAGAAATTATGGAGGGGGTGGGAAGTAGGGAGGGAGAGAGGAAGAGAGGGAAGAGGAAGGGATAGGAGGGAGGAAAGGAGGTAAAGAGAGAGAAGCCTGGGAGGGGAAATAGGGAGAGAGGCAGATATTTTATAGTGTCCCTTGAGAGGTGAGGAAGAGAATGGAGATGGAGGGAGGGAAAGAGGGAGAGAGGGAGGCAGGGAGAGGATTTGAAGAAAAGAAGGAAGATTAGTTTTGTGTGAAAGGATGAAAATGGAAGATGGATAGATAGACAGACAGATAGATAGACAGATGATGTAGTCGATAAGAAATATATGAGGGATTCTTATAAATAGAAAATTATTCCGTTACATAAACACACACACACACACACACACACACACATACACTAGGAAGGGAGGCCAATAAGAAAGACACAACCATCAGTGAACTAACCGTGGAATTGAGTACCGGTACACTTAGGAAGAAAATGAGTGAAATGGCAAGTACAGTAGTCAATCACAAGAGTGTTATGGAAGAGTTCAAAAATGACACAGAGACAATTAGGCAAGTTAGCAGTCTTATTGACCAGAGCAGTGATATTGAGAAGATAACACAAGTGAATGAAGCTGTGCAAGGCTACAAAAATGATGTAGAAACCACGTATGCTGAAATGATGAAAGTAAAGAAAGACTTAGAAACAAGGGTTGAGGAAAAAAACATTAAAAAGGAGGTGAAAAGAAGAATCCAAAACAATCCAAAGTTAGTCAGAGATTCAGTAGAGATAAATAAATCAATAGTAATCACTGGTATAGAAGAGGATGAAGTTAAAAACAAGATCACAAGAGACAAAAGGGAGATGGCAAATGTAATGAGCTTACTGAAAGAAGTATCAGAGGAAATCTGTAGTAAAGACATAGAGGAACACAAAAGGTTAGGGAAATACGAGAAAAGCAAGACAAGACCTCTAAAGGTGACTTTCCAGAGTGTAAACACTGTGGAAAAGATACTAAAAAATGCAAAGAATCTTAAGGAAAAAGAGGAGTTAAAAAATGTATGGATAAAAAGATGCCTAACACAAGAGGAACTGGAATTACTGAAAGAGAAAAGGGAGGAAGCAAAAACAAAAAATGAGGGAAGATCAGAAGAGGAGAAGAAGAATTTTTTTTTTTTAAAGTAATAGGATTGCAAGTACGAAAGTGGTACACAAACAGGATGGAAGAAAAAGGAGGAAGGTAGTAGAACCATGTCATGACAAGTATATAAACAAGACGATAAAGTTGATGTACTCAAATGTGGATGGAATGGTATCTAAATTACTAGAGATGAATGATTATATCAGAGAAAATGAACCACAAATAATATGCCTACCTTAAACAAAATTAATACCAAGGATATCAAATGACATACTAAACTTAGAGGAATACAATATATGGAGAAGAAGATATTTAAAAAAAGGAGGAGGAATTATAATATTAACTAAGAAAAATCTAAAAGTCAAGGAAATAAAACTAGATATACCATCACAAGTAGAACTGATTGCAGTAGAGATCGACACATCTGAAGGTAAAGTAATTGTAGCCAATTTGTACATGCCACCCAGATCAAACACATGGGAAAGAGACGAATACGAGGACCTGACAGAAAGTACAATTCAGAGTGTAAGATCATTGCTACATAAAATGGAAGAGAAATCGGAAAGAATTATACTAACTGGGGACTTCAATACAAATATAAATTGGAATACTCTAGATATAAATACCCAAGAAAGCTGTTGGGACCAAAAGCTCCTGGATCTCGTACAAGAGTTTTTCTTAACGCAACATGTGAGGGAAACCACCAGAAAAAGAGGACTTGATGTACCTTCAGTGCTAGATCAAATATTTACAAGGCAAGAAAATGATAATGACAGTTTAATATATCACCCTCCACTCGGCAAAAGCGATCATGCAGTACTAAATTATAACTTCAGGATAGCATATGACATAGTAAACAGCAATGATAGTTACAAAAAGAGCCTAAACTATAAAAAGGGAAATTATCAAGACCTAAAGAAGTATTTCTTAGAAGTTGATTGGGAAAATTAGCTTAGAGGACAAGATTTAAATGCTGTATATAAAAAAATTTGTGATTTTATGAAATAGGAGTCCAGAAGTACATCCCACAGCACAAAGAAGCAGATAAGAAAATACAGAAATGGTTCAATACAGAATGTAAAAAAATCAAAAGAAAGAAGAGATTTGTTGTGGAATAGATACAGAAGACACAATAGTGAAAGGGCGTATAATAATTACAAACAGGCAAGAAACGACTATACAAGAATAAGGAGGGAACCCCAAAAACAGTTTGAGGAGGATATAATAAATAAAAGTAGTGATCAACCAAAGCTGTTTTACAGCTATATCAGAAGCAAAACTAAAGTAAAAGATATAATACAATCCATTACGGACGAGGGAATCACTTATACACAAGAGAAAGATATTTGTGAAGCACTAAATAAGAATTTCCAATTAGTTTTTACAGAAGAAAAAGATTTTGAGAGGGACTATGTGGAACAAGCATGTCCACACATACTACCAGATATACAAATAGCAGAAAAAGTAATACAGGAGGAGTTAAGTAGATTAGACAGAGGAAAAGCAAGTGGTCCTGATGAAATTTCATGTTGGGTATTACGAGACTGTGCAAAGGAGTTATGTAAACCATTATTTTAAATTTTCAAGAAATCCTTGAGTCAAGGTAAATTACCTGATATTTGGAAAAAAGCAAATATTGTCCCCTTATTGAAGAAAGGAAATAGACAAAATCCACTCAACTACCGACCAGTGTCACTGACCAGTGTTGTAAGCAAGGTATTAGAAAAACTTATAAGAAAAGCTTGGGTAAATCATCTAGAAGAACACAGTATGATAACAGAAAGACAGTTTGGTTTCAGAAAAGGAAAATCATGTGTTACTAATCTGTTGAGCTACTATGACAGAGTAACAAACACAATACAAGAAAGGGAAGGATGGGTGGACAGTATCTATTTAGATTTCAAGAAAGCTTTTGACACAGTACCACACCAAACACTTTTATGGAAACTGTACCATCAAGGAGGAATTCGAGGCAAACTGTTTTGTTAGATGCAAGACTTTCTCATAAAAAGAGAAATGAGGACAGTACTAAGAGGAAACTACTCATCATGGAAAGAAGTGACTAGTGGAGTACCACAGGGTTCAGTGCTGGCACCAATCATGTTTTTAGTGTATATAAATGATATAAACAGTAACACTGGAAATGAAAGCTATCTGAATATGTTTGCAGATGATGCAAAAATACAAAGGAGAATTACTAACACAGACTCTTGTAAAGAGCTACAAGAAGAATTAAATAAACTTCATGAATGCAGTAGTACATGGCAAATGGAATTCAATGTGGACAAGTGTCATGTAATCAAGTTTCGTAAAAGTGGAAAAAGACCTGATTGGGATTATAAGTTAGGAAACAAAACCCTATACACATCAGAAAGAGAGGAAGACCTAGGTGTGATTATCAATAACAGACTATCTCCGGCTGACAACATCACCGAGAAGTTACGGAACATGTATACACTGCTTGCAAATATGAGAATAGCATTCACATACATAAATGAAGACATGCTAAGAAGGATAATAACATCATTCATTAGACCAACCCTGGAATATGCATCAGTAGTCTGGAGTCCTCATCTCAAAAAGCACATAGACAAGATTGAAAAAGATCAAAGGGCCGCTACAAGATGGATACCAAGCTTAAGGGACCTAAGCTACGAAGAAAGACTAAATAAACTGAATCTACCAACACTACAGGAGAGAAGGAAAAGAGGTGACATGATAATGCTATATAAATGCATATCAGGAAAGGAGAAAATAGACATAAATGATTACTTAACATATGGAGAAGCATCAGCAAGAGGACACTGCAGAAAAATTGCATAAGAAGAGAGGTGATAAAGATGTAAGGAAATTCAGTTTCCCAAACAGAGCAATTGATCAATGGAATGCACTACCGAATGAAATAGTGTGTGCCAAAACAATTCACAAATTTAAGGATATGTACGATAAATATGGTTTAAGACATGGGACAGTACGAGCTTGACTCATTCCTGTAAAGATACAATTAGGTCAGAACAATTAGGTAAGAACACACACACACACACACACACACACACACACACACACACACACACACACACACACACAACTTCCATTATCGCCACATTTTTCAAGATAAAGGCATGGAATATTGACTGTGTGTGAATGCAGGTAGTCATTGTTGTCCAAGGTTGATCTGAATGTGAACTCCGTGGACTGCAGGCTGAAGTAGCGCCTCTCCTTCAGTTCATTATTTTCCTATAGGGGGATAAGGGGATAGGCAGGGCGCTGAGGGATGTTTGTATAGCTAGTCAGTGGAAAATACTAAGTTGATATTCCGTATTCTCGTGGGTTAAGAAAGCTCCCTAGCACATCTTCCTTAGTGATTTATTTCCGGACACGATTTATATGACCCGGAAGAGGACAGTAAGGAGTAATTGGCAAAATAAATCGCTTCGGAAGAAGTGTTAGGGAGCTTCTGTAACCGACGAGCATACAGGCCAATATCTGGGCTACTACATGAAGGCGTCCCTTATTATTATTATTATTATTATTATTTCACCCAGCGTTGATAGAGAAAAATGTTATTGCTGCAGCGTTACGTCCATTCCGTAGCACTTCTTCGTGACTGACGTACCGGTAATCAAGTGTTAATCTGCTAATACAGCTCAGCATTCAGGATAAAGAGATGGAAATTTTAGGCCAAGTTAAAGTAAAAACAGTATAGTGGAGTGAGTGGATGGGCTGAAAATATATGATTCCTGCATCGTTTACCTAAAAGATTACGTAACTATAGATTTCCGGGGGTCCTGGGACGGGTATTGTTTTCACTCGGTTTGACTGTTTGTGTCTGTTTGTCTGTCTGTAAACAACTTTACACGAAAACTACTGGTGCGATCTTGACTAAAATTACAGGGATGATGGGCTATGATCTTCCGATCAGCTGATTAAATTTCGGGTTACACTGGGCCAAAGCCCAGGCTGTGGCCCCCCAAATGTAAATAAATACGGGGACGGCTAAAAATCTTTGTTTTTGTTTTTCTCCCATAACTCTTTTCATATTCGTCATATCGACATGAAACCAAAACCTAAATGTGCAGCTTTCAAATCTGCATCCTAGAACATGCCTCATTACATCAGGGGGAGGTCACTCCCCCAGTTAGTGGTAAGGGGTCAGTGTAAGGTGGGTTGGGCCTAAAATTCCAAATGGGCATAAAATCGTCAATTTTCAATCGATTTACTCCATATTTGATACGTGACATCTTTGGTTAGATATCCTGTTGTGTTTATACGTCAGCACTGAAATGACAACCGGGGACGGGTTTGCTGTTCCTTGACACCGCTTCTTGTTTTATACCTGTTTGGTACAAAAATAATACTGCTATATAGATAGACAGAAAAAGATAGATACATTCATACATATATTCATACATACATATATAGATAATTAATTTGGTAGAATACATGTGTGGAGGTCGACAGATAAATATAAAGGACAGGCATGGAGGCAGGTGGGTAGGTAGATGAGTAGGTTGGAAATAGAGATGGATATTATTTCTCATCTTTTCCATTACAGACCCAAGTCGTTCCACCAGGAAAGGCTATGATCGTCTCAGCGGCTCAGATGACGACCCTAACGGCAACGACCACCACCACAAAGACCCTCCACCACCACCACCACCACACTCCACCACACCACAGCCCTCCTCCACCGCCACCACACCATCCACCACCACCGACGGCCGGATGGATGAGGGATCCTTCTTAGAGTCCTATTTAGAGTCCGATGTGGATCACCGTATGAGCGACACTGAGGACGAGTGTGATGATGATAGTGATGATAGTGATGATGGTGAGTGATGATGGTGATGATGGTGATGATGACACGGAGATCGAGTAGTATGACGATGATGATGATAGTGATGATGGTGAGTGATGACACGGAGGACGAGGAGTATGACGATGATGATGATAGTGATGATGGTGAGTGGTGATGGCGATGATGGTGAGTGATGGTAGTAACTGATGATGGTGATGATGGTCGTGATGATGGTGATGATAATGATGATGGTGAGTGATAATGGTGATGATGGTGATAATGATGGTGATGATGGTGTGTGATGATGGTAAATGATGATGATGATGGTGGTGAGTGATGATAGTGATGATGGTGCTTGATGATGATGATGAGAGTGATGATAGTGAGTGATGACTGATGATGGAGAATTTGGATATGGTGATGGTGATAGTCATGATTGTGATATGATGATGATCATGATGATGATGGTGAGAGGAGCTATGACTATGATGATGATGATGATGATGATGATAATGATAGGTGGGAATATGATGGTGATGATGATGATGATGATGAAAGTTGGGGATATGATGGTGATTATGATGATGGTGAGTGGGGATATGATGATGATGATGATGATGATGATGATGATGATGAGTAGGGATCGGTGATAACGATGATGATAACGATGGTGATGATAATGATAATAATGATGATGACGATAATATGTATAGATCAGATGACGATGATAGTGATGATGATGATGATGAATAGGGATTAGGTGATGATGATAATGGTGATGATGATGTGTAAGGATTAGATGATGATGATGATGATGATGATGATGATGATGATGACGACGATGTGTAAGGATTAGATGATGGTGATGATGATGTTAATAATACGCGATGGAGTTCACGGGATTAATACTGAAGCATGTATGAGAGCTTCAGTAATGTAGCTCCAATGTTAGGGAGTTAAGCTGATTGTTGCTGTATTGAGCTAACGAGAGAGAGAGAGAGAGAGAGAGAGAGAGAGAGAGAGAGAGAGAGAGAGAGAGAGAGAGAGAATATGATGCTATGAGGTGTGGTATGGTAGTATGTGATTATGTGCGTATGAGGGGGGGGGTAATATCCACATCTAATGTCACTAACCACCATCCACTCCTCAGATGAAGCGCTGACTTGCAACGTCTGTGACAGGGCGTTTGAGACTCCCAGACTCCTGGCTTCACATCAGACGAGGAGACGGCACTATGGGTGTGTGTGTGTGTGTGTGTGTGTGTGTGTGTGTGTGTGTGTGTGTGTGAGAGAGAGAGAGAGAGAGAGAGAAAAAAAAAAACTGTAGAAACTGGCTAAAGAGTAGTATCATAACAGTACAGTACATCTCAGTATTGGTAGTATCAGAGCAGTGTATTTAGCTGTTGCCAGAAGTATACAAGAACATATAATTCTCAGCATTTTTCAAGAATTCCAATATTGTCAAAGGACTGTCCACTTTCTTTGTAATTTTTGTCTGTTTTCGTATCCTATTTAACTTTCTAATTGTCTTTCCGCTATTTTTAAGAAATCAATGAACTAGCATTGTGTGAGCTGTATATACGATTTCAAAAAGCATCTCAAACTATATCAGGCAGGTAAGTCGGAAAATATCTCAAATGATCAATGCAGCTCGTGCCGTCCCATCCAATTAAGCTGTGATTGGATGTGCACGTGAGAACAATACTAAGAGGACAATGTTTGAAGCATGATGCATATGGCAACGCCATGAAAATCAAATTGTCAACGTTGGGTAGTCATGGTGCATTTTGTAGAAGCCATCATGCATGGTGTTAGAGTGTTTTGCAGAAAGTGTGTACTGATAAACTTTTGCTCTAGCCTACCTACACAGTGGTCAGAAAAGGATTACAGTACACCTGTAGTTCGCTTCTCTTAACATTAACAATCGTATTCCGAGTGGCTTAGGAGGCGTCCTAGAACATTTTTTCATGGCTTTTTCTTGTGTATTAAACACTTGCTTCTCCTCGTACAAGCTCCATAGATGAAAGTCAGTGGATGACCTGGAAGCACACGTGATCTAGGATTTTGTCTCCTCTTGTGTCACCAGAGAGCTCTGCCTTAAGTAATACATCAAGCCTTTCTGGCTCTGCAGAGGTAAGCTCTAGCCTGTATCATTGTGTCAGTAGAAAGTTCTGCTGTCACTAATACACCAGGCTTTTGTGACACTGCAGAAGTAAGATACAGCTTAATCATCTAGATGCCCTGTCGAACCAGTCTTTTGTGTACTGTGCTCGGGCAGACTCTACCTCACTTAAAGTCACTTGGCTGTGCCGCTCCATATATTCCCCTCGCTTTTATCTAGGAGACTACACGAGAAAGCAGCAGCCTGAGCCTCTCACTAAGCACAGCCTTGCCCCCTGAAACACAGGCTCCTGCTGAACCAACCACCAGCCCTCTCAGATTTTTCTCGATATCTACTGAGTCCTCCAGGGAGCCATCTTTGCCAGTAGTTGGCACAGTCGCCGTGCTGCCCCCTGGGCTGAGTGGTTTGATGACCAAGATGCTGTTTCTTAGCTTGAGTGGCCCCCTCCTGAGCTGGGTGATTACAAACCCAGGATGCTGATGCCAGGACTGAGTTCATTGTCCATATAAGCACAGAATCCTTGATTTACAAATTTTGTAACTATGCAAGGTACTTGTATAAGTTGCTGCCTACATCACTGGACACAAGGCTACTACTCATCATGTCACTGCCAAGCTACAACTCTGCTGGACACTCCCCGTGGCCATACTCCTGCGTCAGGCAGCACCAGAATTATGCATTTGTACCCACCACAAGAACTAGAGCCAGCAGCAGAGGACCTACCTGTATGACGAGACGCAGAGGGACGGCTTCATTCTTTTGCAGAGAGCCATGGGGGATCACAAGAACTATACAGAACACACTTATTATACATATTAACTTTTTTTTCGGTTTTATTCTACCTGGATTAAGAGGTGAGAACATCTGTCACGAGTTGGTGCTATCATATATTTAAATAAACTCGTGACACTAAACTTTGGTGGGAAACCGCGAATTCTAGTGGAATCGCAGTATGTATCACGCAGTCATCCGCCATGTATTCACCCGATCGGGAGTGTTTTTCAGGAGATTTTTCACTTTGTGCGCAGCATTAGCACCTCTGCCTGAGTGATTTATTATGGGCGTGTTTCACTCACTTCCAACAGTTACCAGTTAGCAGCTGGCTTCAGCCCTCGCCTCACAATTTGAACTTGGTCAGGATTTGAGCATTGTGGAAGTTGGTTCGATTGGGCTTAGTGACGAGCAGCGTGTGTGGCAGCGTCCTTCCTCAGCAACGACGCCCAGTCCTGCTGCCACCGTTGTCCAGCGGTTCCTGAATTCCCACCTAGCGTGATTTGGCGAGAGGTTCAGCGTGGCAGTCTCCTTCCTCAGCAAGGACGCCCAGTTCCCTCCTAGCCCACTCTCTGACCAGTATATCTTTTCGTTTTTCCTAGGTTTAAGAGTTTAGCTTTTGAGTGAGCGAGTATGTTCTCCTTACTTTGAAGTCATTTTGAGACTTATGTAAAGTAAATTTATCTCATTGTAATCAATAAATTTACAGTTCTTTTTCTTGAGCTTAATGTAATGTAAATTCGTGTTTGATTTCTCCATTAAGCTTATTTTAGTTATAGCTCCTAGTTTGCATAAACGCTTTGCATTATTCACAACTGGTACTTAGGCCAGTCCTTTTGTATTAAGTTTAAAATCCGTTGTGCAACCAGGAGTTAATTGCACCAGCAAGAACCTGTTTATCATTAATAGCATTAGTTATTGATTGTCAGGGGTGGAGTCACTTTCTCCAGAGGCCAACAGTACTAATAAACAGCACGTGTGAATCATTAGTCTCTGCTGTGTACTGTTGAGAAAGTTTATAAATTCTCGTCCTTAGAGAAGCAGCGAAGTAAGCCAGGATAAAGTAATCATTGCTTGATTTTCACAAGTCAATTCTTGTCCCTGCTCTTAAGTATTATTGAATATTATTCTTTAATATTACATATATTTTAAAACCCCGTGACATTTGGGGACCTCATTCCAGGATATTAACTCCTAGCTCTAACGCTATTCATGAGATAATACTCACTCACTCATACTTAGGTATTTATCATTAAAGTCTATAGGCACTATCTTACTGGTGATTATTGACTCATTTCTATTGATTTACGCAATAGTTTTCACAGTCAATTGTTTGTTTAATTTTCTTTCTTTACCAGTTTTTTATTTTTTTTTAATAAATAACAGAACGGAGGAAGGAAAAACAAATGAGTAAAAAAAAATAATCCATGCACCAGATTACTGGTGTCCTCTATTCATAAAATATCTGTAACAGTTAGACCTAAACAGTTGTGGGTTGAAATTTGGAGGAAAACAACCCTGGGGAAGCGAGTTCCAGAGAGATGCAGTTCGGGGAATGAAAGAATTCTGATAGGCAGAAGTTCTGCAATATGGTTGAGTGACATTCCAGTCATGAGTGCTACCAGATGCCGTGTAGCACGAGGGAAGGCATGGAGAGGTGGCACCATGGACGCAACTTCGTCTGAGCATTTGCCAAAAAAAATATCTGTAAAATAATGCAAGGGAGGCAACATTCCTTCTTACTTGCAGGGGAGGTAGTTTATATGTAATGGCAGGATTGTTAATGATTCTAACAGCTTTATTCTGAATTTTGTCTAGTTGTCTTAATGAAACCTCTCCACAACCATTCCACAAGGGTGAGCAATATTCAAGCTGAGAGTGCACATGACTCTTATAAAGTATAGCTAACTGCTGGTCACCACTAACCTGTGCCTATATTCTTTATTCTCGATATTATCATCTTTCTCTGCAAAACTGCAGTCAGTACTGAGTCTCTAGTTTCCTTAGATTGAGTTAGCATCATGGCTGCCAACGTCTATGTACAGGAAGCTAAAGATATGGGCCTTACTGACCCAGAAAAAAATCCAAAGCTACATCTTCTCACGGTTTAATTACGAGCAACAACGTGAGAAAGATGCTCGTGAAGAATGCGAAAGAGAATGTGAACACGAGCGAAAACAAAGTGAGGAACGTGAGAGAGAACATGAACACGAGCGAAAACAACGTAAACTCGAGTTAGAACAAGAGCGAGAACAACGCGAATACGAGCGAGAACAACATGAGAGAGAACGTCAACTTGAGTTAGAACAACGAGAGAGAGAACGCGAATACGAGCGAGAACAACGAGAACATGAACGTGCCGAGCGAGAAGCACGCGAAAAACAAGAAATTGAAATGCTGAAGCTCAAGCGAGATTCCTTGGCTTCAGACACATCTGGTGCAGCTGGCCCAATCTCCACAAGCGCTGTCCCTGCATATATTATGGCGACCCCACACATCAAGCTTCCCCCATACAAGGAAGGTGAGCGAATCGAGCCATACATAGTTTGTATGGCATAGTTTGATGCAGCTAAGCGGCTTCAGTTTCTTAGCCTGTTCGAGGGCCCTACCCTCGATATTCTCCACATAATTCGTGGAGACAATCTCACGGATGAGATGATGAAGGCTGCACTCATCAAAGCATACGGTCTCACAGTTGACGACGCCAAGAGTCAGTTCATGAGGGCGCGTCTACAGGAAAAAGAGACTGCAGTTCAGTTTCTTGACCGGCTTACTGCTTACTTAGATGAGTGGATAGAGAAAGATGAAACTCCTTCCACATGTGAGGGGATAATTGATCTTATGCTGGTCATGCAGCTAGAAAAGTCATGGCCTACTGAACTTATGGCTCAGCTTAAGATCTGCCAGGTAAAGGATGCCAGCCAAATGGTGGAGAAGGCTGATGCATTCTTCACTGCATATGGGTATCAAACTCGCAAGCAGCATACCTGGAACAGGAAACCTGATAAATCTGGGAAACTGTCTCAGACTGAACCCCAGCAACAAGGCCATTCTCAGAATAATGGCCAAGGTCCAAAACCGCGGAGGAAGGACCAGGGGCAAAACACTCAGAAACCTGAGTGGAAGAGGTACAACAAGTACCCTAACCAGCAGCAGTATCAGCCACGCAACTGACCGATGGGACAAACCTTTTTAGCACCAGCCCCAGTGTATCGGAGGCAGGAGGCGAACACAGCCTTCATTCCTCAGCAGCAGCACGGTGGTGTTGTCCCTCGCAGTATGGGTACTTCCCCACAGTTCACTAGTCCCACAGAGACAGTGAACCCCCCTCCACAGATGGCCAATGCTCCATCTCCCCAGGCAGTGAGTACAACCCCTCAAGTATCAAATTCTCAAGGCACCATGTTTGCCGCATCATTTATTCAGCAGCCTAATCAGTGGCTAGCTGCTTCCTTCACAGACCCTCCCACAGGTGACAGTGCCTTCCTTATTCAGCCAGGGTTTGTGGGAGGCATTCCTGTGAAGGTCCTGAGAGACAATGGTTCCTCAGGTTGCTCTGTCAAGCAGAGTCTAGTTTGGCCTGAGGAGTATACAGGTCGACAGATCTAAGCTAACCTTCTTGATGGATCAGTGAGATTGTTCCCTGAGGCACGTATCCAGGTGGCACCTCCATTTTACACTGGTACGACACTCACAGTTGTCATGCCAGAACCTTTATTTGACCTTATCAAAGGCAATATTCCCGGTACCAAGTATAGTTGCACCGAAGATGACGCTACTCAGACTTCGGCTGCAGTAACACGAGCCATGGCTGAGGCTTCAAACTGTGTCACCCCAGTGACCAATGAAACACCACAAGATCTGATGGGTAGCCAAGTTGTTGTTCAAGAACAACATTCTGACCCAACATTTGCTGCCGTGTGGAAGAAGCAAAAGGGTAGAGTGATAATGTATTCACGAGGAGGTCAAGCAAAGTTCCTTCGTAAAAAAGGACGGCTCTACCGTGAGTCACGAACACCCGAGGGCGAGGTTCAATTGCAGTTTGTCGTTCCCGTGAACTACAGCCTAGCAGTGTTAGAATGGGGTAATTGTTCAGCCTCAGGAGGTCACATGGGCAAAAGGAAGACCCAGGGCTGTATCCGAGCTGACTTCTCTGGCCAGGGATGGGACGAGAGATAGATAGCTTTGTGCGTTCCTGCAATGTGTGTCCACATAACACCAACCAGGGACACGTCCTTCCTGTGCTATGTGAATCCACACCCATAATCTCTGAAGCAGTTGAGAGACAGGGCAATGGTAATGTGGGTGCAGACCTGACGTCTCGCCGCTGGCCCCACAGGACACAGTATGTCCAGGGCCTGTACATACATATATACCATAAGTTAAGGGGGAAGTTCGAGAACCCTGCAGAAACAGTCTAAGGCTGTGTATGAAATACCTTGTGGAACGTCTCGAGCTGTGGGCCTCTCTGAGGACTCCCGGAGAATGCACATTATCCACATGAGTGTTCATACTCACGATGGGTGTTAAAACATGACCTGCCCGAGATTGCGTAGTGATTCTCAGTTTCCTGTCATTAATTGTAAGTGTAGAGTTAGGTTAACCAGTAAACTGCCCGTTCTAAAAGATTTGAGGAATTCAAGAACTGACACGTTTCCTAGTTAATAATGTTAGGTTAACAAGTAAACTGCCCGTTCTAAGAGATTTGAGCAATTCAAGAACTGACACATTTCCAGGTTAATAAGTTAGCTTAACCCCTTAACCGCAGGGCATCACTTTCGTGACGCTTGGGAGCAAGGGATCATACCGCGGGGCGTCGCTTTTGTCATTCTGTGTTATTTTGAATTCACCCGGGCTTCCAAGTGGGGGCTTGTATCATCTATCAGTACTGCCAATGTCCAACACTAGTCAGCACTCCTAATCTCATCTGTACTCCCATCCTTTGTTGACAATTTAGTGATTTCTCCCTGTTCTTTACTCCCCTCCCTACCCCCCCTCCATTACCCTATCCTCTCGCCTGCCCGGCCGTGCTACGCTAAGTAAATCTTCCCTGGAATTTTTCACTGATTTCATCCATTGAATTAAGCCCTATGCCCTATTCTTATACCAAATAATATATACAAGAAAGAAATAAGGTAAGTGAGAGTGCCATACACCTGGAATTGGCTAATTATCATCTGACAACACCTCACGTGCACTCGTTCGCTAATTTTCACTGTTTATTTCCCCTTGAAATATGCCGTATAATCTATTTTCGTAATAAATATACTTATAAGGAGGGAAGGGAGAAGCCTAAGTGATATTTACATTCACCTGGAACTACCTATTTTAAATGTATTGTCGAGATTTCCTGCCAATCATTTCACTGCTATATATAGCTGTTTCAAGAGGCTAACATTGGTAGTAATGAATTTCCCTAGGTAGGCCACCACCCCGTCCCACCCTTATCAGTTCACTCTCATCTTCTAACGTGGAGGTACGTCAGTTCGCTCTTGCTGGCTTCAGGGACTTTTCATCCCCATGCAATGGGCCCTGTGACCTTTACCCCCTACTAAACCTCATATGGAAAGAGGTAAAGGGCTGACAATTGATAAAAGAGTGACTATGATCTTTCTATTGAGCAAAACAGTGCAAGTGGAACTGTAAATAATGTGTAAACAGCAAGTGAAAGTAATGAATGTAAATATATGTGAACAGTGGAAAATAGTTTTATAAGTTACTTCAAGTGACAGTGCATAACACAGTGTAAATAAAATAGAAATATAAATAACGTAAATAAAATAGAGAACGTAAATAGAAATGTAAATGAGTAGTATTATAAGAATACGAGTATATACCCTAGGAGTAATGAAAGTGAAAGTTTCACTCTAACATGTCTGAATACTATGAGTTATGAGAGTGAAGCGAAAGTGACATTCACTCTCAATGCTAGTATATAGGACGAGAAAGTGAATGCTACGTATATTACTGAAAGAAATTGAATCCCTGCAGTGATAATAAACTAATACTACTGAAGGAAACTTATGGATAAAGACTGTAGATATATATAAGTGTTATATAGTAATAGAAATATAAAGTGTGAGGGGTTTTATGAATAATAAATGACAGAGTACCAAGAGCGAACTAGCACAAGTGCGACAGTCAGACGCGCTCGTAATTTTCATTGCTTTCACAGTGGGTTTTTTTTTGGAGTATGGATCCCAAACTACTTGAAAATCATAGAGTAGTGTTTATAGTGTTAATATCTGGCTGTGGTAATCATATTACGGGTTGTCGGGAAGTGTAAAGTGGAGACTTCATTACCCAACTTCAGAGGTTTCCACAAGTCCTACGGTAACAGACGAAGTCTCAACAAACATTCCAGAAGACAGCTGAAGGTATGTGCCATAAGCATATTTAATTTTAATATTCTAGGACTAATAACTGATTTTTGGCAAATATTTTTTGAGAGTCTGTCGGAGCCCAAATAACCCCCCGGCACATGCAAAACATTGGTAAACATGCCCACGGTGTAGGGGTTAACCAGTAAACCACAAGAGTCCTGAGAGATTTGTAAATCCTAAGACTACGTTTCCTGGTTAATAATGACATAAGTACTGATTGCTAGGCAGAGAGAGAGAAATGACACTTCTGATGTTCCACCTTGATTCCTTTCGCAGGTGCAGGTGGCGGGTGCAGCATTGTCGTGCAGATCAACTGGTCGTCCCTGTCGCATGTTGCCGCCTCTTCTCTTCTGCCTCGTCGTCATTATTTAATATAAATTTGTATTACATGATTTCACACGTAGGTACAGTTACACCACAGCTGTCACACCTACACCATGTATTACATACATCACGCTACATGACAATTAGTTGTTAACGTAAATGTAGCGAACTTTTCACTCAGTTTGACCTGAGTACAGGATTTTTCACCGTCGTCACAGAGTTTTCCCCTCCAGCTTGATTCTGTTAACGTAAATACGAGTTTTTTTTTCACTCACTGGCGACTGTGACTTTCTCCTGTAGCAGGATAGCACACACACACCACAGTGTGAATCTTGTGTGACTGAGTTAGGATTTATATGTATGTATATTGAATTTTTTTTCCTGAGAAAAAAAAATTCATTTTGATGGGGCGTAATGTCACGAGTTGGTGCGATCATATATTTAAATAAACTCGTGACATTAAACTTTGGTGGGAAACCGCGAATTCTAGTGGAATCCCAGTATGTATCACTCAGTCAACCGCCAAGTATTCACCCGATCGGGAGTGTTTTTCAGGACATTTTTCACTATTTCATAAGTGATTGTCTTTGTGCGCGACATTAGCACCTCTGCCTAATTGCTTTATTATGGGCGTGTTTCGCTCACTTCTAGCCATTACCAGTTAGTGGCTGGCTTCAGCCCTCGCCTCACAGTTTGAACTCAGTCAGGATTTGAGCTTCGTGGAAATTGGTTCGATTGGGCTCAGTGTCGAGCAGCGTGTGTAGCAGCATCCTTCCTCAGCAACGACGCCCAGTCCCGCTGCCGCCATTGTCCAGCGAGTTCCTGAATTTCCAACTAGTGTGATTTGGCGAGAGGTTCAGTGTGGCAGCGTCCTTCCTCAGCAACGGTGCCCAGTTCCCGCTTAGCCCACTCTCTGACCAGTATATCTTTTCGTTTTTCCTAGATTTAAGAGTTTAGCTTTTGAGTGAGTGAGTGTGTTCTCCTTACTTTGAAGTCATTTTGAGACTTATGTAACATAAATTTATCTCATTGTAATCAATAAATTTACAGTTCTTTTTCTTGAGCTTAATGTAATGTAAATTCGTGTTTTATTTCTCCATTAAGCTTATTTTAGTTATAGCTCCTAGTTTCCTTAAACGCTTTGCTTTATTCACAACTGGTACTTAGGCCAGTCCTTTTGTATTAAGCTTAAAATCCGTTGTGCAACCAGGAGTTAATTGCACCAGCAAGAACCTGTTTATCATTAATAGCATTAGTTATTGATTGTCAGGGGTGGAGTCACTTTCTCCAGAGGCCAACAGTACTAATAAACAGCACGTGTGAATAATTAGTCTCTGCTGTGTACTCCTGAGAAAGTTTATAAATTCCCGTCCTTAGAGAATCGGCAAAGTAAGCCGGCATAAAGTAATCATTGCTTGATTTTCACAAGTCAGTTCTTCTCCCTGCTCTTACGTATTATTAAATATTATTCTTTAATATTCCATAACCATAAAAACCCCGTGACAACATCTATCCATTCTCTGACTCTTAATCTGAATGTAGGACTTCTTTAATGTCTAGTAAACCTGTGTCCTCTCTCTCTCTCTCTCTCTCTCTCTCTCTCTCAGCCAATCTTTCACCCACAGGTGCTCAACGTGTGAAGACATGTTCCCAACCCGAATGTCTCTCGAGGCCCACAAGGAAGAGACGAACCACTGGAGCGACGACGACTTATTTCACGATGACGACGATTTGGACGACATGTACGACGACGAGGTGGACGAAGAGCAGTGGGAGAACCTGCTATAATCCCTTGGTGGATATTAGTAGTGGACATGATTGTGATTTTCTCGGTTGTAGATTTGTTTTGCAGCTTCTGATAAACATTCTGAAGCTGTGGTATTTATTTTGAAAGTTCAAATGTACATAAACGACGATGAGGTGAAAGAAAAGGAGTTAGAAAAGCCGCTCTGATTACTTTGTGGATCTTAGCAGTGAATATGATGATTTTGTGGCTTGTAGATTTGTTTTGCAGCTTCTGATAAACATTCTGAAGCTGTGGTATTTATTCTGAAAGTTCAATTGTACATAAACGATGATGAGGTGAGGGAAAAGGAGCGGGAAAAGCTGCTCTAATTACGCTGTAGATCTTAAGAGTGGATGTGATATTTCTGTGCACTGTAGAATTATATTACGGTGATTTGGACAACATAAACGACGTCGAGGTGAACGAGGAGGACCGGGAAAACCTGCTATAAACACTTTGTGGATTACTGAAATAAATATATTCTGTGGCCTGTAGAGTTATTTTGAGCTTTTGATAGTTGCTTTGAGGCTTTGTTGGTTTGTCAGAGGTTCAGTACAATTTCACTTTCATTGACTGATTGAATAATATTAAAATCTGGCGGCGCAACTGCCAGGGTCATATGCCGCTAATTTCATAGATCTATGTCTAGATAAACAGATCGACAGATAGATAGGTAGATAGACTGATAGATAGACAGACAGACAGACAGAAAGATATATTCATGTTTCAAAAGTTATTTTGGAGATTATTTCTTTAGCCTATTCAAAACTAATTATTCGACATTTCAACATTTTTTTTATCTATCTATCTATCTACAGACCGACGCCCTAATCCCACTAAGGGTGGCCGCAGACAAAACGTCCCCAAGTCACTCTGTCACCCACCATTTGACTACCCTCCCCCCAACTCACTCCCCCCTCTCTCATATACCTCTCAACTCCATCCCTCCACCTCATCTTCGGTCTACCCCCCCTTCTCCCTCCCTCCACCTCACCTACATACACCTTCTTAGTCAGTCTCTCATTATCCATTCTCTCCACATGTCCAAACCACCTCAATGTATTTCTCCTAATCCTCTCAACCACATCCACATCCACCCCACAACATTCCTTCACTTCTTCATTCGTCAACCTGTCCATCCATGTCACTCCACATGCTCCACTCAAGTAACTCATTTCCACTGCTCTCACTCTTCAGTTGTTCCCCCCTTTTTATTTTTTTTAACTTCGTTATTTATTGTGATGCTTTGATGATCATTTCAAGAGTGTCAAAACCTGCTTTAGAACTTGAAACGATATTTTGGAGCTAATAATGTAATATCGGACCTGTGAAAATTGTTTGATATTATTCATAACCATTTTGGAGCTTTGATAGTCAAATAGAAGAGTTAGAAATCATTCAGAAAAGTTCAATAAATATTTTAGAGATTCACTGGTCAGTCCGGAGCTTCAGAGATCATTTCCAACTATACTGGTAATTTAGGAGTTTGATACATGTTTCAGAGCTTTGATATTATTATTATTATTTATTTAATTTATTACGCAACAGCGTCAGACAGTACATGTGAAACATGATACATATGGAATCCTCGGAAACAGCTATGGACATATGTATACATATACATACATACACATACACATATATACACATATACATATATACACATATACACACATACATATGCATATACATATACACACACACACAAATAAAGACAAAACTCATAAACATGTAGGAACATTACATGGAGGTATATGCCACACAGGGCACAGTGAGCTACTTAAACCCGCCAAAACGAGGGTGACGCACCAAGAGTTCTTCTAAAACTTCGTGGTTTAATAAGTGTCGACACACCACATCAAGCGGCTGGCCCTGGGGCAGCAGGTGTCGAACGGTAGGGCACTCCAGGCAATAATGCTCTATAGTGTCGGAGCGAGGCGAGTGGCACAAGCGACATTCAGCGAAGGGAGGCTCCCCTTCCAACCCGGCGACCTGCCACTGTTGCCGGTAGCCCAGCCTCAGACGAGCAGAGACAACATTGTGCCTCCGAACCATGAGACCCCGCGCGACGGTAGGAATACTTGAGGCGGCAGACAGACTCGTAATGGTTGATGGACACGCTGTAGGGCCTCTCTGCATCTCTGCGGCGTCGCACAGGGAGGAAAGCAGCGGTGCGAACTCTGGAGAGGTAACAAGTCAGGGAGAGAGGGCGACAATCACCACGAGGAGGCAAACGGCAGGCTTCCTTCGCGAGTCTGTCGACTGTGGTATTGTGGCGTAAACCAACATGAGATGGCACCCATATAAATATGACAGTCAAGTTACGATGAAGCAGTAAAGCCAGAAAAGATAAGATCAGTTGAACAACTGTAGATTGTGTGGGCCGAACACTGGATAGGGACTGAAGGGCAGGCTTGGAGTCGCATATGATGACAGCATTTACTCCCCGTTGGCAGACAAGACTAACAGCATCCAGAATGGCAAACAGTTCACACAGTGTGGAGCTGGAGTGATCACGGAGACGTCGGCCAACCCAACCCCTGGGGGTGGTTCCAAGTCGGGTGAGTAGACAGCACCACCACCAGCACCATCCGATTGCAGTGACCCGTCAGTATAGAGGTGATATGGAGCTGTGATAGAGGACGTCACTGTCGCCACGTGTTCCAGAGCCAGCTGCAGCTGTAGATAAGGTGGGTCAGACCTGGAGGTGGGAGTGAAGCTCACCTCTGGCATAGGCAGCACCCAGGGTGGGGGTTGGGGGTACTTCTGCAACAAGAACATCCAAATTAAGGCTGCGGAGCATAGAGGAAACAGATTTAATAAGAGCACGTCCACCGCGCAGAATAGGAGGAACTGGGGAGTTTGGTCTCAGAGAAGTCCTGACTAACTGAGAGTAGTGGGGTGAAAGTTGTGGGAAATGGAGGCACTTGACAGTGAGGCGAGTGACATTAGAATAAATTCTTTCTATTAAAGGCGGAAGCCCCAGCTCACGCTGCATGTTCACTATCCTGGTAGACATGGGACAGCCCAGAATTACTCTCATTGCTCTATTCTGAAATTTTTCTAAAGGCTCCAGAGCAGTCCTAGAAAGCTGAATCAAGGCAGGGGAGAGATAGTCAACAACAGAGCGAATGAAAGTAATATAGACTGTCCTGGCCACATGGATGGAGATTCCCGAAGAGTTGTTGGTGAGCCACTGAAGAGGTGCGAGTCGGTGCTGGAGGCGATCCAACAGGTCACGGACGAAGGGATGGCCCTGGCGCCTGGCGGGGGGGAACAGCCGAGATCTTAACAGGTGCCCCCAGGTAGCGGTACTGGAAACACAAGGGAATGACAGTCCCTCCGATGGTGAAGTCAGGCAGAGCTTGAGGAGGGCGGCAGGAGAATATTCTGCTCTTATCTGGGGAAAGAATAATGCCACAATGAGAGGAAGCCACATAGAAGGAGTCAAGAAACCGCTGGAGATCCCTTGGCGAGGAAGAGTGAACACAAATATCATCGGCATAGCATGTAATCGTAGTTCCAGGAATATTAGGGAGAGAAGTGAGCAACCGATGCATCAGTACATTAAACAAAAATGGGCTAAGAACACCCCCTTGTGGCGTACCAAGATGAAAACTGCGTTGAGGACTGTACACACCACTGAAAAACACGCGAGAGGTCCTATTACTGAGATAGCCCCGAATCCACCGCAAGAGATTACCCTTTATCCCAAAGTTGACAAGTTGATCCAAAATGATGTCTCTGTTAGCTATATCGAAGGCACTCTGAAGGTCGACGAAGGCCACCACACTGTCCCGGGAGAGGCGAGAATACAAGTCAACGAGGCAGTGGTGCGTGCTGCGCTGAGGAAGGAAACCATACAAATGTGGAGAAAGGCGGTCCTGAAGCCTGTACATGAGACGGTTGAGTAAGATCCTCTCCATCACCTTGCAGAAACAAGAAGTAAGGGAAATCGGCCTGAACTTCGCCGTGCCAGGCTTGGGGATGGGGACAATTGTACTGCTGGTCCAGGCTCGTGGTACACAACCGTCTCTGAAACAAAGATTGTACAATTTAAGTAAAGGGTTACGAGGAACTTGTTGGAGCAGACGTAGCACAGCATAGGTGATACCGTCATCACCAGGGGATGAAGCCTTACCTCGAGAGAGAGCACGACGCAGCTCCGACTCGGTTATCTCCTCTGCATCATCATCATCATCCTGCAGCAAAGCAGACATCAAACGAAGCTGACGGGCAGGAGCACAGGAAGAGAGTGCATCTTGTATGTGGTTGGGAAGACTTGCTGGGGCAGACTGTTCCGACCAGGCATCGACAAGGTTTTGAGCGTAGACAGCGGGAGTGTGATGGCGAGCAGTGGCGGGCGTCTTCTTGACAACTCGACGGATGAGGTGCCACATGGAAGCCACACTTGTCTGTTGGTTAATACTGTCCATAAACCGCTGCCAGGACTCAGTAAGGACACACTCCTGCAGTGCGACTAGTGCATCCCTGGACGTTTGATAACGATGGAGTGTGCCAGGATTCGGGTTGGCTTGAAACAAGAGCCCATCACGTTCAGCCTTCTTCTTCGCCTCTTGTATACATGCATCAAGCGTCCAGAAGTGGGCGGTACAGCGGCGCTGCAGATGTGGGCGGGAGACATACTGCCTGTAAAAATCATGAGTGGCAGAGACAAGATCAGAGTATAACTGGTCAGGTGAAGAAAGATTAAAAGTAGGTACCATCTGGGCCATATATGATATGTACATCGGACAATACTTAGGGGGCACAGTAATGCGCAAACGAGCAGCAGGAGCAGTAGAAGCCGCAGGCAGAGAATAACGAAATCGAAGTGCGACGTGATCAGAGAATAAGGCTGGCACTGAGGAGCATTGGACCCGAGACGCTATCAAGCCGGACGTGATGACGTGATCCAGAGTGCCTCCCCGGGAGTGAGTGGCGCCGCCAGTATCCCAGCGTGCAAGGTGATGCCTGCGGACGTAAGAAATGAGATGAAGACCATTACGATTGTGAGAGCCAGAACGATCACCTAAGTCAGGATGCCGAGCATTGAAATCTCCCATATACACCACCCCACGCACTGTAGGAGGAGGAAGAGCCTCAAGAGAGAGTCTGGCAGGGGCGGAATAGACATTACACAGCTGGAGCACGCCATCCCCAAGTGTGACCTCAAAGAGCTGGAAAGTCATGTCAGGGTCGGTGGAGTTGCGGAGAAGGCGGTGTGGTAAGGAGCTGTGTATGTAAGTCAACAGGCCATTCCTTACCAGATGGACGTACGGAATATAACCTGTAAGGGGGGGAGCTTGCCCAGTGGCAATTGGCCGGCCTGGGAACGCTTCCTGGAGAAAAATAACACTAGGGTGGTGTCGAAAAACAAAGGTCTTGAGTTGAGCGAGCTTAGCATAATTGGTGATACCACAGACGTTCCAGGAGATGACATCTAGCTGGTAATCAGGAGCGAACCTTATGCTTGAAAGAAGGTGACCGGGGAGTGGAGGCAGATGAACGACCTGGGTTAGAGAACGAACCAGAAGGGAATGACTCACAGAGTTTTTCAAGGCGAGAGGCGATAGTACCCATCTTGTCGGTGAGGGTGGTGACGGTGGAGATGATGCACTGCTGAGCCTCAACCAAGGTGGAGAGTTTGTTATCCGAAGAGGCATGAGCTGCAACCAGCCCGTCAATCCTGGCTTCAAGAGCAGAAAAGCGGTCCTCGAGAGCCGTACATCGTGCCATGAGGGAGGCAACAGCCTTGCGGAGGGTCAGGTCAGGAGCCGAAGCAGTGCTGGTGGGAGGAACAGGCTGAGGTGGTGGTGGGGGTGGCCCGGGAGTGACAGCCCGAACTGGGGCCCGGCGCCGAGCACAACCATGCCACACGTTGACCCCTGGCTGAAAACAGCGTGGACACTTCCAGAGAGACGTGTCCCGAGGAGGTGGGGGTTCTGAGGTGGATGCGGAGGCAGCAGGACGTGACGGCTCACCCTTGACAGGACACGTCCTGGATTCGTGGCCAGCCGCACACCAGGCACACTTCGGCGAAGCAGAGCAGTACCGGGAAATGTGTCCCACGCCCCAGCATCTGTAGCACCAAGGCTGGTCATTATGGAGTTTCTGCACCTCACACTGTGGAAGACAGGGGAGGAAGTCAAAACTAATAACTGATGGAGGTGGGTCGGGAAGGCTCCAGACGACAACAATCCGGTTAATGGGAGAACCATCCTGCATGAAACGACGGGCAGAGTACACTCCAGGATATCCCTTGGCAAGATTTGGGTCAACGTCAACAGGGAAACGGGTGAGGATGTAGCTGGGGTACTTACGTGGCCTCTCCGGTGAGTCCTGAAGAACGAGTGGCAGCGAGCAAAACTCACCAGATAAGACTCTGTTAATGATGTCCTCTCTTTGTCTAGAAATGTAGACAAACCGGGAGGTGACTGCAGCCATCTTGACTTCTGCCTTGTCACGCTGTAGTTGGAAGGCCCTGTTAACCGAAGACAACCATCGCAGCTTCGTATCCGTGGAAGGGTCGCCACTGAAGCAGAGCTTGACGTAGGCATCTCTCGGGGCAAATGCAGGGCGGTGAGACAAGGGCCGGGAGTGGGAAGAGGGAGAAATACCAGCAAGAAGCTGAGGAGGCAGACAGACAGGCACATCACGCACAGATGAGTCACCTTTGGCAGTCTTGGTGACAGGAGGCACACATTCACCGTCAGGAGAGTCCTCCACAGGCCGCTTGTTAGAAGTGGACGGGGTGGAAGGCTGTATCCCATGATGAGTGATCAAAGACTGAAGGGGCTGTGAGGTGGCAGGCACAGGCAGTTCAGGCCAGTGGTTCACGGTAGGAGAGGCATCGTCGTCAGACATGGCTAAATCATTTTCCAGGAGTGAACCAGCGTCCGACCCCGAACACTCCATCGGGCCAGGCAAGGCCTCGACAGAACACTAGCGAAGCACTCAGCCCACACTCACAGCAGCCGGTGACTATATCAAAAATCCGAACACAAAGAAACAGCTTCGAAATACACAAGCAAGCTCCAGGAGGAGCAGAGAACGTCCGCACTCAACGCAGGCTGAAGTGGGGAGAGCTTTGATAGTCATTTAGAAGCCTTTGGCACACGTTTCAGTGCTTCTATGGTCTTTTTAGAGCCATGATACATGTTTCATATCTTCCAAAATCATTTCTAGAGCACTAACGTTTATTTCAGGGCTCTAATGGTCAGTTTAAAGCTTTCATTGGTGTTTCAGAATTTGAATAGCCATTTCGAAGGTTTGCTTCATGTTTCAGAGGCCTAATGGTCATTTTGGACTTCGATACTTGTTTCAGAGCTCTCAGAGACACTTTAAGCTTTGGCATGTTTCGGAGCTTTGATAGCCACTTGAAGCACCGGAACATGTTGAAGAATTCTGAGGATCTTTTTAGAGATTTTACATTAATTTTATTTTGAGTTTTGATGGTCAGTTTGGAGCCTCTATGCGTGTTTCAGAGCTTGAGCAGCCATTTTGGAGATTTGATCCATGTTTCTGTTATGATGGTCATTTTGGAGTGTTCATACATGTTTCAGTTTTGGTAGCTTTGATGCATGGTTCAGTTTTGGTAGCTTTGATACATGGTTCAGTTTTGGTAGCTTTGATACATGGTTCAGTTTTGGTAGCTTTGATACACGGTTCAGTTTTGGTAGCTTTGATACATGGTTCAGTTTTGATAGCTTTGATACATGGTTCAGTTTTGGTAGCTTTGATGCATGGTTCAGTTTTGGTAGCTTTGATGCATGGTTCAGTTTTGGTAGCTTTGATACATGGTTCAGTTTTGGTAGCTTTGATGCATGGTTCAGTTTTCATAGTTTTGATGCATGGTTCAGTTTTCATAGCTTTGAGACATGGTTCAGTTTTGATGGGTTTGATACAGAGTTCAGTTTTGACAGGTTTGATACATGATTCAGTTTTGGAGCTTTGATACATGTTTCGAACTCGGTATGGTCGTTTCGATGTTTGATATATGGTGGTATTCTGGTGGGCGTAGGAGACTTGTCCCGGCCATGAGAGGGTTAATGGTGACAATATTACCACCCAGGCTTTTAATACTTCCCCTCATATGAATAAATCACTAGAGCTGTTCCCACCATGACAGGGTTAACTTTTCAAAGACATAAATGAAGCGTTAAGGAGTTGCCAAGGAGTCTCCCAGGCCCACGAGAATACAGGCTTGGAGAATGAGAGACTGACTAGGAGAGTATACAAGTGTGCTGATGAGGTGGAGAGGGAGAGGATGAGATGGAGAGATGGAGTTGAGAGGTGTATAAGAGAGGGTGGGGTGAGTTGGAAGCAGGGCAGTGATGGCAAAGGACAGGATGACGTGGGGGCGATTTGTTTATGGCCACCTTTTATGGGATTAAGACCACTGGCTACAGAGACAGACAAACAGTTAGATAGATACATGGGTAGATAGACAAAGTAGCTAGATACATTGGTGGATAGATACAGTTGATAGTCCATAGATAGATACATAGGCAGATAGATACAGTAGATAGATACATAGATAGATAGATACAGTAGATGGATACATAGGTAGATAGATACAGTAGATAGATACGGTAGATAGATACAGTAGATAGATACATAGGCAGATAGATACGATAGATGGATACATAGGCAGATTGATACAGTAGATAGATACATAGGCAGATAGATACAGTAGATAGATACATAGGCAGATAGATACAGTAGATAGATACATAGGCAGATAGATACAGTAGATAGATACAGTAGATAGATACATAGGCAGATAGATGCAGTTGACAGTGACATGGACAGATAGATACAGTAGACAGATACATAGGTAAATAGATACAGTAGATACACACATAAGTAGACAGATACAGTAGATAGATAAGTAGGTAGATACATAGATTGATTGACTGATTGACTGCTAAACAGATCAAAAGGTAGACAGTTACATACAGAGAGAGGGGGATTAATTTCTCAGGGAATTGTATGTAATATGATGACAACACATTCAGAATTAAATTTAAAAAGAAAATGCCGGTAGGGAGAGATATGATGCACAGTAACTGGTATTATTATTATTATTATTATTATTATTATAGAGGGCCTGCACTGACGTCACCAACTAGGATGCGCCGCCACTACATAGGCAGAACAACGTAAACACTGAACTGAAAGGACGTAGAGTCTAGTCCCCTTTTCCTATTTCACCCATCTTTCCCATCACTTATTATTGCTCTTCTTTCCTTTTCAGGTGGCTTTACCTTTAGTGACAAACCATATGTTTCCTGTAAGCTAGGAAATCATTTAAATGCTGGGTGGTAACCATATAACCAACCCATACCACTTCCCTGCGTGACAGTAAGTGGGTTGGCGGAGGGTTAGTGCCCCTCCCCTTAAAACAATTAACTCAAGACAAACGGCAACCCCTTACGGAATTGTGGCGTCTGGATAGAGAGAGAGAGAGAGAGAGAGAGAGAGAGAGAAAATGGCTTTGAAAATATCTTTCAGTTATCCATCCAAACATTACCAAAGAAAACTATCTATAAAAGAAAAGTTTTATAAAGTAGGGCTATGATATCTGCTATTTATTCTCCCGTATTATTGACTACCCCCAGTATGCAAAGAAATCATAAATATCAAATATCTTTATCTAGATAAATGAAACTTAGAAAAACTTAGCCATTTTAGAGATCAATAAAGAGAGTATTTAGCCATATTCATATTTACGTAGGATAAGACGTACAATATAGCATAGAGACCTAGACCATAATGTGACAGGATATATATTGAAGGAAATTAATTTTGTGACATATAAACACAAAGAATGTGTATATTTGGGTTGGGTGTGTATATCTAGTCAGTGTATATGTATATCACTGGCAGTAAAACAGGTATAGTCAAATGAGCGTATTTATTTCACCTCCAACCCTGTTTCTCATTCATGCTGGTGATCTCTTGTCTGTCACCTATAATCCCATTCACTCACATCCAAATGACTCAACGCTTCACTGATCATTCACACTTAAGCACCCAGTCACAAATTTAATATCTCTAACTCACAACTCAGTACAGCAATCTCCATAAATCAAGACTTATTTAAGATCACGGAATGGGGACAAAATAACATTGACTTATTTGATGCTAGGAAAACCAAATGTTTACAGTTTATAGACAGATATTGCGTGATTCCTATATTGCCCTCAGTGCAACCAATATTCTTATCTCTAAAAGTACTGAAATTCCCAGTGTTTGGTTTAACAATGCCCTCAGCTGGACCTCTCTCCTTTGATCACTTGCTAATACCGCCTCAAAGAGACTTGTATTATTGTAGAGTCCGGAGCTTCTTCGCTGATTAGCAGGATATGTACGCTCTCATCTGGAATATTGCTCACCCTTGCGGAGTGGATGTGGAGAGGTTGCAGTAAAACAACTATGGTCCTTCCAATTTATCCAGATTGTTTGGGCGTTGTCCCTCACGGGAGTTCCCCTTCAAGCTACTCTGCCGAATCTGTACCAAAACACACACCACTGTCTCATGTCAGCTATTTACTACTTCTAAATGAAATTTATTTACAATATATATATATATATATATATATATATATATAATTCTCTAATATGGCTATATAGCGCAAGAAAATACCTATTGTTTTTAATAATAACTATGACTTTTTATAAATACCTCAACACTTGGTAACGCTGCTTTCCAACATTGTCGCGCTTGTAGGTGAGTCAGTGAGGGTAGGTCAGGTGTCAATCCACAGGTCACTTTCTCTGACCACCATTAAAAGATAAGCTCCTACTCTTACCACTCACCCTCGTCTGCTCCACAGTCGAGAAAAAGAACTTATTTACAACGTAAATAAGTATTTTTTAGAAGAGAAGGCAAAGAGGTGACCTATAATTGATCCCTCAAAAGCTGTTGCTCGAACAGCAAAGGCCACCAACGTGAGTGAAGTAACAGTCAGACGAATTTGCTCTTCCTTCAATCAAGCCTGCATTACACAAAAGTCACCAGAACAAAGTATAATATTTCATAAAACCGTATAGACTTTTTATAGAAATAAATCACCATATATTGTAGATTTTATACACAGAAAGAGAGAGAGAGAGAGAGAGAGAGAGAGAGCTGGGAGTGAGGGTTAGCCCTTGTCTCTAATCCGATAATTGGCCCAGTAGAAACTGTGGCAACGTCGCACGTAGGGGAAGTCCCGTGAGGGACAACGCCCAAACGATCTGGAAAATTGGAAGGACCATAGGCAAAATTCAGAACAAAGCTGTTAGAATTATTGCTAACTCTGTTACTACAAATAAACTACCTCCCCTACAAGTAAGAAGGAACGTTGCCTCCCTTGCTTTATTTTACAGATATTTTAATGGCAAATGCTCAGACGAAGTTGCGTCCATGGTGCCACCTGTCCATGCCTTCCCTCGTGCTACATGGGCATCTGGTAGCGCTCATGACTGGAACGTCACTCAGCCATATTGCAGAACTTCTACCTGTCAGTACAGGTATTCATTTGTTTCACGAATCGCATCTCTTTGGAACTCTCATCCCCAGATTAGTTTCTCCCAAAACTTCAACCTTCAGGACTGTGCAAGGCCAACTGTTACAAATATTTATGAATGGAGGACACGTGTAATCTGGTATGGATTCTTTTATTTGTTAATGTTTTTCTATCTTCTGTTTATCTGTAAAAACAAAGTAGTAGTAGTAGTAGTAGTAGTAGTAGTAGTAGTAGTAGTAGTAGTAGTGGTAGTAGTAGTAGTAAGTAGTAGTAGTAGTAGTAGTAGTAGTAGTACAGCAGCAGTAGAAATAGTAGTAGTAGTAGTACAAACAGTTGTAGTAATAGTCGTCGCCGTCGTCGTCGTCGTCGTCACCTATAGTAGGACTCGCGTAAATTTGCGCCTGTGGTGTGGCCCGCACCTGTGTACAGTGTTGCCACATTTTCTATACCGTTTTCTCTCTCTCTCTCTCTCTCTCTCTCTCTCTCTCTCTCTCTCTCTCTCTCTCTCTCTCTCTCTCTCCTGGCAGATGTGAGCCACCCTGAGTACTTTTGATTCTTTTATAAGTTATTTATAATTGTGCTTTCATTTGTTAATTTGGTTTTGTTATATTTAGTGATATCATTTTTTGTATACGGCAACAGATGACCCATTATTGCAGTACCATGATTGATTTTCATTCATTCATTCTTTTTATCTGGGTGTGGAAGTGTTGCCGGTCGCGAGTGAATAATGTTGTTTTTTTTTTTACTTCGGTATTGGCATATGCCTACTATTTTGTCCTATATATTAGCTTATGATTATAAATGTGATTATTCCTCGCCCTTAAAATTACGGTAAAAGCCAGTAAATTTGAGCATTTTTCCCTAGCAACACATGTACAAGCTATGCTTGGGTCTATGGAGGTACATACTTTACCTTAGGCCAGACTGGGTGTGTCAGTGTTGCCACTCAAAAGAATTATATGAATTATTTCTTTTACTTTGGATATTGGCATATTTCTTCTTTTTTCAGGCTCATTATCTTATATCCATAACTGTGATATTATTACCCACCCTAAAACTACGCTAAAAACCATTAAAAGTGACTACAATTTCTTTTAGCAACACTTAACAATATGTATGCCATGTTTCTGTGTTACTATATAAATATTTTATGCATAATAAGATTACTGTTGATTCATCCATCTAAATGCACAAGTGTAAGTTTTATTTATCTGAATTTATCGTATTTGTGATGCCTTGTACATAAATAGCTTCCGTTTCACATCGCAAGTTGGGGAAACGTGGCACCATTGTACACAGGAGCGGGCCACACCACAGCCGCAAATATACGCGAGTCCTACTATAATCATTTTTTTTTTTTCGTAATTAAATTAGAGATAAAAGGCATGTTATGCCGTGTATAACATCGCTCATAGTTTTTGATAAAATACATGGCATGACTTAAAAGTAAATGGTACCTCGTCTTTCATGCTTGTTTAGAAATAGAGAGAGAGAGAGAGAGAGAGAGAGAGAGAAGAACAATGAATAAAAGAAAATCCTTAAAAATATAAGAATATCAAAAGTAGTGAATACTATGGTAGAATGAAAATATTAAATATTTTTGAACGATTAAGAATGGGACCCCATAAAAGATTAATAAATTAATGTATATAATGTTGAAATGCATTGTACTCGTAGTAGTAGTAGTAGTAGTGGCTGATGTTGTTGCAACATCACAACCACAATCACAACAAACACCACCACCACCCCATTACTACTACTATTACTACTGTTGTTGTTGCTGCTGCTGCTACCACAATCACCACCACCACCCCATTACTACTACTATTACTACTGTTGTTGTTGCTGTTGCTGCTACCACAATCACCACCAACACCATCATTACTACTAATACTGCTGCTGCTACTACTGTTACTGCTACTGCTGTATAACTACTACTACAACAACAACAACAACAACTACTACTACTAATAATAATAATAATAATAATAATAATAATAATAATAACAATAATAATAATAATAATAATAACAATAATAATAATAATAATAATAATAACAATAATAATAATAATAACGGTGCTCTCGTGAGGTCAGTCTGTTCAGACGTGCTAGAGACCTGTGGTAGTGTTGTGCTAGTGTGTTTTAGTGATCTGTGTTAGTGTGTTGTAGTGATCAGCGATAGTGCTGTGCTAGTAATCCGTGAAAGTGTTGTGCTAGTGTGTTGTGGTGACCTGTAGTGACTCGTGATAGTGCTGTGCTACCTTGTGTGAACTAGTGCGTAATGGCTTCCTCGGCAGAGAGCTGTGTCCCCACTGCAGGTATTGAAAAGGACTACCTTGAATTAAAGGAGGAACTTCTCGAACTGAAGCGGAAGGTACAAATTCTCAGGCAGGAGAAGGCACAAATGAGGGAATTGTTGGAGGAGATGTTGGTGGAGAAAGAGAAAAAGGCTGAAGGTTGGACACTAGTTAACAAGGGTGCAACGAAGTTCACTCTTAAGAAGCAAACGGAAGTTAAGACCACTAATGCCTTCGACGCACTACGGGACGAATGTGAAGGGAAGGCAGAGAGGGAAGTAGAAGAGAAGGAAGGTGAGAGAACTTCCAGTACAGGTAAGTATAATCAGAACGAGAAAGGTAAGAAAAATGTTGTTGTTGTTGGAGACTCCCAGGTGAGATATCTGAACAGGGCCATGTATACTCCACTCGCTAAACATGTGTGTCTTCCAGGGGCCAGGGTGGCTAATGTGGTAGAAAAAATTTCAAATATCGTAAAGGAAAGTGGTGACAAACCCACTGTGTGCCTCAGTGTAGGAGGCAATGATATTAGTAGCAGTAAGAGTGAGGTACTGTGGCAAAGGTCCAAGGTGACGTTAGAAACGGTTAGGGAGAGGGGAGGAACCCCTGTAGTGCTTGGTATTTTACCCAGGTGACGGGTGGGAAGAGAGTTGTTGAGCAGGGCAATAGGGTTTAATTGCCGCCTTGAAAGGTATTAGACAGCTGGGACCGGTTTTATGGACGGAGTGCCTTGTATAGTTGGGATGGGACTCATCTTAACAGGCAGGGAGTTACTGTTTTAGCTGGAATGATAGATAGGGAGTTGGAGGGATTTTTTCGAGATTGAGAAGTAGGTGTACAGGAAGATGCAGCAACTACACTCAGAAATCATTATTACCATGTTTGGATAGATGCATCAATACTTGCAAAATTAAGAACAAAAGTTCAACCAATAGTGTAGATACATCCACTCAGGCACCTCAAATTGAGCAGGCGATGATAGATGATAGAACAAGCGATGATAGAAGGGCGATAAGCGATAGTACAAAAAATTGTTATATTAGTAAAGTAAAGAGTTTCCCAGTTAGTAATAAAATAAATAACAGCAAATGCCAAGGTAGAGGCATAATTACTAGTAATAATCTGAAAGTGTACTACACAAACAGCCGGAGTTTACGTAATAAAATGGATGAACTGAGGGCTTTAATTTGTACAGAGAAAATAGACATTGCCGTTATTAGTGAAACTTGGATGAATACAGACACTCGAGAATTTTTAGCAGAATATCAGATAAAAGGCTATAATATTTTTGTGTCAAACCGTCAAGGAAGAAAGGGGGGAGGGGTAGCTATTTATGTATAGGATTCATTAAACTGTTACAATAAAGCAGACATTAAAGTAAATAGGGACACAGAAAGTGTCTGGGTTGAAATTAGTAACAATAGGGAGAAATTAGTCTTAGGAGCAATTTACAGATCTCCTAAATTAAGTAGAGCTGATAGTAAATACCTTTGGGAGGAAATTAGGAAAGCATCACAGTCCAGCTTAGTAATAATTGTAGGGGACCTTAATCTGCCAAGGATAGATTGGAGAAATCAGACAGGAGATGCAGAGTCAGAGGAATTTCTAGAGGTAGTACAGGATAATTTCCTTTATCAGTATATCAGGGAGCCCACCAGAGGTAATAATATACTAGATTTGGTTTTAGCTAATAAAGAGAATATCATTAGCGATATAGAGGTTGGTGGACGACTTGGTAATAGCGATCATGAAGAAATTAAGTTCAAATTTAATTGGGATGTCTGTTCCACTGAAAATACCTCCACCGTTCCTAATTTTCGTCTAGGAGATTTCGATGGCTTAAGAGCTTATTTTCGAACGGTATTCCACAGGGAGATTAGCTATTTGAGGGAATGTCAGGTCATTGGGGAACCCCAGGTCATAGGTCAGGCGCAGGAAAAACCTGGGGATGTCCGTCAGGTGTCTGTGAAGGGGGAGGTGGTAGATAGGAATGTAGTCCAGGTGACGGAAATTAACTCAGCTCCAGTACCAAGCAGACGTTCGACCAGTGAGAAGTATAACGAGATAAAAAATATAATACACGGAGGCCAAGATAGATATATTCCTTTAAAACCGTTTAGAACTAATAATTCAGAACCTAGATGGTTTAACAACAGATTAAAATCTCTCATAGGCCAAAGGAAAGGAATATATAGAAAAATTAAATGTGGAGAGGAACACTTACGTAACCGGTACAAAATTTTAAATAGAGAAGTAAAGAGGGAGATAAGAAAAGCAAAGAGAAGTTATGAAATTAAGGTTGCCAGTGAATCAAAAAAAAAAAAAACAAGGGTTTTTATCAAATGTACCGAACGAAAAATAAAGATAGGATAGGACCACTCAGAACAGAATAAGGTGACATTACCAGTGAAGATAAAGAAATGTGCTCCATCCTAAATAATTATTTCATATCAGTATTCACCGAGGAAAATCTAAGCCTGGTCCCTCAAGCAGCAAATATTTACCATGAGAATACGGAAAATATTCTTAGTAAAATAACCATTAGTATGGAGGACGTATTGAAAGAAATTAATAAGTTAAAACCTAAAAAATCGCCAGGTCCGGACGATATATATGCAAAAATTATAAAGGAAACCAAAGAAGAATTATGTCAGCCACTTTTAACGTTATTTATGACTCTTTCAGTTCAGGAGAAGTTCCAGAGGCGTGGAAAACCGCAAACGTAGTGCCCAACTTTAAAGAGGGTGATAAATCAGCTGCGTCGAATTATCGTCCGATAAGTCTAACGTCAATTGTAGGAAAAATGTTAGAGTCAATTTTGGCAAATAAGATTAGAGAACACTTAGAAAGATTTAATCTTATAAACGAAAGTCAGCACGGATTCAGGCAAGGACGATCTTGCCTCACAAACTTGTTGTCATTCTACTCGGAGGTCTATGAGGCAGTAGAGAGCGATAAAGCTTACGATGTTATTTATCTGGACTTTAGTAAAGCTTTTGATAGGGTCCCACTCGAAAGGTTAGTTAGCAAGGTTCGAGCACACGGTATAGACGGCGATATCTTAAAATGGATAGAATCCTGGCTGAAAGGACGAAAGCAGAGAGTATTAATAAATGGAACTAAGTCGGACTGGGGATTAGTAACTAGCGGTGTACCACAGGGTTCAGTACTCGGTCCCTTATTATTTATCATATATATAAATGATCTAGATTTAGGAGTCAATAGCAGCATCTGCAAATTTGCCGACGATACCAAAATAGGGCGTATCATTAACTCTACTGACGATTGCCATAACTTACAAAAAGACCTCGATACATTGTCCAAATGGTTTAAAACTTGGCAAATGGAATTTAACGTTGAAAAATGTAAAGTACTTAACGTAGGCAAGACCATTGGAGATACTAAATACAGCATAGATAACAAAGAAATTAGCAAATCGGAATGCGAGAGAGATCTAGGAATTATGATTAGTAACGACCTTAAACCAAGGCAACAGTGCATTAATGCGAGAAATAAAGCAAATAAGGTCCTAGGATTTATTTCGAGAAGCGTGAGCAATAGATCATCTAAAGTAATACTAAAACTTTATCTAGCATTAGTAAGGCCACATTTAGACTACGCAGTACAATTCTGGTGTCCTTACTATAGAATGGATATTAATTCATTAGAAAATGTACAGAGAAGAATGACTAAAATGATACATGACGTCCGGAACCTGTCATATGAAGACAGACTGAAAAGACTAAGTCTGCATTCGCTAGAGAGGCGTAGAGTAAGGGGAGACTTAATTGAGGTGTTTAAGTGGATGAATGGTATAAATAAGGGAGATATTAGCAGGTACTTAAAGTGAGCATACAGTATAGAACTAGAAATAATGGTTTCAAACTAGAAAAATTCCGTTTCAGTAAGGAAATCGGTAGAAATTGGTTTGGTAATAGAGTAGTAGACGAATGGAATAAGCTACCTAGTAAAGTAGTTGCTGCCTCTTCCATTGAGAGTTTCAAGCATAGGCTAGATAAGCATATGACAAATAAGGGGTGGATGTAGAATAAAGAAAATCTTATAACCAATACTAATTCAAAAAAAATTTCTTCTCAGGTTACACTATGATAGTCTCTATTCTCCTTTCACACTTTCCTGTAAAATGTCCACGCCAGTTTTTCTATGCGGCGTGGTGTTCTTTCTGACTTTTTCCTTCGGCTGGAGGGTTTGGAGGGCGGGGGAGAGCCTTCTTCTTTGCTATCCTTATCTCATTCTAGTAGTTCAGTTACTCTTCTAGGAGCTGCCTAGCATGGGCCAACCGGCCTACTGCAGTTATACTCTCTTCTTATGTTCTTATGTACTACTACTACTACTACCACCATCACCATCACTACTACTACTTCAACAACTAGAACTACTACACATACATTAAGTAATTTGTAATATAAAGTACTTATTTACATACTACAGAAATTCCCGAATGTAAATACTGTGGGTACTGAACTTTATTTGTACAGAAGTATTCCCTTTATTTATTTGTATGTGCCTAGTACTGGTATTTATTATTATTATTATTATTATTATTATTATCATTATTATTTGGTTTCACAGAACGAAACAAAGCAGGTTGACTTTCTCGGCGACTGTTACTACTGCCATCACCACCATCAATACTACAAGAACAACAACATTTAGTACTGCTGCTGTTGCTGCTACTACCACTACCACTACTACTACTAAAACCACCACCACCACTACTACTTCAGCAAAGGCAAAAACTACTATAAACCACCACCACCACCATCACTACTACTTCAGCAACAACAACTACTATAATACTACTACCACCACCACCACCACTACTACTACTACTGCTAGTACTACTACTATTATTACAAGCATCACCACCACCACCTGCTACTGCTACTACTAGTAGTAGCAGTGTTGCTACTATTAGTTGCTACTGCTACCACCAACAGTACTTAATTCCGTGCATGAGAGAGAGAGAGAGAGAGAGAGAGAGAGAGAGAGAGAGAGAGAGAGAGAGAGAATGACAAGTCTGTTAAATAGAACTGATAATGAACAAACTAGAAGCAAAGTAGAGTAACAGAAGGTCGCCAGTGATGAGGAACGATAAATAAATAAAATAAAACAAATAAGGAAATGAATTTGATAAACAGTGTAGAACAGGATACAAATATATCAAAAAAGGATATAATTATTAATCAAGAGCCAATAAATATTCAAATCAGTATTACCAATCAAAATTCACACATACACGATTGGAAATTAAAACTTGTGATGTTTCGTTTTAAGCTGGTTATATTTGCACGGTGTTGCCTATCGGACTTCACGGATTTTCTCAGTTTTTTCGCATATTTCCATTTGTTATAAAACAATATATCTTTTACCAATAAACTGAGTAAGAGCATCGTCAAGCTACTATATTTAAATATTAATAATCGAACTGGCAACTTAATCAGACAGCAAAGTGAACGTCCAGTGATCCAGCCCGACGAGTTCCTCGCAAACCCGCCAAAATGTTAGCCGTCTCACCCGCCCAATAACCGCCTTGTCAGTAATCACAGACTAATAATATTAGGTTTGCAGGTGAGCAACACATGACGTGAAAAATAGTTATATCTTCTACAAACTTCATACATTAGCCTCACATTAGTCATGTATTAAATTTGCAAAATGCACTTGTTTCATCACCTAGGACAGACAATCCATTATCGCAATCCATTTTCTTTTTCACAGTTTTTATTGTATTTTCTGTAAAACTTTGCATATTTACCCATTGTCTTCCCAGTTCCACTATCCAGCAAACCTCCCTTCACTGCTCCCTGACTAAAATTGAAATGCTGCCTCTTTTATTTTACCACCACGGCATACATGGCCGCCAGGCCCCGTGACCTGTGTTTGAGTGTGGATTAGGGGAGTCATATCCCGAGGGAGGGCTGGGCCGGGTGCTAATGGTTTCGTCAGTTCCACCCACCACCACCTGCCCTAGATCTCGATCTCTCCGGTCACCCTTGTTTTTGCTAAGAGACAAGAGTTACAGTAAGGTTAATTTACCAAATACCCTCTCGAACTGAAGCCGCCGAAAACCCGCCAGTTAAGATATCAACTCACCCAAAAAAACCGCCTAACCGCCAATGTTAAATTTTAACCCCCAGCCTTAATTTAATACCACCCAATTTGGCGGAAAATCCGCCAACCTGGCAACTTTGGCTGCCAGGTCGGTGGGTGCTGTTTGCGCCGAATCCATCCCGAAAACGCTCCCCAAAAGCGAAGACAGCAAAATCACACACACACACACACACACACACACACACACACACACACACACACACCTCTCCTCCATCGGTCTTGGGAGTGGTGACAGCCAGTTTTTGACATTCTTCACCATTATAAACCCGTAGAGGTGTGTGTGTGTGTGTGTGTGTGTGTGTGTGTGTGTGTGTGTGTGTGTGTGTGTGTGTGTGTGTGTGTGTTGGTAGTATTAGTAGTAGTAGAGGAGCGGGGTCAGGTGAGAGAGGGTCAGACGGCCAAGACTGTTTAACATTTACAAGGAGGTCGCAGTTTCTCTCCGGGGAGGGGTAGGGGGATAACAGGATGAGTGGAGACAATGGACTTTAATCTGGATTAAAGAGAGAGAGAGAGAGAGAGAGAGAGAGAGAGAGAGAGAGAGAGAGAAGGATAATACAGAAGGTATGGAGTGGCAGATAAGGCAAAGGGAGAGCTTTGCGTCGAGAAATAAAGCAAATAGGGTCCTAGGATTTATTTCGAGAAGCGTGAGCAATAGATCATCTAAAGTAATACTAAAACTTTCTCTAGCATTAGTAAGGCCACATTTAGACTACGCAGTACAATTCTGGTGTCCTTACTATAGAATGCATATTAATTCGTTAGAAAATGTACAGAGAAGAATGACTAAAATGATACATGACGTCCGGAACCTGTCATATGAAGACAGACTGAAAAGACTAAGTCTGCATTCGCTAGAGAGGCGTAGAGTAAGGGGAGACTTAATTGAGGTGTTTAAGTGGATGAATGGTATAAATAAGGGAGATATTAGCAAGGTACTTAAAGTGAGCATACAGGATAGAACTAGAAATAATGGTTTCAAACTAGAAAAAATCCGTTTCAGTAAGGAAATCGGTAGAAATTGGTTTGGTAATAGAGTAGTAGACGAATGGAATAAGCTACCTAGTAAAGTAGTTGCTGCCTCTTCCATGGAGAGTTTCAAGCATAGGCTAGATAAGCATATGACAAATAAGGGGTGGATATAGAATAAAGAAAATCTTATAACCAATACTAATTCAAAAAAAAAAATTTCTTTTCAGGTTACACTATGATAGTCTCTATTCTCCTTTCACACTTTCCTGTAAAATGTCCACGCCAGTTTTTCTATGCGGCGTGGTGTTCTTTCTGACTTTTTCCTGCCGGCTTCGGCTGGAGGGTTTGGAGGGCGGGGGAGAGCCTTCTTCTTTGCTATCCTTATCTCATTCTAGTAGTTCACTTACTCTTCTAGGAGCTGCCTAGCATGGGTCAACCGGCCTACTGCAGTTATCGTCTCTTCTTATGTTCTTATGTCAGTAATTAGGGGAACAGGGCTGGGTTGGGCAGGCTTGGTAAAGGGTGTGAGGGCTTCAGACAAAGAGGCAGATGTAGGGGAGGAACAGGGTGGTCATTCTGACCCTGGTGCTAACAGTACTGCACATCAGTGATGGACATAGCACTGTAGTAGCAACATGTAGGGATGGATATAAGTTCGTTCGAGAACTCATAAAAATTATAGAAATGATACATGATATTCGGAACTTTTCATATGAAGACAAAGAAGACTAAATTTGCTCTCTCTCTCTCTCTCTCTCTCTCTCCCGGGGGGAGATGTGCGTCACCCTGGGGAATTTTGTTTCTTTTATGAGTGACTTACAAACTTATGCTTTCATTATTTTATATTTTATTATATCTAATTGTTTTTAAAAATATTTATTATTGGGGTCTGGGTGAGCTGCCATCCTGTCTGAGTCAAGGACACAAAGGAAAGTGAACCAAGT
>NC_137043.1:2950817-3020817 GCF_032717465.1 Coenobita brevimanus | reverse complement strand
GCAATTCTTGCATGCATTCTGTGCATGGCCAACAGCAATACTGCAACTACAATGCAGATGATTATAAAGACAGAAGGTGCTTGGCTATACACATAATATGGGTTGAACATACTCAAACTCAAATCTTCCCAGGGCTTCATTGTTTCATTGATCAGCTGCATAGTTTCAAACTTAGGTGAAGTCAGCTTAATACTTGTGCTCATGTTTAAGTTCATATCAGGCAGTGGGTGGAAATGTTTGTGTGTATGGTTGATAA
The DNA here is from genome assembly GCF_032717465.1 of Coenobita brevimanus. Classification (NCBI taxonomy): domain Eukaryota; kingdom Metazoa; phylum Arthropoda; class Malacostraca; order Decapoda; family Coenobitidae; genus Coenobita; species Coenobita brevimanus. The sequence continues at coordinate 3,020,561 of NC_137043.1, read as the reverse complement.
TGGCGTAGTGATTGATGGTGGAAAAAGTAGACATGGATGGTGTAAATACCGCACAGTAGTCTGGTGCTATGTATAATCCTGAGGCTGATGTATGAGATGGTGGTATATCTGGACAGACTATGTAAACTGATGTGTTATGAGGGAAATAAAAACTGCGAGTGTCCAATGCGTTGATGGTGTACAAGTTTATCTGGAGCAAAAGTGAAGTTGCAATGATGATGAATATTGTTATTGCTGATGATAGCCATTTCACAAGGGACCGTATCAGTAGGCTGAAACGTGAAAATATACGCAGGACAAAGATGAACAGCATGTAAGGATGTGCGGCACTTTCGCTCAATCGTTGACTCACTTGCGAAAGTGACAGTGTCTCGTCTCTTGGAGACCATGATGAGTTCGGTGTCTGTGTTGATGTTGATGATGACCAAAGTGTTGTTGTTTATATAGGGGAAGGGGTGTATTTGGTATACTGTGAACAGGTCTTCCGTGATGAATGGTACATGAACTATCACTGATGTTGGTGTTAGTGTTGCTTCCAAGTACGGGTAATATTGCATAAATTCCCTACTGCGGAACAATGGCTTCAATTTATGTTTATGTATGCCTTGACTAACTATCTGACGTAGCTCATGAACTGGGAGTAAGTCATTTGTGATCTTGCCATCACCAGCATTCGAAATTCCTTGCATAAGTGCCCTGAAATGATCTCTAGTGTTCTCTAGTTGTAGTAGAATCGTGTCAATATGTTCTGTGATGATGGAGAAGTGCTGGAAAAGAGTAACGTTGCCCTCTAAGTCATTTATTTTATCTATACTCTCGAGAGCTACGTTTTCTGCTTGTTTCAGATTTTTCACAATTGTCTTCATTGCCGAATTCTGTCCTGTGATGAATTTATCCTGGTATGTTAGTACCTGAGCTATCTTATTAAATTTGTTGTTTATTTCTTTAAGGTCATCCTCTGTAGCCAATCCAAAGATGTTCCCAAGAATTGCGCCGCCCAGATCGAACAAACCGCGCTTTTGGCGAGTACGTGTGATGTTGTTCCTGTCGCTCAGCACCTCCGTTCCATAAGATGGGAGATCTTGGATCATGACGAGCATAGTTGACTTCGCCTGTTCTAGTTTCCATTTCGCTAACTTCACCATTTCATCCACTTCCTTGGTGATATGTGATTGTGAAACATAATTCCCTATCTTGAAGTCCAGAGTTCGCATCGGCGTCGCAAGTCTTTCTACATAAGTAGGTAAGTCATACAAGTAATCTAGACTTATTTCAGTACTCATGACGTCCTTGACGATTGTAGTCGTGGCCGTTGGAGCTATGAGGCATCCTTGTCGTACTATATGCTTGGGGTCTAGGTGCGCATATACTCTTACTATGTATAGGAGAATCCATAGCATAAGTCCCTTCATCGTAACCTACCGAAAAAAAAAATCTATTAATTTCCTATAAAGCTGTGGTTGATGATAGTGATGATGTGCGTTACGGTTGGTTATTATTTCATTTATAGAAGGAGTTTAAATCGATATTTAATTCTCGTAAATGATGTACTGTAGATTTCATTGGAATAGTTGCACCTATGTTCGATTGTTTGGTATATGACCTTAATTTCTTTTTGTAATCATTGTTGTGTTCTTGCTTGGTTTCTTGAGGTACGTTCACCTGTTCGGTTGTATCCGAGGCTGAATAATTATGTGATAATTCCCTTGAAACTCGTTTTAAATGGTCAATATGAACTTGTTTTTCCTCGCCACTTGAAAGTGACTTAATTAAAACTTTGTTTGCCTTTATGTTAATTACTCTGTATGGGCCCTCAAATTTAGGGGATAATTTATTGTCTCTCGTATGAATGAATCCGTAAACAATGTCTCCTAAGCTGATAGGTGAATCTTTTGCCTTCTTGTTAAATGCCTCCGTCATTTCTTCCTTGGACATCGTTAATTGTTTTTGCACTCTTTTGTGAATGTCCTGGAATTCACGTAAACGGAGTTTAGAGTAATCATCGTAATTGTATATAGGCATGCTGTCACCTTCTAGGAGCTCATATGGTAATTTTTTATCTGTGCCATATATAATGAAATGTGGTGTGTCACCAATGGATTTATTTATAGACCCATTAATTGAGGCCTCTACTCTGGGAATCCAATCATCCCAGCTTGCATAATTTTCACTGAGAATGTGTCGTAGCACATCTAATACCTTTATTTTGTCTCTCTACCAACCCATTCGATGCTGGGTGATAGGCCAAAACGTTAACCTTTTTAATGTTGTATTGTTTACATATTTCTTGTAAGATCTCAGAATTAAATTCTCCTCCATTATCACTTATTAATACCTTTGGGGTAGTAAAGCGACATATTACATTATCTGTTATTGCCTTTGCTACTGTCTCTGCTGTCTTATCTTTAATTGGAGCTAAAATGACATAGCGGGAAAAATGATCCGTTGCTACGAATAAGTATAGGTTATTATTGTATGATAATGGCATCTTGAGTAAATCAACAGCGACAACGTCCCATGGTTGATGTGGTACTGGGTAATTACCCATCGGTGCAGGTGTGATTGGGTATCCTTTGTGTTTTGCACATGATTCGCATCTGTCTATATGATTGTTTATATCTCTTCGTAATGAAGGCCAGTAATATAATAGCTGGGCTTGGTTGAATGTCTTATCCTTTCCAGGGTGTCCTGCATGTGGGCTGTCGTGTATCATTCGTAATACTTGGGGTATCATGTCATTAGGTACTACCAACTGGTTAGTATTTCTTTGGCGTTTTGGTTGTTTAGAGTTAATTTTGTATAATGTATTATTGACCATTGTGAATTGTTCAAGTGGGACATGCAGTTTGGGTAATTGTATGTCATCTCCACTTTCTAACTTGTATATTACTTTTGACCATACTGGGTCAAGTCTTTGTGCCTTTGCGATATCCTCGTGGTTTGGGATATTTCCTTTGAGATCTAACGCCGCGACCTGAATTGTGTTCGGGTTCCTTGATAATGCGTCAGCTACTATATTCATTTTACCTTGAATATAATGTATTTGTACATTGTAGTTTTCAACTGTACATTTCCATCTTGCTCTCCTCCCAGAAAGGAGTTTTTCTTTAAACATACCCACCAGTGGTTTATGGTCGGTGAATAAGTGGATTTCGTAACCATATACCAAATCTCGAAACTTTTGTAATGCAAAAATCACTGCAAGTGCCTCTAAGTCTGTAGTGCTATAATTTTTCTCCGCACCTCTTGTCTGTCTGCTGGCAAATGCAATTGGTTGATTCTTTCCTCTTTTATCTTCCTGCATCAGTACAGCCCCTAATCCTTTAACTGATGCGTCTGTACAAATAAGAAATGATTTCGTGTAATTCGGATATGCTAAACAAGGTGCATTTGTTAGTTTAATTTTTAGATTGTTAAATGCCCTTTTTTGTTCTTCTTCCCATTGGAATACAGCATCTTTGTTGAGTAGTTGGAATAGAGGGAAGGCTATATGAGAGAACTGTGGTACGAAGGACCTATAGTACCCAGCCAGACCTAAAAATTGTCTAACTTCGTCAGTCGTAGTGGGTTCAGGAAAATCTCTCACTGCCTGTATTTTGTCATCAGTGGTGTGAATGCCATCAGAACTTAATTTGTGGCCTAAGAAATTTATTTCCTTAAAGCAAAATTTGCATTTAGAAAGTTTAATTTTTAATCCAGCATCACTAAGCTTTTGTAAGAGTAAGTCTAATTTCCTGAGATGATCCTTAATATTCTTCGTTGCGATAATAATATCGTCAAGATAAACAAATATTCCTTGTCCTAAAATTCCGGACAATACGTAATTCATAAGACGTTGGAACGTACCGGGGGCTGTCCTCAGTCCCATTGGCATTCTTGTATATTGATAATGGCCTCTGTTTGTTGAAAAGGCAGTGTATTTACGTGACTCCTGAGATACCGGAATCTGATAGTATCCGTTTAGGAGATCGATGGTCGAGAATATATTATTCTCAGGACCAATATTCTGTAGAACATCACTTAGCAATGGCATGGGAAATCTGTCTGGGATTGTGTGATTATTTAGTTTACGGTAATCTACTACCGCACGCATTTCTCCATTTCTCTTGGGCACAAAGAAAAGGGGAGCGTTCCACGGAGAAACTGAAGGCTCAATAATTCCAAGTTTTAACATTTCATCGACATACTGATTTGCAAGTGTACGTTGGGAGTGTGGTATGCGATAAGCTGGTACGAAAATTGGTGGTGTTTCTGGGTGCACATTAATCATGTGATTAATCAAGTTAGTACACCTAATTGTTCTCCGGGCAATGCTACGGTGTCCCTGTGTGTTTCCAGCAGGGTTAACAAATCATTTTCTTCGTCAAATTCACCTGAGTGAATTAAATTCTCTTTATTCTTTCTCTATCCGTAGATTTGATCTCACTTGTTACTCCACCAATATTTATTTCCTTCACAGGGGCGAAACATTTTTCAATATTAACTATGCAAGTTCCCTTCTTCAACTGAACTTCCCCATTCATGTGATTAATAATGAATATCTGAGTTAGCCCTTCGTCGTTCGTATGACATAATGCGTTTTCTACTGACAATCCCTTTACTTTACATAATTCTTCTAAGACAAGAACAGTACTATTCCGTAATTTGCTCTTTATGGTAACCTTCATGTATGAATTAGGTGGTATAACCAAATCATTAGTGAGATGGGCTGGAAAAATTGATAAATCAGTACTGTTATCTGGGTCACTAATTCTGGAGGATGGGGTTGCTGGTGGGAGTGGATCTATACACTCATCTGTTTGTGTATGTTTGTTAAAGCCTTTAATATTACCAATTCTTTTTGGCTCTCTTCTACCAATCGGTGAGGGCTCTGAAAGTATTTCCTCTATGAATTCATTATCAAAGTCTATTCCATTCATTTGTGGGAGTATAGTTATGTTCTCAGTTCTCATGGATCTTAAGCCCAGTAACATTGCAGAGAATGGTCTTGTAGTTTCTGTGAAACTGAGATTTAATCTTATCATACCTTTTACTGTAATCTCTTGACCATCTACTGTGTATAATTCTAAATCAGCTTCATCCAGAAAAGTTACTTTCTTTTTATTTTTAAGAATTCTGTTTAGTTCTTCATGTGTTATTAAGTTCACTGGAGAGCCTGTATCTAAAAATAAGGAAACGTTTCGATCCTCACATACAGCTGGTATCAAGATACACTCATTTCCCAACATGCCTCCTATGTGAAGTTTAACCTTGTTCTTCCTTACGTTTGTTCGTTTTTGTCATGACTTGGTCTTCCCCCGATTTGAACATAGACACAATTTTTTCTACTGTTTTGCAATCACTAGTCCAGTGCCCTTGGTATCTATGATGCCTACAGTAAGGACCAAATCCTTGTGTCTTTTGATTATCCTCTTTTGCCTTGATAAAGCATTCATACCTTGTGTGTCCTGGTTTTGCACAGTAATGACACAGAATGGACCTATCCCTTGACTGTGACCTACGAGGTGATTTCCCATAAGAAGTGTTGTTTATGGCGCGAGACCTGCTCGGGCTGCGCGAAAACTTATGAAACTGCCTGTAGGAAGGCGTGTGGGAACGAGGTCTAGGCGTCTTTGTTTGTTTGGGCTGCCTCATTTCTGGTCGCGATCGATTTTGTTCTCTGTTTGGGGTCGGTGTTGATGTTTTCACAGCTGATACTGTCTCAGGTACCCTGATTCTACCAGAATGTGCATGTGTGTCGATCACACCTGCTTTACTGCACTGCATCTCTACCTCGTTCATTAAGTCTAGTAAGCACATTCCCGGGGTGTACGCGATTGTTTTGGCGATCTTAAGGGTTCTATCAGGTAATTTACACAAGGCAGCTACATAACCAATGATGTCCACGACGAGGTCTGGGGACATCTTTCCATCATCTGTTATCCACTTAGAATTCTCCAGAGTAGCTAATAGGGTTCTCTTGATTGTGGAGACATCAGCAGTTATTTCACTGAGCACATGGTTTGTAGTGTGCTCCCTTACAAGATCTACAATTTTATGTAATTCTGGAATTATACCTGGCAAGAAGTTCATACCTCCAGAAAATTTCTTCAGAAATTCAGTTTTAAATTCATCATATGTCCTAGCACGATGTAGCTTATCGGAGCGCAATAAATTGCTTGCTGGACATCTTTCCTGGCTTATGCAAGATGAAAAAATAGCAATTTTCTCTTGTTCATCTAGTATGTGGCGCTTGATGAACATTTGTTCGCACTGACTGATTAATGAAATGACATCAATGCGATCCTTGTCTGTGCCAGAGAATTTTGGGGCAGTCTTATCCTCGTGATACACAAAAACGTGAGGTGTGGTTTTTAGATCAGCAGTATTTGGTTCTTGATTCATATTTAATGATTGCCCTGTTAATTCAACTTGTACGAGTTTATCGTTATGTGAGGGAATGGTAGAATATGTATGACCGGACCGGTGAACCCTGTTAAGTATATTGGCATACGTATTCAAGGCAGCTGCAAAGTCGATACTCTCTATGTCTGAAGGGGTTTCCCACTCATCATCCGAAACTCCCGTATTTGTTTCCTTATCTATAACGTGTGGTGTGGGTTGTACAATGGGTGGGCTGTCTCTTAATTGTGAGTCTGATGTTGTGGCAATTTGTGTGTCATCTGGTATTAACGTGGGTGGTGGCGAAAATATTCCTGTCATCAAGATATGATGTTATGAAATACGCCTCTTGTTTATTTATGTCCTAGCAAACTAGATGAGTAAATAGGTTGAATATAGCTAATTTTAGCACTGAGAAGAAATGAGCAAGTATAATTTTACCCACTTGATACAGATCGTAGAGGTGTGTCGATACAAAAGTCGATCTCGGAAGAAAATACAGGTTTGATTGAAGATCTCTTGATAATTCTAGTGGTGTGTTGATGGACGATATTACTCAGGAAACTCCATGGCCTGGTATTTGTAGTGGTTAACGGCTGTTCCAAGCAAACCTCAGCATAGAACGTCGAATTTCCAACTTAACTGTGAAAATAAGTGAATATGAGTAGGAGCTATGTGAATAATGAGTAATGAGTAGTGGGTGAGAAGTGCCTGGTGTCAGTCACACGTTGCTTGGCATGGCAGACTCGCGTTGTGATGTCATCTCAGCACATGGTGACGTCGGCTTCCCACACTGGTAGCTGTGGTGAGTGAATGAGTAGCGATGAGTAACTTGAGTGAAGATGAGTTGTGAGTCGTGTCTCACTCTTCGTTTGTTTGTTCCCTTTATTCTATGTGGAAGTTTTCTCGGTCCTTTTCTCTAGTGATTTATTCGTTGTGGGATGAAGACTGCCGCTACTTGTAGGTGCGTGTAGAAGATTATACAGACGACGTAGAGTTGTTAATTGTAGTTGATTGTAGATGGCTGTAGTTGATTGTAGATGGCTGTAGACTTTGTAGAACTGAAGCTAATCTTGTAGTCTCGGTTGCTTTTGTAGAAATTTGCTTTTAATTCGGAGACGATGTCCGCAGATTTGCTGGTTTGTCGTTAAGCTACGTGCAAGGCATCGAGTGATCTCTTGACCTCTGCATCAGCGTAATGATCTGGGAGACGGAGGGGGCAGGATGGAGAGAATGCTGTCAGGAGCTGATATTGTTGGTTGTTTTCAATCTTGATATTTTGTAGGAATTTAATGTTGATTCGTAGACGAGGTTCGTATACGTTCGCTGCTACCAAATGTCATAAAGACTTTGTAGTTACTTGTAGAGAAGTATATTTTAGACTTGTGGTCGAGCGGCTTTTATATCTTGTAGTAGTTTCCCCACCAGATGTCATGTAGTGACGGGAGAGGTAAAGAATAGTATGGGACTATTTTTATTTGTCTTGGAAATATTAAACAGGTATAAGAGTATAAGTCCCGGGTAGCTACCTCCCTGTCTCGCTATCTCTCTCTCTTTCTGTTCTAAGGCTAATCTCCGTCTCGACCTCTCTCTAGGGTCGCTTGTCTCCTTCTAAACTCTCTTTTCTAAAATCTGGTGTAGTAGGGGTGTGTCACGTATGTTCCTCATGGCAACAGATCTTTCTCACGAGAGGACTGCTGACAGCTAACTGCATCATCTCCTTACTGGCCGCTGTCGTCAGCTTTCCTCCGTGTAAGCATGTTTAGCGCTGCTAGATTCTCGCAGACACAACACCTTCTCATCATTTGACTTCCTGCTTCTATCTGTCTCTCTATCTATCTATTTATCTATCTATCTATTATGTAGTCCTATATGTGTGTGTGTGTGTGTGTGTGTGTGTGTGTGAGAGAGAGAGAGAGAGAGGAGGGACTGGACCTTATTGTATGTTTAGTAACGGAACAGATTGCGCTACATCTTTCCACTCTTCCTGTCCACGCAACCACACTACACCTATCCATACCACACTCCACCCCATCCACATCCACCCCACCACCCTTACACCCACACACCCATCCACACCGCACTCCACCCCATGCACTCCCACCCCTCCCCCACCATCCGCCCATCGGTGAAGGTGTGCTCAGGTGAATCATTAATTGGCTTCCGGAAAAAGGGTTGTAATTAACAGGTAAAGTAGTAGCAGTAGCCGTCGTCGTCGTAGTAGTAGTAGTCATCGTAGTAGTAGTCGTTGTAGTAGTACTTGTAGCGGTAGTAGTAGTAGTGGTAGTAGTAGTAGTGGTAGTAGTAGTAGTAGTAGTAGTAGTAGCAGTAGTAGTAATAGGAGTGTTGCGGGACGTTTGTTAACCGGAAAGGGGAACCACCCAGTCATATCAGTGCCACCACGTGAAGGCCTCCCTCTCTAGCCCCGGGTGAGAATATGATGATGATGATGATGATGATGACGATGATGGCCATGATGATGATGATGATGATGATGATGATGATGATGATAATGAAAATGAGGTTTAGAGGACACTGAGAGAGATGAGAAAGTGAATGAAAGTGAAAGTGAAGGGAAGTGAATGAAAGTGAATGAAAGTGAAGTAAAGTGAAGGGAAGTGGATGAAAGTGAATGAAAGTGAAGGAAAGTGAATGAAAGTGAATGAAACTGAAGGAAAATGAAAGGAAGTGAAGTAAATAGAAGGGAAGTGAAGTAAATAGAAGGGAAGTGATTGAAAGTGAAGGAAAGTGGATGAAAGGGACTAAGATTCTCCTGACATGTATTCCAGAAGGCTTAAGGAGAGGGTGATATGCAAGACAGTGATTATGACGATGAAAGCGTTGAATGTCATGGTGATGAGGGGAAAGTGACGTTGCTATTGAAAAGGTGACATTTGCTGCAACAACAACAACAACAAGAGAGAAAAGTGGGATAAGAACATTGAGGAGTATATGGATGGAAGGATGTCGTTAAGAGAGAGAGAGAGAGAGAGAGAGAGAGAGAGAGAGAGAGAATTAGGCAATAAATACCCAATGTGACATAAAATTCCGGGATCAGTGATTGGCTCCAGGTGGGATAATCAATCAGAAACGTGCAGGTAATCCAGAAAACACACCTGTCTCACCTGGACCACCTGTAATCAACGAACACCTCTCTCTCTCTCTCTCTCTCTCTCTCTCTCTCTCTCTCTCTCTCTCTCTCTCTCTCTCTCACGACACCCACCCAAGCATATAACAGTAACGCCATGCTAAGCTAATTATCTCCTCTCTCATTCCTTTCTTTTTTTTTCTTACTTTTTCAGGCCGGCAATGTTTTTTTTTAATCTTTCTTTTTATCTGTAACTCATATATTTTTTTCTGAGTCGTTGGTGGTCACTTTTTATGGTTAATTCTATCAATTTATCCATATCAGTTTCATCTATCCTTCTGACTACCTATTTATTTATCAACAGTATATCTTTATATATCTATTCATTTAACTATCAATAGTATATCTTTATCTATTAATCTATTTTAATGAGGTATTGATCTATATACCTAGTTATCTATCTATCTATCTGTGTCTATCTATCTATCTATCTATCTATATATATATGACTACTGAAACTATAATCACCGCGCCTCACCTCCATTCACTACAGCACCTTCTTCTGTGGGTCCCTCCTACAGGTAAAGTACAGTACATACACCGCGTAGGGAACGGCGCCCCCCTTGTAAGTACACAGGGCCACGCCAGGGTAAGACTAGGGATCTCCTCACGCCGAAATGCAGGGGAGGGTGAGGCCTGGCTCCACCTCACGCAGTGCCACCACGCGTAGGACCCTCGCCTCTCCATTATCGAAAGTGTAATACGGGAAGTGACGTAATCTCACCTGTACGAAATAGCGCCACTCTCGCCGATTTCCCGCGCGGTAGTTTCGCTGATGTCGGTAAAGATAATATTGTTCCGGTATATGTAATACGTTTGTACACAGGGAGCCACGGTGACGAGGTGGTGCCGTGTCTTGCCCGCGAACTGCATGCACAAACGGGAACAACGGATCATTTAATATTCTACCTCTTCTTCTTCTCATCTTCCTATCTCTCTATCTATAGCCAGACGCCTTAATCCCGTAAGGGGAGGCCACAAATAAATCGCCTCCATGTCGCCCTGTCACCTGCCATTTCGCTGCCATCCTCTGAACTAACACCCCTTCTCTCCCTTATACCTCTCCACTTCATCAGTCGATCTCATCCTCGGTCTCCCCCTCCCTCTTCCTTCTGGTTAATATTCTTAGGCTGAGAGAGGCTTATCATGTTTCTCTGGCCAGAGATACGAAAGTTCGCCTCTGGACGTTGCTGTTACGGGTATGTTTGCAGCTTGGTCGTTATTGTTTTGATGTTGTCAGCACTTGTTCCAGCACACGAGTGGACAGGCCCTAATATCTCACTTCTGCTTGTCACTTTCCTTTGCTGGCTAATATTCTTAAGTTGAGAGAGACTTATTATCATCCGTTATAAATACTTAAGTTTACCTAATATTTCATCTCTCATATTTTCCACTTTTTCCCACGGAAAAAAACCTACCTCTATCTATCTATCTGTCCATCTATCTATCTATCTATCAATGTCACTCTGTGCTTCACCATCAGGAGACACTCTCTGCAACTCACCTCACCTCCCTCACTCTTTTCCATCTCATCCTCTGTCTCCCCCTCCCCCTGCATCTCGAACATATAATATGTACTATTAAAATTTCTCTCTCTCTCTCTCTCTCTCTCTCTCTCTCTCTCTCTCTAGGCCAGTACCTTCAGATGAAAATCCCTGAAGAGCGTGAAGAAGAGTGTGTTGTCTCCACCACTGACACCCACTAACTACACATCAGTGCTGCCAGGTTGGTGGGTGCTGTTGGCGCCCAATCCATCCCGAAAACACGCCCAAAAAGCGCAGATAGCAAAATACACACACACACACACACACACACACACACACACATACACACACACACACACACACACACACACACACCTCTACTCCATCAGTCTTGGGAGTGGTGAGGGCCAGTTATTGTCATTCTTCTCTATTATTAACCCGTAGAGGTGTGTGTGTGTGTGTGTGTGTGTATGTGTGTGTGTGTGTGTGTGTGTGTGTGTGTGTGTGTGTGTGTGTTTCTGTGTGTGTGTGTGTGTGTGCGTGTGTGTGTGTGTCTGTCTGTCTGTCTGTCTGTCTGTCTGTCTGTGTTACGCTAGGGAAAGTTAAACAGAGGGTGACAGTTATAATGAGAAGGTATGTGTGTGTGTGTGTGTGTGTGTGTGTGTGTGTGTGTGTGTGTGTGTGTGTGTGTGTGTGTGTGTGTGTGTGTGTGTGTGTGTTAGTATACTAGTAGTAGTAGGTGGTGGTCGGAGAGTCAGACCAAAGAGGACGGGGTCAGGTGAGAGAGGGTCAGACGGCCGCGCCTGTTTAACATTTGCAAGGAGGTCGCAGTTTCTCTCCGGGGAGCGGTAGGGGGATAACAGGATGAGTGGAGACAATGGTCTTTAATCTGGATGAAAGAGAGAGAGAGAGAGAGAGAGAGAGAGAGAGAGAGAGAAGGATAATACATAAGATATGAAGTGCCAGATGAGGCAAAGGGAGAGCTTTGCGTCGTCAGTAATTAGGGGAGCAGGGCTGGGTAGGGCAGGCTTGGTAAAGGGTGTGAGGGCTTCAGACAAAGAGGCAGATGTTGGGGAGGAACATGGTGGTCATTATGATTCTGGTGCTAACAGTACTGCACATCAGTGATGGACATAGCGCTGTAGTAGCAACATGTAGGGATGGATATAAGTTCGTTCAAAAACGCATAAAGAAGATTGACAGAAATGATACATGATATTCTTAACTTTTCATAGGAAGACAGACTGTGAAGACTAAATTTGCTCTCTCTCTCTCTCTCTCTCAATCTCTCTCTCTCTCTCTCTCTCTCTCTCTCTCTCTCTCTCTCTCTCTCTCTCTCCTGGGGGGAGATGTGCGTCTCCCTGGGGAATTTTGTTTCTTTTATGAGTCACTTTTATAAACTTATTCTTTTATTTCATTATTTTTTATTTCTTCTAATTATTTTTAAAAATATTTATTCCTGGGGGCTTGGGTGAGCTGCCATCCTGTCTGAGTCAAGGACACAAAGGAAAGTGAACCAAGTCGCTCTGGCCGGGTTAGACTGGGTCGTTGTGAGTGTTGCCGCTCAGGAGGGTTTAATATATTATATTTTTTACTAAGAAATTGGCATATTTTTACTTATATTCCTGCACATTATCATATAATCATACTTGTGACATTATTACCCACCCCAGAAATACGGTACAAGCCAATAACAGTGAGTACATTATTTTCAGCAACACTGGAAAATATTAATGCCACGTTTCTGTATTGCCGTATGAATATTTTATGCATAATAAGTTTACTGTTCTTTCATATATTATAATACACACGTTAACATTGTACTCGTATGTGTTTATCACATTTGTGCTGCCTTTTACATATATAACAGCCGTTTCACATCGCGGGTTCGGGAAACATAGCATCACTATACAGAGGATCGCGCCACACCCTAGCCGCCAGTTTAGATTTGTCAGACCATAATTTTGTGTGAATGGATGAAAATGGAAGATGGATAGATAGACAGACAAATAGATAGACAGATGATGTGGTAGATGAGAAATATATGAGAGATTCTTAGGAAATTATTCTCACTCTAACACACACACACACACACACACACACACACACACACACACACACACACACACACACAGCCAGCTTCCATTAGTGCCACATTTTTCAAGATAAAGGCATGGAATTTTGACTGTGTGTGAATGCAGGTAGTCATTGTTGTCCAAAGTTGATCTGAATGTGAACTCCGTGGACTGCAGGCTGAAGTGACGCCTCTCCTTCAGGTCATTCTTCTCCTCTAGGGGGATAGGGGGATAGGCAGGAGGCTGAGCTTTTTGGGGATAGGGGGACCGGGAGGAGGTTGAGGGACGTTTGTATAGCAGTGGGAAATACTAAGTTAATATTCCGTATTCTCGTGGGTTAAGGAAGCTCCCTAGCACCTCTGCCTTAGTGATTTATTTCCGGATACGATTTATACGACCCGGAAGAGGACAGTAAGGCGTAATTAGAAAAATAAATCGCTTCGAAAGTGGTCTTAGGGAGCTTCTGTAACCGACGAGCATACAGGCCACAATCTGGGCTACTATATGAAGGCGTCGCTTATCATTATTTTTATTATTATTATTATTATTATTATTATTATTATTATTATTGTAGTTGTTATCATTATTATTATTATTTCACCCAGCGTTGATAGAGAAAAATGTTATTGCTGCAGTGTTACGTCCATTCCGTAGCACTTCGTGACTGACGTACCGGTAATCAAGTGTTAATCTGCTAATACAGCTCAACATTCAGGATAAAGAGATGGAAATTTTAGGCCACGTTAAAGTAAAAACAGTATAGTGGAGTGAGTGGATGGGCTTAAAAAATATGATTCCTGCATCGTTTACCTAAAAGATTACGTAACTATAGATTTCCGGGAGTCGGGGACGGGTATTGTTTTCACTCGGTCTGACTGTTTGCTTGTTTGTGTCTGTTTGTCTGTCTGTAAACAACTTTACACGAAAACTACTAGTGCGATATTGACTAAAACTACAGGGATGATGGGCTATGATCTCCCGATCAGCTGATTAAATTTTGGGCCAAATACGGCTAAAGCCCAGGCTGTGGGCCCCCAAATGCAAAAAAATATGGGGAGGGGTAAAAATCGTTTTTTTTTTTTTTTTACCATAACTCCTTTCATATTCGTCATATCGACATGAAACCAAAACATAAATGTGCAGCTTTCAAATTTACGTCCTAGAACATGCTCATTACATCAGGGGGGGTCACCCCCCAGTTAGTGGTGGGGGGTCAGTGTCAGGTGGGATGAGCCTAAAATTCCAAATGGGCATAAAATCGTCAATTTTCAATCGATTTACTCCATATTTGATACGTGACATCTTTGGTTAGAAATCCTGTTGTGTTTATACGTCAGCACTAAAATGACGACCGGGGACGGGTTTGCTGTTCCTTGACACCGCTTCTTGTTTTATACCTGTTTGGTACACAAATAATACTGTTATATAGATAGACAGAAAAACATACATACATTCATACATATATTATTTGGTAGAATACATGTGTGGAGGTCGACAGATAAATATAAAGGACAGGCATGTAGGCAGGTGGGTAGGTAGATGGGTAGGTTGGAAATAGAGATGGATATTATTTCTCATCTTTTCCATTACAGATCCAAGTCGTTCCACCAGGAAAGGCTATGATCGTCTCAGCGGCTCAGATGACGACCCTAACGGCAACGGCCACCACCACAAAGACCGTGCACCACCACCACCACCACCACACTCCACCACACCACAGCCCTCCTCCACCGCCACCACACCATCCACCACCACCGACGGCCAGATGGATGAGGGATCCTTCTTAGAGTCTTTTTTAGAGTCCGATGTGGATCACCGTATGAGCGACACGGAGGACGAGTGTGATGATGATAGTGATGATAGTGATGATGGTGAACGATGATGGTGATGATGGTGATGATGATACGGAGGACGAGGATTATAACGATGATGATGATAGTGATGATGGTGATGATGACACGGAGAACGAGGATTATGACGATGTTGATGATAGTGATGATGGTGAGTGGTGATGGCGATGATGGTGAGTGATGATAGTGATGATGGTGAGCGATGATGGTGAGTGATCGTTGTAACTGATGATGATGGTGGTGATGATGGTGATGATGATAATGATGATGGTGAGTGATAATGGTGATGATGGTGATAATGATGATGATGAAGGTGAGTGATGATGGTAAGTGATAATGGTGATGATGGTGAGTGATGATAGTAATGATGGTGGGTGATGATGTTGATGATTGTGATGATAGTGAGTGATGATTGATGATGGTGAATATGGATATGGTGATGGTGATAGTGATGATTGTGATATGATGATGCTCATGATGATGATGGTGAGGGGAGCTATAACTATGATGATGATGATGAGGGTGATGATGATGATGATGATGATAATGATAGGCGGGAATATGATGGTGATGATGATGATGATGACGAAAGGTGGCGATATGATGGTGATGATGATGATGATGAAGATGATGATGACGATGAGTAGGGATCGGTGATAACGATGATGATAACGATGGTGATAATAATGATAATAATGATGATGACGATAATATGTACAGATCAGATGACAATGCTAGTGATGATGATGATGGTGAATAGGGATTAGGTGATGATGATGATGGTGATGATGATGTGTAAGGATTAGATGATGATGATGATGATGATGATGATGTTGATGACGATGATGTGTAAGGATTAGATGATGGTGATGATGATGTTAACAATACGCGATGGAGTTCACGGGATTAATACTGAAGCATGTATGAGAGCTTCAGTAATGTAGCTCTATTGTTAGGGAGTTAAGCTGATTGTTGCTGTATTGACCTAACGAGAGAGAGAGAGAGAGAGAGAATATAATGCTATGAGGTGTGGTATGATAGTATGTGATTATGTACACCCGAAAGCACTAATCTCTCCCCCCTAATAGCCGGAGTCGCGGCCAGTGAGCGACCAGGCGATCGAACACCCCACATCCACCGTCCCTACCCCAACCCTAAAGCGTTGTTGGATATATGTGGGACGGCCAGAGCTGGTGATGTTACAATGTGTCATGACTGTTTTTATATACAATCAGAACCAGTACGGGTAAGTATATAAAGGCATTTAATGTGTAATACTATGCTGGTATCCACAACATACGAAAAAGGCACGAAAATGAAAGAAGACATACGACGTATTATGTGTTAGTGTCTATATGCTTACATACTATATTATAATGTAACTACAGATAAATATAGTATAGCATCTGATGAAAGATGTGATGTCGTTTCTTATACATTCTCACTCCCACCTCCACCACCCTTCTCTCTGACTTGCTGTCTCCACCAAACGCCTCTCATACCCTGTCATCCCCCATCCCCATCCATTGTTAACCAACATAAAGATAATGATGAAATGATCTGTAAAGTATTAATCATATTGTATTATCACACGCTTCTGCATTATCACCAACAAATAAACAACATACAATACTCCGGTATACCTGCCAACCATTTCATCCTGTTGTAAGATGTTACATGACATACACTCTGCAAGTTGGACCTTGTGTTGCAATGATATACGGTTGTTTATCGTTAACACAGGTTGTGTGGCTTTGGACGTCCATTAATCCATATGAGTGTGGTAATTTAAGCCTTACATTATAAACTCGTAAGGATTATGTTCCTGTCATTATTGGATGAACGAAACGAATCAGGGATCGGCTCTGACGAACCACGAACTCTGTTTTAACGAAAATATTCCGACCACCTGTCACAATAGTGACACAGTGTCATTATGTATATGACTGAATGTGGGTCAATCGTATACATAACGACATTGTGTTACTGTTGTGTTAAAGCAGAGTTCGTGGTTCGTCAGAGCCGATCCCTGATTCGTTTCGTTCATCCAATAATGACAGGAACATAATCCTTACGAGTTTATAATGTAAGGCTTAAATTACCACACTCATATGGATTAATGGACGTCCAAAGCCACACAACCTGTGTTAACGATAAACAACCGTATATCATTGCAACACAAGGTCCAACTTGCAGAGTGTATGTCATGTAACATCTTACAACAGGATGAAATGGTTGGCAGGTATACCGGAGTATTGTATGTTGTTTATTTGTTGGTGATAATGCAGAAGCGTGTGATAATACAATATGATTAATACTTTACAGATCATTTCATCATTATCTTTATGTTGGTTAACAATGGGTGGGGATGGGGGATGACAGGGTATGAGAGGCGTTTGGTGGAGACAGCAAATCAGAGAGAAGGGTGGTGGAGGTGGGAGTGAGAATGTATAAGAAACGACATCACATCTTTCATCAGATGCTATACTATACTTATCTGTAGTTACATTATAATATAGTATGTAAGTATATAGTCAATAACACATAATACGTCATATGTCTTCTTTCATTTTCGTGCCTTTTTCGTATGTTGTGGATACCAGCATAGTATTTCACATTAATTGCCTTTATATACTTACCTACACTGGTTCTGATTGTATATAAAAACAGTCATGACACATTGTAACATCACCAGCTCTGGCCGTCCCACATATATCCAACAACGCTTTAGGGTTGGGGTAGGGACGGGGGATGTGGGGTGTTCGATCGCCTGGTCGCTCACTGGCCGCGACTCCGGCTAACAGCGGGGAGAGATTAGTGCTTTCGGGTGTATGTATGAGCGGGGGGTAATATCCACATCTAATGTCACTAACCACCATCCACTCCTCAGATGAAGCGCTGACTAACAACGTTTGTGACAGGGCGTTTGAGACTTCCAGACTCCTGGCTTCACATCAGATGAGGAGACGGCACTATGTGTATGTGTGTGTGTGTGTGTGTGTGTGTGTGTGTGTGTGAGAGAGAGAGAGAGAGAGAGAGAGGGAGAGAGAGAGAGAGAGAGAAAAAAAAAAAACTGCTGAAACTGGCTAAAGAGTAGTATCATAACAGTACAGTACATCTCAGTATTGGTAGTATCAGAGCAGTATATTTAGCTGTTGCCAGAAGTATACAAGAACATACAATTCTCAGTATTTTTCAAGAATTCCAATATTGTCAAAGGACTGTCCACTGTTTTTATAATTTTTTTCTATTTTCGTATCCTATTTAAGTTTCTAATTGTCTTTCCGCTATTTTTAAGAAATCAATTAACTAGCATTGAAAAACAACTAACTAAAAAAACAAACAAGAAGCCTCGGACAAGGACTGACCAAACGATGACGACCCAGGACCGGACAAAGGACTTGGTAATGAGTACATGGAATGTAAGAGGAGCGAATGATGAGGTGAAAGAGAGAGAGATTGTCCAGGTGCTTGAGGGTGCGAAAGTGGATGTATGTGGAATAACTGAAACAAAATGGAGAGGAGAAAGTGTGAGAGAATGGGAGTGTGGATCAGGTATATGTGCAGGAGTAGGTGAGAATGAGAGGGCAATGGAAGGAGTATGTATAGTTGTGAGTAAAAGATGGAAGAGGAGCATAAGACAGTATGGATCAGTTGGGTCAAGGATTGTGTGGGTAAAGTTGAAAGTTGGAATACAAATGTGGGCGATTGTGTGTGTGTATGCACCAACGCAAGATCGTGCTAGAAGAGTAAGAGAAGAGTTCTGGACAAATGTGGAAGTGTGCATGAAAAAGTTTGGAAGGAATGAGAGAGTGTTTTTGATTGGTGATATGAATGGTAAAGTGGGGAATGTGAAGGTGGATGGAATAGTTGGTGAGTGGGGTGTGCCTGCTGAGATAGATGAGAATGGGAGTGTGTTAGTGGACATTTGTGCTGGGAGGGGGTTGGTGGTAGCCAATACCCTCTTCAGGCATAAAATGATCCACAGGTATACATGGCGAGTGATGAGAAGGGTGGGTGGTGAACTGAATGAAAGGAAGGCAATGATTGATTATGTGTGTGTGGATGAAAGGATGCGAAGGTGTGTAAAGGATGCAAGAGTGTATAGAGGTTGGGGGAGTGGACTTTCTGACCACTACTTGGTGGTGGCCAGAATTAGAATGCAAGTAAGATGGAGGAATAGAAGAAGGGAAAGACGAGAGGAAGGAGTAGTTGCAAGGAGAGTGGAAAGGTTACAAGAGGATGAGAAAAAGGCAGAGTATAAGAGAGAAGTGGAGGAACGATTGGGCAAATATGAATTGGAGCAGATGGGAGACGTGGAAGGTGTGTGTAAGATATTTACAGAAGAAATATGTGCAGCATGTGATGTGGTGTGTGGAAGGAAGAGAAGACGGAGGGGGGTGCTAGGAACAGCGTGGTGGACTGAAGAGGTGAAACAGGCTGTGGCACAAAAGAAGAAAGCATACAATGAATGGCTGAGAAATAGGGGCGTGGAAGAAGTTGAGAGGCGGAAGAGAGAGTTATATGTGGAAAGAAAGAGAGAGGTGAAAAGATTAGTAAGAGAGAGTAAGAAGAGAGTGGATGAGGAATTTGGAAGGAATTTGAGTGTAAAGTGGAGGGACTGTAAGAAAATGTTCTGGAGAGAAGTGAAAAGAGTAAGACAGGGTGGAAGTGAAGTTAGCAGGGGAGTGAAAGATAAAAATGGTAGATTACTAGTGGAGAAGGGAGAAAAAGTGAACAGATGGAGAGAACACTTTAAGGAATTGTTGAACGTAGAGGATGGAAGTAATGCGAGTATAAGTGGTTGGGGAATGGCTGGGAGAAGGAGGGAGGTGAGAAGACAGGAAGAAATCAGTAGGATAGAAGTTGTGGAAGCAATGAAGAAAGTTAAATCGGGGAAAGCCCCAGGAATTGATGGAGTGTGTAGTGAAATGCTGAAGCATGGGGGAGAGATAGTAGTAGAATGGATGTGGAAGATGTGCAGATTGGCCTGGGAGGAAGGTAGAGTCCCAGAGGATTGGAAGTCAGGTATAATTATTCCCTTGTACAAAGGAAAAGGGGACAAAGAAGTGTGGGGTAATCATAGGGGCATTTGTCTTCTTAGTATAATAAGAAAAGTGTATGGTAGGATACTTATAGACAGAGTTAGAGAAAGAACAGAGAAATTAGTTGGAGAAGAACAGGGAGGCTTTAGGAAGGGAAGAGGTTGTGTAGATCAGATATTCATTCTTAGATCTTTAGTGGAAAAGTTTCTAGAGAAGGGAAAGAAGTTGTATGCGGCTTTCATGGATTTGGAGAAAGCATATGACAGGGTGGACAGACAAGGATTGTGGAAAGTGTTAAGAATATATGGAGTAGATGGGAAGTTGGTGAATGCTGTGAAGAGTATGTACGATGGTGCGAAGGCTGCAGTGCGTGTGGATGGTAAACTAAGTGAATTTTTCTCTTTGAAAGTTGGTTTGAAACAGGGATGTGTCATGTCTCCATGGTTGTTCAATCTGTACATGGATGGGGTAATAAAAGAGGTACAAGGTAGGGTAGTGGATGTTGGAGTGGCCCTGGTGAGAGAGGATAGTGTTTGGAAACTCCCTGTACTGTTGTTTGCAGATGATACCGTGTTGTTGAGTGAAGACGAAGGGGAGCTGCATGGCTTGGTGGATGAGTTTGAGAGAGTGTGTAAGAAACGGAATCTAAAGGTGAATGTAGGGAAGAGTAAAGTGATGGTCTTTGAGAGAGGTGAAGTTAGTGAATGTACAGCGAGGTTGGATGGTGAGGAATTGGAAAATGTGAGTACGTTTAAGTACTTGGGTAGTGTGATGAGTAAGGATGGAGGTTTGGAGGGTGAAGTGCATGAAAGGGTACAGCAGGGAAGAAAGGTTGCTGGTTCTTTGAAAGCAGTGATAAGAAACAGGGAAGTGAGCATGGAAGTGAAAAAGTTACTACATGACAGTATTGTGATACCAACTCTAACGTACGGAAGTGAAGCTTGGACATTGTTGGAAGGACACAAGTCAAGAGTGAGAGCAGTGGAAATGAGTTATTTAAGAGGAGCTTGTGGAGTCACGTGGAGAGACAGGCTGACGAATGAGGATATAAAGGAACGTTGTGGTGTGGATGTGGATGTGATAGGAAGCGTTATGAGGAACACACTGAGGTGGTTTGGCCATGTGGAGAGGATGGAGGGTGAAAGACTGACGAAGAGAGTGTATGTGAGTGAGGTGGAGGGGGGAAGAGGGAGGGGGAGACCGAGGATGAGATGGAGGGATGGGGTGGAGAGGTATATGAGAGAGAGGGGTGTGAGTTGGGAGCAGGGCAGTGAAATGGCGGGGGACGCAGGGCAGTGAAATGGCCAGACGTCTCAATCCCAAACGGGATTGAGGCGTCTGGCAATAGAGAGATAGATAGATAAATCAATGCAGCTCGTTCCGTTCCATCCAATTAAGCTGTGATTGGATGTGCACGTGAGAACAATACTGTCGGGAAAATGTTTGAAGCACGATGCATATGGCAACGTCATGAAAATCAAATTGTCAACTTTGGGTAGTCATGGTGCATTTTGAAGAAGCCATCATGCATGGTGTTAGATTGTTTTGCAGAAAGCGTGTACTGATAAACTTTTGCTCTAGCCTACGTACACAGTGCTCACAAAAGGATTACAGTACACCTGTTGTTCGCTTCTCTTGACATTAACAATCGTATTCCGAGTGGCTTAGGAGGCATCCTAGAACATTTTTTCATGGCTTTCTCTTGTGTATTAAACACTTGCTTCTCCTCGTACAAGCTCCAAAGATGAAAGTCAGTGGATGTCCTGGAAGCACACGTGATCTAGGATTCTGTCTCCTTTTGTGTCACCAGAGAGCTCTGCCTTAATTAATACATCAAGCCTTTCTGGCTCTGCAGAGGTAAGCTCTAGCCTGTATCATCGTGTCAGTAGAAAGTTCTGCCGTCACTAATACACCAGGCTTTTGTGACACAGCAGAAGTAAGATATAGCTTAATCATCTAGATGCCCTGTCGAACCAGTCTTTTGTGTACTGTGCTAAGGCAGACTCTACCTCACTTAAAGTCACTTGGCTGTGCTACTCCATATATTCCCCTCGCTCTTATCTAGGAGACTTTACACGAGAAAGCAGCAGCCTGAGCCTCTCACTAAGCACAGCCTCGCATCCTGAAACACAGGCTTCTGCTGAACCAACCACCAGCCCTCTCAGATTTTTCTCGATATCTGCTGAGTCCTCCAGGGAGCCATCTTTGCCAGTAGTTGGCACAGTCGCCGTGCTGCCCACTGGGCTGAGTGGTTTGATGCCCAAGATGCTGTTTCTTAGCTTGAGTGGCACCCTCCTGAGCTGGGTGATTACAAACCCAGGATGCTGATGCCAGGACTGAGTTCATTGTCCATATAAGCACAGAATCCTTGATTTACAAATTTTGTAACTATGCAAGGTAATTGTATAAGTTGCTGCCTACATCACTGGACACAAGGCTACTACTCATCATGTCGCTGTCAAGCTACAACTGTGCTGGACTCTCCCCGTGGCCATACTCCTGCGTCAGGCAGCACCAGAATTATGCATTTGTACCCACCACAAGAACTAGAGCCAGCAGCAGAGGATCTACCTGTATGACGAGATGAGAGGGACGGCTTCATTCCCATGCAGTGAGCCATGGGAGAACACCAGAACTATGCAGAACACATTTATTATACATATTAACATTTTTCGTTTCTATTCCACCTGGATTAATAGGTGAGAACATCTACCCATTCTCTGACTCTTAATCTAAATGTAGGACTTGTTTAATGTCAAGGAAACCTGTGTCCTCTCTCTCTCTCTCTCTCTCTCTCTCTCTCTCTCTCTCTCAGCCAATCTTTCACCCACAGGTGCTCAACGTGTGAAGACGTGTTCCCAACCCGAATGTCTCTCGAGGCCCACAAGGAAGAGACGAACCACTGGAGCGACGACGACTTATTTCACGATGACGACGATTTGGACGACATGCACGACGACGAGGTGGACGAAGAGGAGTGGGAGAACCTGCTATAATCCCTTGGTGGATCTTAGCAGTGGACATGATTGTGATTTTGTCGGTTGTAGATTTGTTTTGCAGCTTCTGATAAACATTCTGAAGCTGTGGTATTTGTTTTGAAAGTTCAAGTGTACATAAACGATGATGAGGTGAAAGAAAAGGGGCGAGGAATGCCGCTCTGATTACTTTGTGGATCTTAGCAGTGAATATTATCATATTGTGGCTTGTAGATTTGTTTTGCAGCTTCTGACAAACATTCTGAAGCTGTGGTATTTATTCTGAAAGTTCAATTTTACCTAAACGACGATGGGGTGAGGGAAAAGGAGCGGGAAACGCTGCTCTAATTACGCTGTGGACCTTAAGAATGGATGTGATATTTCTGTGCACTGTAGAATTATATTACGGTGATATGGACAACATAAACGACATTGAGGTGAACGAGGAGGACCAGGAAAACCTGCTATAAACACTTTGTGGATTACTGAAATAAATATATTCTTTGGCCTGTAAAGTTATTTTGAGCTTTTGATAGTTGCTTTGAGGCTTTGTTGGTTTGTCAGAGGTTCAGTACAATTTCACTTTCATTGATTGAATAATATTAAAATCTGGCTGCGCATCTGCCAAGGTCATATGCCGCTAATTTCAGATACCTATGTCTAGATAAATCTTTGTGAAATATTGTCTGTGACATCGTGTTGACATGACCCTATCTCAGGAAGGAGTAATTCCTTGTACAGGTCGGACTTGTTGAACTACGTGGAAAGTGATTGTTGCAAACCTTATCTGAAGTCATTGTAAGTTTCTCAGTTTTGCTCATAGAACGGTGTGTGTATTTGTCTTCGATAATATATAAGTGTGCTTGTTGACCAGTGGTTTTTGTGTTCTCCCTTCCTTGCTATTACTGACCTGGTCGGGAACAAAGAACCCGAAACTGCACCGTGTCTGTGTCCAAGATGTCGGGGCACAGAGTACACTGCATAACAATGCCATAGAGGAAAAGTGTCTTAGAATTGTCTAAAATACTGAGTAAAATGTATCAAAAACAACAAATTACATATATGTTGAAAACGGTAGATTTATTTGTTTATTTTTTTTTATTATTATTTTTTTTTTAGGGATTAACATGACAAGCTTCAGGGGTTTAAAGAAGTCCTACATGCAAAGGATGATCTAGAATTTTTCAGGCATATGAGGGTGACCAAGAATACATTTAATTTCATCTTGGATATTGTTAAGCTGCACTATCAACCAGCACAAAGAGGAGGCCATCTGCCCGTGGAAGCTAGGCTGGCACTGGATGTCACCCTTTGGTATCTGGGTAATAAAACAACTTACCGGGAGATAGCTGAGTTGTTTGGTTTGTCCCAGTCGACAGTTTTTTCTTGTGTTCAAGACATTCTCAGGATTTTGTGTGACTTTGGTGGCAACTTTATAAAATGGACAAATGTAAGAGAGGCAGCTGTTACTGAAAGAGAATTTCAAGATACCGCAGGTTTCCCAGGTGTTATTGGAGCACTGGATGGATCACACATTATTATAAAAGCACCAGAAGACATGTAGGCTGATTATATGACTAGAAAACACAGCCATAGTGTTAATTTGATGGCAAGATGTGACAGTAGGAAGAAGTTTACTTCAATCGACGTTGGTTTCCCTGGTTCTGCCCATGACAATCGTGTTTTTTCCACATCAGCATTGAATGTTGACACTGAGTGCAACAGACAGGCATATTTTCTCTCACCCTCTTATCGCCTCCTAGGAGATTCTGCATTTGCTCTGTCTACCTACCTATTAGTTCCCTATAAAGATACAGGAAGATTAAACAGAGACCAAGTAAGGTATAATAAAAAAAACTTTCCAAGATTAGGGTTATTATAGAGAATTCATTTGGTTTCTTGAAGGGCAGGTTCAGAAGGCTTAAGTCTGTGGAGGCTGAGATTGAGAAAATACCAAATATTGTAACAGCTTGTTGTGTTCTTCATAACATTGCCCTAGATTTTCCTGAAGAGGAAGCTGCTCTACTGAGGGAGGGCCCACTTCCTCTTGAAGATAATCTCAATCCTCTTGCTGAAATTGCCCTTCCACATGATGTGGAGGCAAGTAAGAAACGAAACTTACCTTCATCCTTGCTTTGATAAACTACTTAACAGGTGTACGTAATTATCGTTTTTTTTTTTTTAATATATATCAGGTTTTGAGTAAATTATAGTATTTTGTTTGTGGTCTTGATACCTTAAGATTTTTAATGATAGAATTTGCTGTTTCTACTCTGCCATTGTTTTGAATATCACTGATTAATTTCATGACATCCCTGTTTTCTTTTTTCCATATGAGTGTTACTTACTGAGTATAAAATATATATTGACTGTACAGTGTTCTCAATTTTGTACAATGATTTTCACGCTCAAGAGAACTGTTTGTCATTGCCTTGATCATATACTGTACATAAGTGTGTGTGTGTGTGTGTGTGTGTGTGTGTGTGTGTGTGTGTGTGTGTGTGTGTGTGTGTGTATGTGTGTGTGTGTGTGTGTTTTGGAATCACTTATGCTAGAAATAAATTACAGATTATATTTGTAATGTTTGTTAACTTTTACATTGACATCAATGTTTGTTTTATTCAAGTTTGTTAACTTTTAAATTGACATCAATGTTTGTTTCATTCAAGCTTTATTTTGGTGTTCTGGAGGAAGCACCATTGTTTTTAAGAATTTTTTCTTTAGCACTGTCATTAAAATAAAAATAGTCTTTTTTTTTTTCCTTCATATGTAGATCAACTTTTCAGCTTCAACATTGGTAAATACTTCTTATTTCCTGTAATTGTTGCTTCTTCCTCGTGTTTAGCAAGCTACCTTTGTAAAATCTTTGTAATTTCTGGAAAGTAAATACTAATATGAATTCTTCAGTTTTATACAGCCTATCCTTTTAACAGTACAACCAAAGAGTTTTTAAAGTGATGGTTTACATGATCAAGAAGATATGAATTCAACATGACACTGATCTGGAAATTAGACTGAACTTAATGCAAAACCCAATTCAGACACTTTCTGGAAAATACATATCAGACAGTTGATAATGTGTAACATACACAACATATGAACTGGAAGTACAAAGAACTTATAACAGAAATTTTGATTCAACACGACTTACTGAGCAAGCTAATGCTGACTCCTTACATGGTTTTCATACAGTATTAAACCAAATTTTGTACACTCTTGGGTATATAAAAATATTTCTCTACCACTATGTGTTCATCATCATCATCAAATCCTCAGTTGCCCCTTGAGTAGCGTAGGAACCTTGGGCTAGGCAAGTTGGTCTTGACATTTAAGATGAGTGAGCAGCCTGACTCATCCCTGAGCGGCATTACGTTAGCAATAAACTCCTACCGCTCGTTGGATATAAACCTGCAACCACTCAATCCGATTGGAGTGCCTTAATTTCCCACTAAACCAACAGGTGGCATAATTATGTTATATGGTTAACACCCAGCGAAGGAAATGGTTTCCTGATGTACAGGAAACCATTTGGCTACTCACTCATTGTAGAGTCACCCATAGACAGAAGAGGAAGAATGAATAAATGAAAGAAGATGAAGGAAGGAAGAGACGAAAGGACAGTCACCCGAGTGCTGCACTGCACAATGAGGTTTTACTAAAATTATTTTATAATGTTTGCTAAAATCCCACTCCTTTTTTCATATGCTGCAACTAGTGCCTCTTGGGACTCAGCCACCCTCCGAGTTAATGCCTCCATCACCTGGTTATGGCGTTTTATTTCAGCCAACTGCTCTAAAGCTATATTCTCCATACGCCTCCCATGTGAGAGTGGTTGCAATCTTCTTTCCCACTGCCTTGCCTGGGCCCAAGGGAGATGCGGTGCCAGCATTCGATGTTCCTGATCGTCACTATCCTCACGATGGCCTTGAACATCAACATTTTCCTGGATAGTGGGTTCAGGGCCTGGGTCGGCTGATAAAGGTTGGTTGGAAGGTTGAGCCTGTGATGGTCCTGGCTGTGGAAAATCTGACCCTGAAAGTCCCTGAGATGTCCCTGGTTGTGACACTTGTGGTTGGGGTAGGGATGTCTGTGATGGTACTGCTGGAATTTCTGGAGAGCATGCAGTGGCGTGAATGGGTCCCAAACTCATACGATTAACTGGATGAGCAGAAGGGCGAACACCAAGAATCTGGACAATAGTTTCAAATGACGGTGGAGGTTGTGTACGAGACTCACCGGTTCTTTTGGTTCTGTCCTTGTATTGATGGTACCTCATCTTCAAATTGTTCCACTTGTTCTTTACCTGGTCAACTGTAACACCTGGCATCTGTTGGGGAACAAATATTAAATGGCAAGACAGTAAGGTCACCATATATTAAAAGATGGTAAATGCAGGGAATAGGGAATAGTTTTGACCAGGCTAGACCTTATTAGATCATATATCCCTGCTAGGTTACAAGAGAACGCTACCCCTCCCAACATGGAAGCTACCGGGCACGGTTCGAACTCATGACCCCCTGATCCTAAGGCTGACGCTCTACCACCGAGCTACCCTGCCCCCGAAAAATGCAGGAAATGAACAATGCTTTACACAACATATCATGTCAAAATAACCTACAATGGAACATTAGACTGTTCCAAATGATGCTATTTACATGGCAACTCACAAACTGTAGCTGGGACATGCATTAACAGGTCACCAAATACAGTATAGACATTGCCCACATCAAGTTAAGATCATGCGACTAGTTTAAATGAGTAATTATGTAAATAGCAATGCAATGCTTGTGACAAGTAAGTCATGATTATAAATGTAATACACTTCTGTAGATAAGTGCTATGTGCAGTATGTGACCCAACAGCTGAGCAAAATATAACCAAACCACAAACGTAAATAGGTAACGCAGCACTAGACCTGACAATGCATGAAGTAGGCGTACTGCTGAAATCAGTATATGAACAAATGCTTAAAAAGTAAAAGGAAGGTATACTGAGGCACAGTTTGCAGATGGCTTGCTTACAAAGTAAAAGGAAGATATACTGAGACAAAGTTTCCAGATGTCTTTCCCTTGCCTTGCACATCAACATCACCACTGAAAGGTGACCCATTTGAATATTTACTTGGAAATATTTCAAAATGAGAAAAATATATGTGTGCGAGTGATACTGTTTTACTATAACTGTCAACATATATACAGAGATCCAAAGACACGAAAAATCCTTGTATCAGTTATGTAAGATATAGGTGATGTTTCCATCATGTGCAAGCCAAACCCAAGGCCAAAACTAACTACCAAAAGCTGCTGTGGTAATTACTCTTACTGAGTACAGGCAACTAGTGTGTTAATCTTTGTTTTCTGTATTAGGTGCATGGCTAATATTATACTGGCCTATATTTATTTGTTACAAAGTGTTGTTGGAAGTACGGTGTAACAGTGAAAGTAATATAAAACAGACAGTAACTAAAAGACCCTCTTAAGAAGCCAACCAAAAGAACCCAGCCAAGTTCTTTGAAACATGCAACACACTATACAAGTGTGCACCAGGAAGCTTGTTTTTCAGGGACTACTGCAAGCAAAAGCACCTGAGCTTATAGCATTCACAATGGAATTAATGTCAGTACCTGACCATCCTTGTTGATACTGTATTCTTCCAGCTTTCCTTTGACTGGCAAAGGTATCACCTGTGTTGATGACACAGAGATATATATATGTAGTAAGAAGTCATAATTATTTGAAATCTGCAGTAAATCAGACAGGATGCAGGCACTCCTGTACAGAAGTACAATTTATGTCACATATAATCAAGATTACCAAATATTCAGCATGAACCGAGGGCCAATACATCTGTTACATTACAGCAGATTTAACACCACAAGACGAATACATACATACTCAACCTGCATTTCATGGCAAATGTCCATCCACACAGCAGTGTTCGTCTCCAGTTTACCACTAAGTCTGGTGTAATTGTCTCTGATGAGACAGACAAGTACCTCGGTGCAATGTGAATTCCACATCTGACTGTCTCTTGCACCACCATGAGACTGCGTCACTGTAACAGAAATGTTTGTACTGTATGAAAAGAGAATAAGTGTATGACTGGAAGTTCTACTTCATGTAAACTTGGTTCTCCTATTTTTCATCCCAACAAGTAGACAAACAGTGCCAATAGTTTTGTGAATGATATTACAAGCCATCATATGATTCATACTGTTAAAGTTAGTAAGACAGTTTTAGTGGTGATCGTATGAAGTACTTGATGCAACACACCTATCTTTGATGCGCTGGCTTGTCCTGTCCTTGTGTATTCTTCTTGAGCACAATGACAAGCTAGACATAAGGAAGCGTCTCTTTCAGTGGCGTACTCAGTATGACAACGGCTACATGATGGTGCTTCGATGCCTGAAAAAGTATATAGTATCTGAGATTAATAAATCTAAATAAAGCATTAGTAAGTATGGAGCTTGCAACAAATATATTGTACCTATTATGAATGACGATATTGAGCAACAAGTAACAAATGCATGCAACATGCATGGTAATCCATTCCCGATCCCAAATTAATGAAAACGACTGTCCTTGAGAGTCAGCACAACTTTATCCATTAGGAAAACATCATTAACCCTTTAACCGCGGGTATTGTTTTGGTCTGACTGTCCTCTCCCGCGGGGGTTTCAGCCAAATGTAAACAAACCTTTAAACCTTAATAACTCTGCACAGAATAAAGCTAGAGAAAAAAATAAGGTACCATTAGAAAGTACTAACCTTCAGCTTTCCATTGATGTAGGTTTCATGACTTTGTTGACTTTCACAGGACGGGCAGTGCCGTTAGAAGTGAGGGGTGTAAAATCACTATTTTTCGCTCACACATCATTACCTTCGCTCATACACCATTACCAAATGCCAACCTCATTCTGATAATAATACTATAAACATATATGAACACTGCACATACGATAAACACCCACTCTGTGTTCACTGAGGCAGGTAAAAGGCACTGTAATTACCTGCAATTCACTGCCACATCAGCAGTGTTGTAATCACTATTTTTCGCTAACACACCATTACCAAATGCCAACCTCATTCTGATAATAATACTATAAACATATATGAACACTGCACATACGATAAACACCCACTCTGTGTTCACTGAGGCAGGTAAAAGGCACTGTAATTGCCTGCACTTCACTGCCACATCAGCGGTGTTGTAATCACTATTTTTCGCTCACACACCATTACCAAATGCCAATCACATTCTGATAATAATACTATAAACATATATGAACACTGCACATACGATAAACACCCACTCTGTGTTCACTGAGACAGGTAAAAGGCACTGTAATTGCCTGCACTTCACTGCCACATCAACATGTGTTGTCACTCACACAGCTGGACAGATACTGATGCGCGCTTGGTCAGGGGTGGGGTGGGGGGCCCAGGGGGTGGGAGGTGGGGCCCCAGGGGGGGGAAGAGGGAGGTGGGGCTCGGCTGGAGTGAAAGAACTTAATAGCTACTCTCCCTTGAAACAATTGGTGCACGGAAAAAACGCGGGGTATTCAAAATATTCACAAACATTCGAGAATGACACCCGCGGTTTGGTCCAGTTTTTGCAACGTCATTCTGGAATGACACCCGCGGTTAAAGGGTTAAATGCTAGAGCATTATATTAATAATCTGTCATACTTTGTGCAGCAGATTGTCCATGATCATCTTCCACGAGGTGGACCACCAAGCAATTGGTCGCTTCGTTAATGGACTGGTATTCTTTACCACACCGCTGGCATTTAATTCCTAAAAAGTGAGAGAGAAATCA
The DNA here is from genome assembly GCF_032717465.1 of Coenobita brevimanus. Taxonomy (NCBI): domain Eukaryota; kingdom Metazoa; phylum Arthropoda; class Malacostraca; order Decapoda; family Coenobitidae; genus Coenobita; species Coenobita brevimanus. The sequence continues at coordinate 2,989,785 of NC_137043.1, read as the reverse complement.
GTTTCTGGTAGCAGTAAAATATTATTGGTGCATGCATAAATCACCAAATAATGAATGGAGATATTGTATTCTTATATTTCAATATGACAATGGTCTTGCGTTTGAATCTATATCTCCCCAAAAAAATTCTTTCATCATCAACAGGTAAAAATGTCAATTTGGCAGCTGACACACACACACACACACACACACACACACACGCACACACAGTCACACACACACACACACACACACACACACACACACACACACACACACACACACACACACACACACACACATACACACATACACACACACATAAATATTAAACAAGTACCATACACACAGTTCCAATATACCATTTACATAGGGTCTACTGCTTAAATATTTCAACATGACAGAGCCAAACTGCAAGTAAAAACTGAACATATATCATACCTGATAACGATCTTTGTGTTGCATGGACAGTTCCAGCATGAGAGCAAGCCTGAGTCTCTTCCACAGAATTGTGAAGAGACTGGCACACACTGCACACATATAGCCTGTGATGGGTGAAATGTGTCAATCAGTAAACACCGCCATATGATGCATGCCTGCTTTTGATAATCATTTACAGGCTATACCTGTGATGAAGTTTTTTTTATTAGAAAGAGATGTTACAGTGGAAATGTATACTGTAATGAAAACACTGAGAATGGAATTGGAATAAAAACATCATGAGAAAGAACAATTAGGATAATGCTCCTAAGTTCCATGTACCAGATTCTTTTTAAGTGAGGATGCTAATAAAAATCACTTTTGTGAGATAAATAGTGGTCACAAAGATGTGCAGTATCTCGGTGGCAAGCAACCAAACCTAGATGAATCATGAGAAATTTAGGAATCAAATGGAAAGGTCCATGTGGTGGGAAACTAATCCACATGTGTAACCTAGTATCTTTGCCTTCCTTTATTCATGGTTTTATACTAATTGAAGTTTGGGAATAAATTTTACACCTAACACCTCCTTCCATATATTTTCCCCTCTAATTAAGTTAATCTGATAGTTTCTCCTGTGTTTCAAGCTTCTTATGCTCTGCTTTGAAACTGCCCACTATTCCTATTCTAGCCCCATCAAAGGGGGAAAAAGTTAGGAAAGAAAAGCAAAATGGGGCTCTTCCAAAACAGTAATGCACATGAAAAACATGAAGCACACGGCACACCATATGAAAAAAGATATCAAAACAAAAGTAAATGAATGCAATACGGCAGCAATATTTCATAGTGCTATTCTGATGCTGAACATTAGGCATCTCCGAGTAAATGCTATACTAACACCACATTATTCATTTTGCAAATATATGTACCATTATTACACAGGGCAAAAATGTGTGTCTTAAAAATTACAAAGGTTCTTGTCTTTCCATTTTTTCCCAATATAATTTTGGTACCTGTTAAACAAAATTTTTAAGAAATGAAACATGAATGGTTGGCATCTGAAGCATTTGAGGAGCAATACTTAAAAAAAAAAAAAAAAAGGAACCAGGCTAAGGGAAGTTAATGAAAATAATTTTAAATGCTTCTGGAAGAACTCATGTTTGAAATATTTACCCTGTGAATGCTTCTACCCATCAATGTTTCTGCTCTGGACACAATTTGCATTAAAAGACACAGTTTGCCAGTCAAAATCATTATAAAACTGGTGAAAGGTTTAAGTAAAAACAAAGCTAATAATGCAGAATACGCCATAAGCTGATAAAAGCTCTCCTGAAACTTACTTCCTCCTTATGTTTTACCATAGGCTGCGAAGACACAGCTTACTATATCAGCAAGTAATTACTGTTCATATTCTTTCATTGTAGAATTCCAAATTAACCCACATCAATTTTACTCACATATCACTGGTCTCCATTGTCCTATCCACTGTCCTTCACGGCACTTCTGTTTCACGTGGCTCCTGCTGAGATTTGAGGCCTCTCCAGTGGAAAGCACCGTTCTTCAAGAACCACACGTTGATGAAGTAATATGCAAAATCACACAAACTTCAATGAGTTCAACAGGTGGAAGGTTTTCTTCTTCTCTACCGAGTCCGACTCGACCTCCGTTGCTCAGGATTTGTTTACAAAATGGAAAGTCAATATCGGTCAAAATACCTCGGGAGGAAAATTGACTAATCTTGCCTAGTCATGCTCAAGATTCAATATCGTTTTGACTTTTAGTGCTCGCGAAAACGGGTATCAGCATGAAAGTCAATATACGATATCAATATTGGTCAAGATACCTTGACTTTTAATGTTGCGAAAACGCGACTCTAATATTATTAGCCTGTGATTACTGACAAGGCAGTTTTTAGGCGGGTGAGAAGGCTGACATTTTGGCGGGTTTGGTGAGAGGAACTCGGCGGGTTGGCAGTTTCTGACCTGGCAATCATGGGCAGCACTGAGGTGTAGTTAGTGGGTGTCAGTGGTGGAGACAACACACTCTTCTTCACGCCCTTCAGGGATTTTCATCTGAAGGTACTGGCCTAGGGAGAGAGAGAGAGAGAGAGAGAGAGAGAGAGAGAGAAATTTTAGTAGTTCATATTATATGTTCGAGATCGAGGGGGAGGGGGACACAGAGGATGAGATGGAGAGAGGGAGTGAGGGAGGTGGGGTGAGTTGGAGAGAGTGCAGCCTGATGGTGGACAGAGTGACATTGATAGATAGATAGGTAGATGGACAGATAGATAGATAGAGGTAGGTATTTTTCGATATGGTAAAAGTTGAAAATATGTGAGGTGAAATATTAGGTGAGCTTGAGTATTTATAACAGATGGTAAGAAGTCTCTCTCAACTTAAGAATATTAGCCAGCATAGGAAAGTGAGAAGCAAAAGTGAGATATTAGGGCTTGTCCACTCTTGTGCTGGAACAGGTGCTGACAACATCAAAACAATAACGAAGAAGCTCCAAACATACCCGGAATACCAGCGTCCAGAGGCGAACTTTCGTATCTCTGGCCAGAGAAACATGATAAGCCTCTCTCAGCCTAAGAATATTAGCCAGAAGGAAGAGGGAGGGGGAGACCGAGGATGAGATCGACTGATGAAGTGGAGAGGTATAAGGGAGAGAAGGGGTGTAAGTTCTGGGGATGGCAGAGAAATGGCAGGGGGCAAGGCGACATGGAGGCGATTTATTTGTGGCCACCCCTTACGGGATTAAGGCGTCTGGCTATAGATAACAGATAGGAAGAAGAGAAGAATAAGAGGTAAAATATTTAATGATCCCTTGCTCCCGTTTGTGCATGCAGTTCGCGAGCAAGACACGGCACCACCTCGTCACCGTGGCTCCCTGTGTACAAACGTATTATATATACCGGATAAATATCATTTTTACCGACATCAGCGAAACTACCGCGCGGGAAATCGGCGAGTGTGGCGCTATTTCGTACAGGTGAGAATATGTCACTTCAGGTATTACACTTTCGATACTGGAGAGGCGAGGGTCCTACGCGTGGTGGCACTATGTGAGGTGGAGCCAAGCCTCACCCTCCCCTGCATTTCGGCGTGAGGAGATTCCTAGTCTTACCCTGGCGTGGCCCTGTTTACTTACAAGGGGGGCGCCGTTCCCTAAGCGGTGTATGTACTGTACTTTACCTGTAGGAGGGACCCACAGAAGAAGGTGCTGTAGTGAATGGAGGTGAGGCGCGGTGATTATGGTTTCAGTACTCTCTCTCTCTCTCTATATATATAGATAGATAGATAGATAAATACATAGATAAATAGACACACATAGATAGATGGATAGATAGATGATAGATATGTAGGTATATAGATCAATAGCTCATAAAAATAGATTGATAGAAAGATGTTCCCAGAGTATATACTGTATAAATAGATAAAAAAGATACATACCGATAGACAAATGTATAGATAGATAAAGATATACTATTGATAGATAAATGAATAGATAGATAAAGATATACTGTTGATAGATAAATAGGTAGTCAGAAAGATAGAGGAAACTGATATGGATAAATCGATAGAATTAACCATAAAAAGTGACCACCAACGACTCAGAAAAAAAATATATAAGAGTTACAGATAAAAGGAAAGAAAAAAAAAACATTGCCGGCAGGAAAAAGAAAAAAAAGAAAAGGATTGAGAGAGGAGATAATTAGCTTAGCGTGGCGTTACTGTTATATGCTTGGGTGTGTCTCGTGAGAGAGAGAGAGAGAGAGAGAGAGGAGTGTGTGTGTGTGTGTGTGTGTGTGTGTGTGTGTGTGTGTGAGAGAGAAAGAGTGATAGGTGTTCGTTGATTACAGGTGCTCCAGGTGAGACAAGTGTGTTTTCTGGATTACCTACACGTTTCCGGTTGATTATCCCACCTGGAGCCAATCACTGATCCCGGAATTTTGTCAGATTTGGTAATAATTGGCTAATTCTCTCTCTCTCTCTCTCTCTCTCTCTCTCTCTCTCTCTCTCTCTCTCTCTCTCTCTCTTAAGGACTTCCTTCCATCCATGTACTCCTCAATGTTCTTCCTCCACTTTTCTCTCTTGTTGTTGTTGTTGTTGTTGTTGTTGTTGTTTATTGCAGCAGATGTCACCGTTTCAATAGCAACGTCACTTTCCCCTCATCACCATTATATTCAACACTTTCATCGTCATAATCACTGTCTTGCATGTCACCCTTTCCTTAAGCCTTCTGGAATAAATGTCAGGAGCATCTTAGTCACTTTCATCAACTTTCCTTCACTTTTCTTCACTTTCACTCACTTCCCTTCACTTTCCTTTACTTTATTCACTTTCATTCACTTCCCTTCACTTTCATTCACTTTCCTTCACGTCCCTTCACTTTCATTCACTTCAATTCACTTTAATCCACTTTCATCCACTTCCCTTCACTTTCACTTTCCTTCACTTTCATTCACTTTGATCCACTTCCCTTCACTTTCATTCTCTTTCATCCACTTCTCTTTACTTTTATTCACTTTCATTCACTTTCATTCACTTTCTCATCTCCCTCAGTGTCCTCTCAACCTCATTTTCATTTTCGATCATGGCCATCATCATCATCATCATACTCGCACCCGGGGCTAGAGAGGGAGGCCTTCACGTGATGGCACTGATATGACTGGGTGGTTCCCTGTCCGGTTAACAAACGTCCCTCAACACTCCATTTACTACTACTACTACTACTACTACTACTACTACGACTACTACGATGACTACAACTACTACTACTACTACGACTACTACGATGACTACAACTACTACTACTACTACTACGACTACTACTACTACTTTACCTGTTAATTACAACCCGTTTTCCGGAATCCAATTAATGATTCACCTGAGCACACCTTCACCGATGGGCGGATGGTGGGGGAGGGGTTCGAGTGGATGGAGTGGAGTGCGGTGTGGATGGGTATGTGGGTGTAAGGGTGGTGTGGTGGATGTGGATGTGGTGGAGTGTGGTATGGATAGGTGTGGTGTGGTTACGTGGACAGGCAGCGTGGATAGAACTAACACAATCTGTTCCGTTACTGAATATAAAGTCCAGTCCCCCCCCCTCTCTCTCTCTCACGCATGCGCACACACACACACACACACACACACACACACACACACACACACACACACACACACACACACACAAACACACACACATACACACACACACTGTTACGGAACAGATAAAGATAATGTACACTTTAAGTGAGAATGCTAAAAATCACTACTGTCCCGTAACGTTCAAGGTACAAAACAAAGAGTTGGGTAAAATTACAAGTTAAAGTTTAATGCTCAAACTAACAACAAAACATTCAGGACTCATAAGGATAATGTAATGGCAAAAAACAGGTTAAATATATGGTTAACTGCAATAGCCTCTATTAACACGAAATTAGCATGAGTAAATTTATCTAAGTCAGCCCTGTTAAAATGAGATACCAGATAATACTCAGTGAATACCAGATATATTATTACAGATACAAAATATTATTAATGATGGCTGACAATAAAAACCTTTACATAAATTACAAAAACCTTACAAGGCCTAACAATTAACCTTATGCTACACAGTATAAGAAAAAATGCAACGACAGTTATACTCAAATTACACACAGCTGCTAGATGGCTGGAGACTTCCTGAGCACTCACAATAATAATAACTGTACAGGGGAGGACAGAGATGTGAGCAAAATGAGGAGTAGATCTAAGAGGCAATAATGCAGAGACTGAGCTCATTATATAGGGGCCAGCAGAGCTTGATACAACTTGTAAGAAGGACGCGCAAATGAAGCCTAGGGGACAAAGAGCTGACAATCCTGCTCTGAACAACAGAAAGGACGACTTACTCTACTATAACGGTAGAAGGGGGGACTGAGGCAGAACACGCTCGTGATCAAACACGCAGCATACTGTGCGTTAAAATTACACAAAGGATGATGAAATCATAGGCTATGTAACACCTCCCCACAAAGAAAAAGAAATTTACAAAGGAAATTTCTTATTACTCTAAAATAATCTGTCTAAAGTCTAGATAAGCAATCTGCAATAACATTTTCTTTCCCCTTGACATGTTGTATGTCTAATGAATACTCCTGAAGAAGTAGACTCCATCTTGTCAATCTCTGATTTTTATCTTTAAACTTACTAAGGAATTTCAGTGGGTTATGATCGGTATAAATGACTATGGGGTCAAAACCAGAACACAAATAAATTGAAAAATGCTGTAAACCCAAAATCAAGGCCAAAAGGTCTTTCTCAATAGTTGAGTAGTTCTTTTGAGGTGGAGTGAACTTCTTACTGTAATAAGATACAGGATGTTCAATACCCTGATCATCCTCTTGCAGCAAAACAGCCCCAGCTCCTGTATCACTTGCATCAACAGCCATCTTAAAAGGCTTAGCAAAATTTGGAGTAGCGAGCACTGGCTGACTTAATAGGATAGCTTTAAGTTTGTTGAAAGAGGATTCACAGTTATCGGTCCAGACAAATTTAACTCCCTTTTTCAGTAGGTCTGTAAGGGTGATACAAGAATTGAAAAGTTAAGAACAAATCTCCTGTAATAACCTACCATTCCCAAAAATCTTTGTAGCTCTTTCCTACTTTTAGGTCTGGGAAGATCACTTATAACCTGAACCTTAGCTCCTGGTGGTGCAACATGTCCATCACCAATTACATACCCAAGGTACTGAGCTTTGGCTTGACCAAACTCACACTTTGATAAATTAGCTACAAGATTAGCATGAACCAAACGCTCAAGAAATTTACTGACATGGCATAGGTGATCTTTCCAGTTGTCAATGAAGATTAATACATCATCAATATAAACAACACACCCTGCCAAACCCTCTGTTACAACATTCATGAGCTTCTGAAATGTGGCTGGTGCATTCTTCATACCATATGGCATTACAGAACATGCAAAAGTCTTTCCTAGTGTTACAAAACATGAGATCTCCTTAGCACTTTCAGTCATAGGTACTTGCCAGTATCCCTTTAACAAATCAAACTTACTTATGTACCTAGCCTTTCCGATCTTGTCTATGCAATCTTCCACGTGAGGGAGAGGATAAGTGTCTGTTTTGGTTATCTGATTAACACGTCTGTAGTCAATGCAAAGCCGCTGTGACCCACCTGGCTTAGGGACCAGAGTGACAGGAGAACTCCACTCGCTCTGACAGGGCTCAATCATCTTGTGGTCCAACAGGTAGCCAAGCTCCTTCTGGATGAGAGGAACTTTCACTGGGTTCACACGGTAAGGAGGCAATTTAATTGGCTTTGCGTCTCCAACATCGACATCATGCATCAACACAGTAGTTCTTCCTGGAGTGGCACGGAACACTTGCGGGTACTCCTGCAGTAATGCCGAAAACTCCTGCCTTTCCTCGGGAGGTAGATGAGAAAGCTTAGTCTGGAGATCATATGATATCAGGATTCTTCCCCAAACTATCACTCAGGCTCATACCTCATGGGAGAGCTTCACTTGCATACTCGGGTGGAACAGCTACAGTGCAGACTGGATTATTTTCGTCCCGCCTGTGATATAACTTTAGCATGTTGATGTGACATAGTTGCTTGTTCTTTCTACGATCTGGTGTGGCGATGACATAGTTGACATCACTGAGTTTCTTCTCCACGAAATAAGGACCACTAAACTTGACTTGAAGAGGTTGCCCATGAACTGGTAGCAGAATCAAAACCTGATCTCCTGGCTGAAAGTGGTGTAACCTGGACTTCTTATCATACCAAGTCTTCATCTTCTCCTGAGCAGCTCCTAAATTCTCTCTCACCAGCTGTAAAGCAGTGGACAGCCGTTCTTTGAACTTCATCACATACTCCAGCAGGTTGACGTCATCTTCCTCCGACAGCCAGCACTCCTTGAGTAACTTAAGGGGTCCTCTTACTTCATGGCCAAACAGTAGTTCAAAAGGTGAGAAGCCCAGTGATTCATTTGGAGATTCTCTTGCGGCTAATACAACGAATGGAAGACCTTTGTCCCAGTCTTTCTGATGTTCCAAACAGTATTTCTTGAGCATCGATTTGAGTGTTTGATGATATCTCTCCAACGCTCCTTGGGTCTGGGGATGGTAAGCTGAAGACGTGATCTGGGTGATGCCCAACTCTTTCAGAGACTGCTTGAAAACATTTGACATGAAATTACTTCCCGGTCTGACTGTACCTCCTTGGGCAGACCAAACTTTGTGAAGAACCCTAGCATTTCCTTAACCACGTTCTTTGCTGAGATATTTCTAAGTGGAATGGCTTCAGGATAACGAGTAGCCATATCAATCAGGGTCAACACATAAGAAAATCCTGAAGAAGTCTTAGGAAGAGGGCCCACAATATCCACCAACACACGGGTGAAAGGCGCCTCAAAAGGAGGAATGGGAACTAGAGGTGCAACCTTTTCGGTCTGATTACACTTCCCCACAACTTGACAGGTGTGACAAGACTTACAATACCAGGAAATATCCCTGAAGATACCTGGCCAGTAGAAGTGTTTCAAAATGCGTGCCACAGTCTTCCTCACTCCAAGGTGTCCTGCCAAACTGGAATCATGAGCCACTCTAATGATATCCTGCCTACAAACACGAGGGATGACAACTTGATGTACAACCTCCCATTCACAGTCGGCTGATGCTGTTGGGGTCTCCACTTCCTCTATAATAACAAGTAGAAGCACCAGCTGACTCTTCCTCACTACAAGCAGAGTTAGCTAGACCTTTCAACTCAGGGTCCGCAACCTGCAACTCAACCAACTCTTGACGAGACAAATTATCTAAGCACTCCTGACTTTAAACACTACGGGGTACTGCCTCATCTGGTGAGTGGTCCAAATTAGCAAGAAAAGTGTCAGCTAGGATAACATCATCATCATCATTATCCTCTAAGTCACCAGTAACTTTAGACTTAGCCCTAGTGACAGCACATGCAGGGAACACATCAGGGACATCACAACCCTGGGCCGCAGCCACCAGCTCACTAGACAAATGAGGAGCTGGACACACTTGACTTCCACCAATATCATTTCCAAGTAAGAAAGTTACACCTGACATTGGGAGTGTCTCAACCAACCCAACCATAACGGAACCATTAATCATGTCAACAATTTGATCTTTAGAATGATGAGAGCGAACAGCAATTCCCAATTGTTGAGCAACAAGCTTAAGTTCATTCTTTGTTCTGTTTTCTACATCACACACTGTTTGCACATTTGACAAAAAATCTTTGGCTTCATCAAGTGTAGAAATAGTAGACATCATGAATAAATCACAGGCACAAAATATCAAGCAATATCCTTATGACAATATCCTGAATATCCTGATAAGAGGTCGCCAAATTTATATTACGGAACAGAGAAAGATAATGTACACTTTAAGTGAGAATGCTAAAAATCACTACTGTCCCGTAACGTTCCAGGTTCAAAACAAAGAGTTGGGTAAAATTACAAGTTAAAGTTTAATGCTCAAACTAACAACAAAACATTCAGGACTCATAAGGATAATGTAATGGCAAAAAACAGGTTAAATATATGGTTAACTGCAATAGCTTCTATTAACACGAAATTAGCATGAGTAAATTTATTTAAGTTAGCCCTGTTAAAATGAGATACCAGATAATACTCAGTGAATGCCAGATATATTATTACAGATACAAAATATTATTAATGATGGCTGACAATAAAAACCTTTACATAAATTACAAAAACCTTACAAGGCCTAAGAATTAACCTTATGCTACACAGTACAAGAAAAAATGCAACGACAGTTATACTCAAATTACACACAGCTGCTAGATGGCTGGAGACTTCCTGAGCACTCACAATAATAATAACTGTACAGGGGAAGACAGATGTGAGCAAAATGAGGAGTAGATCTAAGTGGCAATAATGCAGAGACTGAGCTCATTATATAGGGGCCAGCAGAGCTTGATACAACTTGTAAGAAGGACGCGCAAATGAAGCCTAGGGGACAAAGAGCTGACAATCCTGCTCTGAACAACAGAAAGGACGACTTACTCTACTATAACGGTAGAAGGGGGGACTGAGGCAGAACACGCTCGTGATCAAACATGCAGCATACTGTGCGTTAAAATTACACAAAGGATGATGAAATCATAGGCTATGTAACAACACACACACACACACACACACACACACACACACACACACACACACACACACACATGCAAACCACCTGCAACCTCACACTACCACGGTTGACAAATTCCTCTATGTAAACTTCCCTGTGTTAACTTTTTATAGCCTTTGGAACTAATTACGGTAAGATTAAGAGGTTCGTAACGCCTTTTTCATTGCGATTTATGCTGAGACTGGTTTAATGGTCATGGTTTCTTCACTCACCAGGTTTAGATTTGTTAAGATGGGCGCGAGGACGACGACGATGATGATGATGATCATGACAATGATGGTGATGATGATGATGATGGGAGTGAAGGGGCAAGTGTACTTCAGGGGCGCCTGTCCAATAGCACCCATTATCAAGGACTTCGACTTGGAGAGGGTGAGTGATGATGAGGATGAGGATGATGGCAGTACCTACCTACTTCTTGGCTGTATTCAGTACTTACCTATACCTACGTCTCCTTCAGTATCTGGGGAGATGGTTCGAGCAGGAGAGGTATTTCGTCGGATACCAAGAGGTGGGACGGTGCTGGAGTTACACTTTCATCAAGGACTACAGGACGGGCAATATATCTCTCAGGACCGATTTTTGGGACATTTTGTAAGTAGGTGCGTGTGTGTGTGTGTGTGTGTGTGTGTGTGTGTGTGTGTGTGTGTGTGAGAGAGAGAGGCAAAAACAAAAATATAATTCCTCGCAAATAATATATGAACCAAACTTTCTCATTTTTATTCGTGTGTGTGTGTGTGTGTGTGTGTGTGTGTGTGTGTGTGTGTGTGTGTGTGTGTGTGTGTGTGTGTGAGTGTGTGTGCGTGTAAACCAAAAAGATAACTCCAAGCCTTGATCCTCCCAGGCTGAACCACCCCACAGTCTTTACCGGAGACTTGACTGTTAAGAGGCCCTACTCTGCCCCCAACTTCCTGACTTACACCCTTCCCGGAGTGCCTGTCCAAGAGTACCACGTTCAAGTATTAGCCACCGATTACGACTCGTGGACACTCGTGTATCGCTGTGCCCCCCAACCCATTGGACATGATAGTGAGTCTATTCGTTATTCTTGCTTTATTGTTTATTTTTCTTATAGTTATTGACGTGGGTGTCATTCGATTACTTGGACTAATATTCACTTCACTCCGTCTTCAATGCTGAGTTGTTGCAATGGAGTTATACTGAAAGGCTATGCTTGTCAAAAAGTGCTATACGATGTTGAGTCATAGCACTGTCGTCTTCCGTCACCGAGCTACGTAAAATAAGCTGAAGAACGAAAATCTGGGCCAAGTTAGAGTGAAACGCGTATAGTGAGTTGGGTATAATAAGCTATGGGAGGGAAGAGAAGGGGAAATAGGGAGAGGATATGAGAGAGGAAGGAATGGGAAGAGAAGGGTAAGGGAAGGAAGGAAAGAAGAAATGGCAGGGTAGGGTAGGGTAATGGTTGAGGGGATGTGTGTATGTAAGGGAAGGATAGGGAAGGAGAAGATTGGATAGGGTATGATAGGGTAGGGGATGGAAAGCTAGGGTTGAGTAGGTCAGTGTATGGCAGGATAGGGAGAGGCTAGGGTAGGGTAGGCGAAGTTAGACTAGGGTAGGAGAGAGCAGAGAAGGGTTGTTAGGGCAGGAGAGAAGTAAGACCCAAACTTAACTAAATCAAACTCAGTCAACCCAAACCAACCGAAACCAACCCAGTCTGACCTAACCTAACCTCATCTCAACAGAAAGAGTGAGGATTCTGACCCGGAGCCCCCACCCCCCCTACCACGTCATCGAGGAGGCGAAAACCACCCTTATCTCCTTGGGCATAGATGTCGAATTCCTGGAGAAAGAGGATACGTCTTGTTATAAGCATTACTGAGTGTGTGTGTGTGTGTGTGTGTGTGTGTGTGTGTGTGTGTGTGTGTGTGTGTGTGTGTGTGTGTGTGTGTGTCTGTCTGTCTGTCTGTCTGTCTGTACCCAGAGAGTTTTTTCCGTCCATCCTCTTTTGTTGATCTTGTCCTTCAATAAATCCACTTTACTGTTTTTACTCTACCTGTGTTTATTTCACCTGTGTAATTACTGAAGCAATTAAAGATTCTCCACACCTGAGGTATGACAGATAAATTTAGAGCTGATAGTCGTGTTTATTTGTTTATTTGGCTGAGTTATGGTGATTGTCGTTGCTTTTGTTAGGATTTTGTTGTTGCTTTTGTTTTTTGTTTTTGTTTTTGTTTTAACTGCTTAGGATTAGATTTAGAATTGGACTGGCATACATACATGCACTTACACACACATACAAACATGCACATTCACACATACACATATGCTCATACATACACACATGCACATACACCCATACAGACATGCAAAGAAACTCAAATACGCATATGCACATACACACACACAGGCACATACACACATACAAACATGCACATACACATATATAAAAATAAACACATATACATCCACAGTAGTACACATACAGTCTATCTATCTATATACCTAGGCTGCTTCCCCCAAGGAAAGGGAGGTAGCCGAGACAGGACGACACACTCCCTATTTACTCATCCATTCAAACACATTCATTCACATCTTAGCCCCAAGGGGGAGAACGGACAGATCCTCACCGCACCACACCGCACAAGGGTCAATTGTGCAATGCATTCAGTGACATCTGCAGCAGGGCCCGACAGCAGAACTGGTTTACCCCTGCCACATCATAACAGACCCATCCCATTACCCGCACCTGACCTGACTAGCTGATCAGACCAAATGCGGGAGAATATCCCCTCAGCGCTGCGTCATCACTTATTCATTCACAATTTCTCTCCATTTATTTCTGTCACGCACAGCCACTCTTCCTTGCTCAACAGACATCCCTCTCGCATCCAGCGCTCTCTTCACACTGTCCATCCATCCTATTCGTGGTCTTCCTCTCAGTCTTTCACCTCTCACATCAGATCTAGTTAACTTTTTCACCAATCGCTCATTATCCATTCTCTCCATATGCCCAAACCATCGCAACACATACAGTACATACAGTACATACACATACAGTACTACACAAAAACACACATACACGTATATATTTACATAGACATTCACTCATACACACAGACACAGCGTGCTTACATACATACACATACATATGCACATACACATGAAAGCATAGCGGTACACATAAACAAATGCACAAACATAGGCTACAGAGACACATACATACACACACATATAAATACATACGTACAGACACATGCACATACATACGTACACACACATATACATGCACATACATACACATACATATACACCTGCGTCGGTACACATACATACGTACATACACATATACATACGTACATACATACATATATACATACATACATACATACATTCACAAAAATTATTGAAGACGGATTCGAAACTAGAGAAAACTTGTTCTTTATGAGAAACTAAGATAAATTTTGAAAAGTAAATGTCTACTCCTATTTTCTATTTATACATTTGTTTATATATTTATTTATTAGATTGTTATTTTTCACTTTTTTAAATATAATATTTCTTTTATCCTACTTCATCTCATCCTTAGGCGAAAAACATGATGATGAAGAGGATGAACAAAAGAAGAGAGGATAACTGCAGTAGGCCGGTTGGCCCATGCTAGGCAGCTCCTAGAAGAGTAACTGAGCTACTAGAATGAGATAAGGATAGCAAAGAACAAGGCTCTCCCCCGCCCTCCAAACCCTCCAGCCGAAGCCGGCAGGAAAAAGTCAGAAAGAACACCACGCAGTATAGAAAAACTGGCGTGGACATTTTACAGGAAAGTGTGAAAGGAGAACAGAGACTATCATAGTGTAACCTGAAAATGAAAAATTATGAATTAGTATTGGTTATAAGATTTTCTTTTTTCTATATCCACCCCTTATTTGTAATATATTTATCTAGCTTATGCTTGAAACTCTCAATGGAAGAGGCAGCAACTACTTTACTAGGTAACTTATTCCATTCGTCTACTACTCTATTGCCCAAACCCATTTCTATCTATTTCCTTAATGAAACGGAATTTTTCTAGTTTGAAACCATTATTTCTAGCTCTGTCCTGTATGCTCACTTTAAGTACCTTGCTAATATCTCCCTTATTTATACCATTCATCCACTTAAACACCTCAATTAAGTCTCCCCTTACTCTACGCCTCTCTAGCGAATGCAGACTTAGTCTTTTCAGTCTGTCTTCATATGACAGATTCCGGACGTCATGTATCATTTTTGTCATTCTTCTTTGTACATTCTCTAACGAATTAATATGCATTCTATAGTAAGGACACCAAAATTGTACTGCGTAGTCTAAATGTGGCCTTACTAATGCTAGATAAAGTTTCAGTATTACTTTAGATGATCTATTGCTCACGCTTCTCGAAATAAATCCAAGGACCCTATTTGCTTTATTTCTCGCATTTATACATTGTTGCCTTGGTTTCAGGTCGTTACTAATCGTAACTCCGAGATCTCTCTCGCATTCCGATTTCCTAATTTCATTGTTATCTAAGCTGTATTTAGTGTCTCCAATGGTCTTGCCTACGTTAAGTGCTTTGCATTTTTCAACGTTATATTAAAATTTGCCCAGTTCTAGACCATTTGGACAATATATCGATGATGATGATGATGATGATGATGATGAGGAGGAGGAGGAGGAGGATGCTGGAGAAGTGTGATTGCAGAAGTGTGAGTCCGCAGGAAGAGTTTTGTATGTGGCAAGCGTGGTAGTAGCAGTAGTAGTAGTAGTAGTAGCAGTGGTACTAGTGATGGGTGGTAGGTGTAGTAGTGGTGGTTGTGATGGTGATGACGGTGGTGGTGGTAGTATGGTCTGACAAATCTAAACTGGCGGCTAGGGTTTGGTGCGACCCTCTGTACAGTGATGCTATGTTTCCCAAACCCGCGATGTGAAACGGCTGTTATATATGTAAAAGGCAGCACAAACAAGATAAACACATACGAATACAATGTTAACGTGTGTATTTTAATACATGAAAGAACAGTAAACTTATTATGCATAAAATATTTATAGGGCAATACAAAAACGTGGCATAAATATTTTTCAGTGTTGCTAAAAGAAATGTAGTCACTTTTATTGTCTGTTTCCGTATTTCTTGGGTGAGTAATAATGTCACAATTACGATTACATGATAATGTGCAGGAATATAAGTAAAAATATGCCAATTTGTTAGTTAAAAGAATAATATATTAAACCCTCCTGAGCGGCAACACTCACACCGACCTACAATAACCCGGCCAGAGTGACTTGGTTCACTTTCCTCTGTGCCATTGACTCAGACAGGATGGCAGCTCACCCAGCCCCCAATAATAAATATTTTTTAAAAATAATTAGATATAATAATAAATATAGAAATGAAAGCATAAGTTTATAAGTCACTCATAAAGGAAGCAAAATTCCCCGGGGTGACGCATATTTCCCCCCAGGAGAGAGAGAGAGAGAGAGAGAGAGAGAGAGAGAGAGAGAGAAGACAAATTTAGTCTTCACAGACTGTCTTCCTATGAAAACATCCGAATATCATGTATCATTTCTGTCATTCTTTGTGCGTTTTCGAAAGAACTTATATCCATCCCTACATGTTGCTACTACAGTCTTATTTCCATCAATGAACGAACTTATATCCATCCCTACATGTTGCTAACACAGTGCTATGTCCATCACTGATGTGCAGTACTGTTAGCACCAGAGTCATAATGAGCACCCCGTTCCTACCCTACAACTGCCTCTTTGAAGCCCTCACACCCTTTACCAAGCCTGCCCAACCCAGCCCTGCTCCCCTAATTACTGACGACGAAAAGGTCTCCCTTTGCCTCATGTACCACTCCATAACTTCTGTATTATCCTTCTCTCTCTCTCTCTCTCTCTCTCTCTCTCTCTCTCTCTCTCTCTCTCTCTCTCTCTCTCTCTCTCTCTCTCTCTCTCTTTAATCCAGATTAAAGTCCATTGTCTCCACTCATCCTGTTATCCCCCTACCCCTTCCCGGAGAGAAACTGCTACCTCCTTGTAAATGTTAAACAGGCGCGGTCGTCTGACCCTCTCTCACCTGACCCCGTTCCTCTTTGGTCTGACTTTCCGACCGCCACCTACTACTACTATTAATACTACCAACTCACACACACACACACACACACACACACACACACACACACACACACACACACACACACACACAGAAACACACACACTCACACACACACACACACACAGAAACACACACACACACACACACACACACACACACACACACACACACACAAATCTACGGGTTAATAGTATAGAAGAATGAGAATAACTGGCTCTCACCACTCCCAAGACTGATGGAGTAGAGGTGTGTGTGTGTGTGTGTGTGTGTGTGTGTGTGTGTGTGTGTGTGTGTGTGTGTGTGTGTGTGTGTGTGTGTGTGTGTGTCATTTTGCTGTCTGCGTTTTTTTGGGCGCGTTATCGGGATGGATTTTGCCCCAACAGCACCCACCGACCTGGCAGCACTGAGGTGTAGTTAGTGGGTGTCAGTTGTGGAGACAACACACTCTTCTTCACGCTCTTCAGGGATTTTCATCTGAAGGTAATGGCCGAGAGAGAGAGAGAGAGAGAGAGAGAGAGAGAGAGAGAGAGAGAGAGAGAGGAGACTGGGAGAAATTTTAATAGTACATATTATATGTTCGAGATAGAGGGGGAAGGGGAGACAGAGGATGAGATGGAGAGAATGTGTGTGGAAGGTGGGGTGAGTTGGAGAGAGTGCAGCCTGATGGTGAAGGACAGAGTGACATTGATAGATAGATAGATAGATGGACAGATAGGTAGATAGAGGTAGGTATTTTTCGGCGGGTAAAAGTGGAAAATATGAGAGGTGAAATATTAGGTGAACTTGAGTATTTTCAACAGATGATAAGAAGTCTCTCTCAACTTAAGGATATTAGCCAGCAAAGGAAAGTGAGAAGCAGAAGTGAGATATTAGGGCTTGTCCACACATTTGCTGGAACAGGTGGTGACAACATCAAAACAATAACGAACAAGCTCCAAACATACCCGGAACAGCAGCGTCCAGAGACGAACTTTCGTATCTCTGGCCAGAGAAACATGATAAGCCTCTCTCAGCCTAATATTAGCCAGCAGGCAAAGGGAAGGGGAGACCGAGAATGCTATCGACTGATGAAATGGAGAGGTATACGGGAGAGAAGGGGTGTAAGCTCGGGGGATGGCAGCTAAATGGCAGGGGACAGGGCGACACGGAGGCGATTTATTTGTGGCCACCCCTTACGGGATTAAGGCGTCTGACTATAGATAGAGAGATAGGAAGAAGAGAAGAAGAAGAGGCAGAATATTAAATGATCCGTTGTTCCCGTTTGTGCATGCAGTTCGCGAGCAAGACACGGCACCACCTCGTCACCATGGCTAACTGTGAACAAACGTATTACATATAGTGGATCAATATCATCTTTACCGACATCAGCGAAACTACCGCGCGGGAAATCGGAGAGAGAGGCGCTATTTCGTACAGATGAGATTACGTCACTTCAGGTATTACACTTTCGATAATGGAGAGGCGAGGGTCCTACGCGTGGTGGCACTACGTGAGGTGGAGCCAGGCCTCACCCTTCCCTGCATTTCGGCGTGAGGAGTTCCTCAGTCTTACCCTGGAGTGGCCCTGTGTACTTACAAGGGGGGCGCCGTTCCCTACGCGGTGTATGTATTGTACTTTACCTGAAGGAGGGACCCACAGAAGAAGGTGCTGTAGTGAATGGAGGTGAGGCGCGGTGATTATAGTTTCAGTATTCACATATATAGATAGATAGGTAGATAGATAAATTGATAGATAAATAGTCACAGATAGATAGATAGATAGATGATAGATAAGTAGGTAGGTAGTTAAATAGCTGAAAAAAAAAGATTAATTGATAGATAGATGTTCCCAGCGTATATACTATATAAATAAATAAAAGATATACATACCGATAGATAAGTGTATAGATAAAGATATACTATTGATAGATAAATGAATAGATAGATAAAGATATACTCTTGATAGATAAATAGGTAGTCAGAAAGATAGAGGAAACTGATATGGATAAATCGATAGAATTAACCATAAAAAGTGACCACCAACGACTCAGAGAAAAATATATAAGAGTTACAGATAAAAGGAAAGATAAAAAAAAAAACATTGCCGGCAGGAAAAAGTAAGAAATAAAAAGAAAGGATTGAGAGAGAAGATAATTAGCTTAGCGTAGCGTTACTGTTATATGCTTGGGTGGGTGTCGTGAGAGAGAGAGAGAGAGAGAGAGAGAGGAGTGTGTGTGTAATGGTGTGTGTGTGTGTGTGTGTGTGTGTGTGTGTGTGTGTGTGTGTGTGTGTGTGTGTGTGTGTGTGTGTGTGTGTGAGAGAGAGAGAGAGAGAGAGAGAGAGAGAGAGGTGTTCGTTGATTACAGGTGGTCCAGGTGAGGCAGGTGTGTTTTCTGGATTACCTGCACGTTTCCGGTTGATTATCCCACCTGGAGCTAATCACTGATCCCAGAATTTTATGTCAGATTGGTTATTTATTGGCTAATTCTCTCTCTCTCTCTCTCTCTCTCTCTCTCTCTCTCTCTCTCTCTCTCTCTCTCTCTCTCTCTCTCTCTCTCTCTCGACTTATAACCATCCATTTACTCGTCAATGTTCGTCTTCCACTTTCTCTCTTGTTGTTGTTGTTATTATTGTTCTTATTGTTGTTGTTGTTTTTTGCAGCAAATGTCACCGTTTCAATAGCAACGTCACTTTCCCCTCATCACCATTATATTCAACACTTTCATCGTCATAATCACTGTCTTGCATATCACCCTCTCCTTAAGCCTTCTGATATACATGTCAGGAGCATCTTAGTCACTTTCATCCACTTTCCTTCACCTTCATTCAGTTTACTTCACTTCCCTTCACTTTCCTTCACTTTCATTCACTTCCCTTCACTTTCATTCACTTCCCTTCACTTTCCTTCACTTTCCTTCACTTTCACTTCCCTTAACTTTCCTTCACTTTCCTTCACTTTCATCCACTTTTCTTCACTTTCCTTCACTTCCATTCACTTTCTTGCACTTCCCTTTACTTCCATTCACTCTCATTCACTTTCCTTCACTTTCATTCAATTTCATCCACTTCCCTTCACTTTCCTCCACTTCCCTTCACTTTCATTCACTTTCGTTCACTTTCTCATCGCTCTCAGTGTCCTCTCAACCTCATTTTCATTATTATTATCATCATCATCATGGCCATCATCGTCATCATCGTCATCATCATCATACGCGCACCCGGGACTAGAGACTGAGGCCTTCACGTGGTGGCACTGATATGAATGGGTGGTTCCCCTGCCCGGTTAAACAAACTTCCCTCAACACTCCTATTACTATTACTACTACTACTACTACCACTACTGCTTCTGCTACTACTACTACTACTATGACTACTACTACGATTACTACTACTACTACTATTACTACTACTACGGCTACTTCTACTACTTTACCTGTTAATTACAACCCTTTTTTCCGGAAGCCAATTAATGATTCACCTGAGCACACCTTCACCGATGGGCGGATGGTGGGGGAGGGTTGGGGGAGGGGTGGGGGAGGGGTGGGTCTGGATGAACATAAGAACATAAGAAAAGAGGATAACTGCAGTAGGCCGGTTGGCCCATGCTAGGCAGCTCCTAGAAGAGTAACTGAACTACTAGAATGAGATAAGGATAGCAAAGAACAAGGCTCTCCCCCGCCCTCCAAACCCTCCAGCCGAAGCCGGCAGGAAAAAGTTAGATAGAACACCACGCCGTATAGAAAAACTGACGTGGACGTTTTACAGGAAAGTGTGAAAGGAGAATAGAGACTATCATAGTGTAACCTGAAAAGAAAATTTTTTTGAATTAGTATTGGTTATAAGATTTTCTTTATTCTATATCCACCCCTTATTTTGTATTGGAACTCCATATTATAGTTACAAATCATAATAGATAGATAGATAAATAGATAGATAGACAGCTCTATGCGAGCCTGGGAATGGGAAATGAACTTGCAAATTACACTGAGGAAAGCTGACGACAGAGTGGCCAGTAAGGAGATGATGCAGTTAGTTGTCAGCAATTCACCGGTGAACAAAGCCTTAGTGACCATACACACATACTCACACACAGGCTTCTAGAACTTTCCACCCACAAGGAACACACGTGATACGTCTCCTGTTTCACCAGAATTTAGGAAAGAGAGGGCAGAAAGAAGCTAGCCTTAGAACAGACAGGTCGCAGGGAGAAGGGCTTGGCAACTTGAGAGAGAGACAGAGAGAGCGAGACAGAGAGATAGCTAGCGGGACTCTACTGTATACTCCGCTCTGGGTGAGAGACTTTGTTAATATTTCCAAGACAAATAAAAATAGTCCCATACTATTCTTTACCTCTCCTGTCACTACATGACAAATGGGAAAGAAGATTATCTACTTACAAGCTACTCAAATATAACAACCGCTCGCCCACAAGTCTAATATATATAAAACTCCACTACAAGTAACTACAAAGTCTTTTATGACATTTGGTAGCAGCAAACGTATACGAACCTCGTCTATGAATCAACAGTGAATTCCTACAAAATATCAAGATTGAAAACAAGAATACCTCTCACAACCAACAACTTACAACCAGCTCCTGACAGTTCTCTTCAACCACCCCCTTCCGTCTTCCCGATCATCATGCTGATGCAAAGGTGAAGAGGTTACAGGACGCCTTGCAAGTAGTTTAACAAAATATTGATACGATCTTGCAACTTCTACGACGAACCAACGAACTACAGCCATCTACAATCAACTACAATTAACAACTCTACGTCGTCTGTATAATCTTCTACAAGCACCTACAAGTAGCGGCAGTCTTCATCCTACAACGAGTAAATCACAAGAAAAAAAAAAAAAAAAATACCAAGAATACATCAAGTAAGAGAATAAAAAACAAACAAACGAAGAGTGAGACTCACAACTTATCTTACTTACTCGTCTTCACTCAAGTTACTCATCGCTACTCATTCACTCAAAACAGCTACCAGTGTGGGAAGTCGACGTCATCATGCGTGCTTGCTGAAAATACGCCACGTCAGTCAACACACCACCTGCACCACCATTCACACTATTCCCACCACGGTAAAAATTAGTGAGTTACATAGTTACTTCATTTATACGATACACAGTGATAGACAATATGCTTCTGCACAAACATATAAAACGTGCTGTATAGTTACAGCTTAAGTACACATACTTCAGTTATCTGCATAACTCAAACACTAAATAATCACCAACAATAAATATTCTACACTGTATATATTCATTCATTTATTATAACATTTATTTACTACCAACGAGTGTTACCATTTATACCTACATAAAATACGTGTTTCATACATAGCTATACATTATTACATCTACAAAGTGATAAAGGAAATATACCATCACAGTTACTCAGTGAGCGATTAAAAGAACTGTATTAAACATTTATTAATTAAAGCTACCTAGTGGAAACATATAAATTAAGTTACAAGGTAAACTAGAGAAAAAAAAAATGGCCAACACAAATGACGTTAGCAAGAGTGAACATCTTCCACACAATCGTGAAGACAATGATTTCCACACAGTGCTGACACACATATTACCCACGATAGGTACAAGTGAACAACAAGTCAGTGTATATAGTTAATACATCATTTTCAGTAATATCTGTGCAATATAAACTAAACTTTAAAAAAGTATCCCAAGGAAATTAGCCAGTAATTATACAACCATGAACAACATACAAAAAGCGTACACAAGCGAAGAAAAACAAACTATAGAAAATCAGTACATACAAAAAAAAAGAAAAGAAAAGAAAAGAAAGAAAGAAAAAGTAAGAAAGAAAAAAGAGAGAAATGGAGTAAGATCACATAACAAACAAATGAAAATAAGTGTAAGTGTTACTACATATGCCAAAATACCACATAAACTACAAACAAAAAAGCAGACAGTTGTCTCCACAAGCTAGTGGCATGGCACATCATATCATCGACCGCAGCATATGTTAGGACTGCAATTATAACAATTATGTAACTCCATATTATAATTATGTAACGACAAACGATTGCATTATGTAACAATTATGTAACGACAAACGATTGCATTATGTTACACTTGTTACAATTATGTAACTACAAACAGTATGTACCATTTATGTAACAGTTGCATTAACAAGATGTAACTTTTATGTAACTTTAACTACAATTATGTAACTACAAACGATATGTAACAATTAAGTAACGACAAACGATTGCATTATGTTACACTTATTACAATTATGTAACTACAAACGATATGTAACAATTATGTAACGACAAACGATTGCATTATGTTACACTTGCTACAATTATGTAACTACAAACAATATGTACCATTTATGCAACAGTTGCATTAACAAGATGTAACTTTTATGTAACTTTAACTACAATTATAAGGCCAAGACACTTATGTAACAGTTGCATTAACAAAATGTAACTACAGTTATAAGGCCAACACAATTATGCATTTCACTACAATAACCCAAGTACATACTGTATTACAGTTAAATAATCTACTTTTAATGCATTAATTCAAATATGTATACAACTTGTTTAAAATGTAATATTACTGAATAATCACTATTTACTATACATATTATATGTATACAATATTCATACAATTATGTTACTTTTACAATATTATGTATTTCACTTAATTAGCTTATAAGTTCATTATAATGTGTATATAGTGTGTATTAATATGTTAGGACTATTAACTGTCGATGGTACGCCATTTTCGCGTGACCGAGCAATGTATTAGAACTCCATATTACAGTTACAAATCATAATAGATAGATAGATAAAAAGATAGATAGACAGCTCTATGCGAGCCTGGGAATGGGAAATGAACTTGCAAATTACACTGAGGAAAGCTGACGACAGAGTGGCCAGTAAGGAGATGATGCAGTTAGTTGTCAGCAATCCACCGGTGAACAAAGCCTTAGTGACCATACACACACATACACACATACTCACACACAGGCTTCTAGAACTTTCCACCCACAAGGAACACACATGATACGTCTCCTGTTTCACCAGAATTTAGGAAAGAGAGGGCAGAAAAAAGCTAGCCTTAGAACAGACAGGTCGCAGGGAGAAGGGCTTGGCAACTTGAGAGAGAGACAGAGAGAGCAAGACAGAGATAGCTAGCGGGACTCTACTGTATACTCCGCTCTGGGTGAGAGACTTTGTTAATATTTCCAAGACAAATAAAAATAGTCCCATACTATTCTTTACCTCTCCTGTCACTACATGACAAATGGGAAAGAAGATTATCTACTTACAAGCTACTCAAATATAACAACCGCTCACCCACATGTCTAACATATATAAAACTCCACTACAAGTAACTACAAAGTCTTTTATGACAATTTGTCATATGCTTATTTAGCCTATGCTTGAAACTCTCAATGGAAGAGGCAGCAACTACTTTACTAGGTAGCTTATTCCATTCGTCTACTACTCTATTACCAAACCAATTTCTACCGATTTCCTTTCTGAAACGGAATTTTTCTAGTTTGAAACCATTATTTCTAGTTCTATCCTGTATGCTCACTTTAAGTACCTTGCTAATATCTCCCTTATTTATACCATTCATCCACTTAAACACCTCAATTAAGTCTCCCCTTACTCTACGCCTCTCTAGCGAATGCGGACTTAGTCTTTTCAGTCTGTCTTCATATGACAGGTTCCGGACGTCATGTATCATTTTAGCCATTCTTCTCTGTACATTTTCTAACGAATTAATATCCATTCTATGGTAAGGACACCAAAATTGGACTGCATAGTCTAAATGTGGCCTTACTAATGCTAGATAAAGTTTTAGTATTACTTTAGATGATCTATTGCTCACGCTTCTCGAAATAAATCCTAGGACCCTATTTGCTTTATTTCTCTCATTAATACACTGTTGCCTTGGTTTCAGGTCGTTACTAATCATAACTCCTAGATCTCTCTTGCATTCCGATTTGCTAATTTCTTTGTTATCTAAGCTGTATTTAGTATCTCCAATGGTCTTGCCTACGTTAAGTACTTTACATTTTTCAACGTTAAATTCCATTTGCCAAGTTTTAGACCATTTGGACAGTGTATCGAGGTCTTTTTGTAAGTTATGGCAATCGTCAGTCGAGTTAATGATACGCCCTATTTTTGTGTCGTCAGCAAATTTGCTGATGCTGCTATTAACTCCTAAGTCAAGATCATTTATATATATGATAAATAATAAGGGACCGAGTACTGAACCCTGTGGTACACCGCTAGTTACTAATCCCCAGTCCGACTTAGTTCCATTTATTAATACTCTCTGCTTTCGTCCTTTCAGCCAGGATTCTATCCATTTTAAGATATCGCCGTCTATACCGTGTGCTCGAACCTTTCTAACTAACCTTTCGTGTGGGACCCTATCAAAAGCTTTACTAAAGTCCAGATAAATAACATCGTAAGCTTTATCGCTATCTACTGGATGAGGTGGAGTGCGGTGTGGATGGGTGTGTTGGTGTAAGGGTGGATGTGGATGGGGTGGAGTGTGGTATGGATAGGTGTGGTGTGGTTACGTGGACGGGCAGCGTGGAAAGAAGTAACGCAATTTGTTCCGTTACTGAACATATAGTAAAGTCCCCCTCCTCTCTCTCTCTCTCTCTCTCCCTCACACACACACACACACACACACACACACACACACACACACACACACACACGCGCGCACACACACACGCGCACACACACGCGCGCGCGCGCGCAAACCACCTGCAACCACACACTACCACAGTCGACAAATTCCTATATGTACCCTTCCCTATGTTATGTTTTTATAACCTTCGGACCGAATTATCTTAAGATTAAGAGACTTCTTAACGCCTTTTTCATTACGATTTATTCTGAGACTGGTTTAATGGTCCTGGTTTCTTCTCCCACCAGGTGTCGATTTGTCAAGATGGGCGCGACAACGACGACGATGATGATGATGATGATTACATAGGATTACATAGGAAAGCAAACAGCAACAGACCTTATGGTTCTTTCGAGTCAGCTTGTTACAGAGAAATCTATGACTACAAGATCTATTCTACATGCTGAAGGAGAAGGATGGTAAAGCAAGAAGGCTCCCCCCACCACCAAACTCTCCAGAAAAAAGTGAGAAAAACCACCATGCAGCATGGAAAAACTGACATGGAAATTTCATAGGAAAAATTGGAAAGGAAAAGTCACATTCTATAATACTTTGTGTATAAGCTACTCGATTGAGTAACCTAAAAGAGAAAGTAATAAAATAAACTAATAGTTACGGCATGACATTATAAACCGGTACATTCAGTTTATGGGAAGCCTGTGGACATAACGTGGAAACTACACACTGCACAGTGTGGATGCTTAGGGGTGGTGCGGCAGCCTTGCCGGCGCTTTTGAGGTAGGCAGCAGTCAATCAGGCCCTAGCTCCGTTCACTCCACTGAGACAAGGAACTCTCCTCTGTTGGACAAGTACACAAGTTTTCTCCTGAACCAGTGACCCCTGGTACATTAAAAAAAATCCCGATGGTGGTCACTTGACTAACAGGGACCCTCAGTGATCCACAGCCCATCACAAGTCGAAAGCGAGAGTAGTGATCATTAACTCAGGGTTATATGTGCAGATCCTAATCTGTGCTTATATTGCTTTCTTTGCATTGGGGAGATTGAAAAATGTATACGACGGGTGTCTTAGATAAAAGAGGGCTGCACTACACACAGTGTGGATGTGCAATGCACAGAGTGGATGTTTA
Source organism: Coenobita brevimanus (assembly GCF_032717465.1). NCBI lineage: Eukaryota > Metazoa > Arthropoda > Malacostraca > Decapoda > Coenobitidae > Coenobita > Coenobita brevimanus. The sequence goes on along the minus strand of NC_137043.1, from coordinate 2,963,334 downwards.
GGGATGGTGCGGCAGCCTTGCCTGGTGCTTTTTAGGTAGGCAGCAGTCAATCAGGCCCTAGCTCCGTTCACTCCACTGAGACAAGGAACTCTCCCATGTGGGACAAGTACATAAGTTTCATTCTGAAGCAGTGACCCCTGGTACATTAAAAAAATCCCGATGGTGGTCACTTAACTAACAGGGACTCTCAGTGATCCACAGCCCATCACAGGTCAAAAGTAAGAGTAGTGACCATTAACTCAGGGTTATCTGTGCAGATCCTAATCTGTGCTTACTGCATATTACCTCATTTGCACTGAGTAAACTGAAAAATGTATAATGACGTGATGTGACGCTATGTTAAGTTTATGGGGTGTCTTGTAGCCACGAGGGGACTGCACAGTGTGGATGTTTAGGGGTGGTGCAGCAGCCTTGCCTGGCGCTTTTAAGGTAGGCAGCAGTCAATCAGGCCCTAGCTCCATTCACTCCACTGAGACAAGGAACTCTCCCTTGTGGGACAAGTACACAAGTTTCATCCTGAAGCAGTGACCCCTGGTACATTAAAAAAATCTTTATGGTGGCACTTAACTAACAGGGACCCTCAGTGATCCACAGCCCATCACAGGTCAAAAGTAAGAGTGGTGACCGTTAACTCAGGGTTATCTGTGCAGATCCTAATCTGTGCTTGTAATACTTTATTTGCATTCAATAAATTGAAAAATGTATAATGACGTGACGCAACACTATGTACGGGTAGGTTGTTTACAGGGTGTCTTGTAGACAAAAGGGGAATGAACTTACTCGCAGCTATAAAGGCAAGTTATTCGGACAGAAAAAGAGTCAGCTGAGGATTCTCGTGCAAATACTTGTCTATTTTGTTTTTAAATGTCTCAATTGAGATACTGTTCACGGCATCTGTTCCAGATATTTACAACTCTGTTAAAGAAGAAGTATTTTGCTTCATGGGATTGGAAATGCTTTCCCATAAGTTTCCAGCCATTACTTCTGGTTTGACTCGACCGGTCTATTTCAAAATATTTATTCATGTCTAAGTTGTCATATCCCTTCATGATTTGAAAACTTCAATAAGGTCCTCTCTTAACCTGCACTTAGTTAGGATAAATAATTTAAGTTCTTCATGGCGTTCCTCATATGGTTTGTTTCTAAGTCGTGGTATCATTTTTATGATTCTTCGCTGATGATGAGAGTGAAGGGGCAAGTGAACTTCAGGGGCGACTGTCCTATAACACCCATTATCAAGGACTTCGACTGGGAGAAGTTGAGTGATCATGATGATGATGATGATGATGGTAGTACCTACCTACGTCTTGGCTTTCTTCAGCACTGACCTACCTACGTCTTCTTTAGTACCTGGGGAGATTGTTCAAGCAGGAGAGGAATTTCGTCGGGTTCCAAGAGGTGGGACGGTGCTGGAGTTACACTTACATCAAGGACTACAAGAAGGGCAACATATTTTCCTGGGACGATTTTTGGGACATTTTGTAAGTAGGTGTAAGTAGGTAAGTGTGTGTGTGTGTGTGTGTGTGTGTGTGTGTGTGTGTGTGTGTGTATGTTTGCGTATGTGTGCGTGTACAGCAAAAAGATAACTCCAAGCCCTCATCCTCCCAGCCTGAACGGACCACAGTCCTTACCGGAAACGTGACTGCTAAGAGGCCATTCTTTACCCCCAACTTTCTGACTTACACTCTTCCCAGAGTGCCTGTCTTTGAGCACCACTATCATGTACTAGCCACCGAATACGAATCGTGGACACTCGAGTATGTCTGTGTCCCCAAACCCATCGGACATACTAGTGAGTCAATTCGCTATTCTTGCTTTATTGTTTATTTTTTATAGTTATTGACGTGGGTGCCATTCGATTACTTGGACTAATATTCTCTTCATTCCGTCTTGAATGCTGAGTTGTTGCAATGGAGTTATACTAAAAGGCTATGCTTGTCACTAAGAAGTGTCCTAAGATGTTGAGTCATAGCACTGACTTCTTCCGGCACCGAGTTACGTGAAATAAGCTGAAGGACGAAAATCTGGTCCAAGTTAGAGTGAAACTCGTATATTGAGTTGTGTACAGTAAGCTATGAGAGGGAAGAGAAGGGGAAATAGGGAGATGATATGAGAGAGGAAGGAATGGGAAAAGAAGGGTAAGGGAAGGGAGGAAAGAAGAAGAAATGGCAGGGTAGGGTAGGGTAACGGTTGAAGGGAAGTGTGTGTATAAGGGAAGGATAGGGAAGAAGATTGGATAGGGTAGGATAGGGTAGGGGATGGAAAGCTAGGGTTGAGTAGGTCAGTGTAAGGCAGGATAGGGGTAGGCTAGGGTAGGACAGGCTAAGGTAGACTAGGGTAGGAGAGAGCAGAGAATGGTTGTTAGGTCAGGAGAGAAGTAAGACCCAAACTTAACTAAATCAAACTCAGTCTACCCAAACCAACCCAGTCTGACCTAACCTAACCTCATCTCAACAGGAATAGTTTGGAATATGACCCGGAGCCCTCACCCCCCCTACCACGTCATCGGGGAGGCGAAAACCACCCTTATCTCCTTGGGCATAGATGTCACATTCTTGGAGAAAGAGGATACGTCTTATAAGCATTACTGTGTGTGTGTGTGTGTGTGTGTGTGTGTGTGTGTGTGTGTGTGTGTGTGTGTGTGTGTGTGTGTGCGTGCGTGTGTGTGTGTGTGTGTGTGTGTGTGTGTGTGTGTGTGTGTGTGTGTGTGTGTGTGTGTGTGTGTGTGTGTGTGTGTGTGTGTATGTGCGTGTGTGTGTGCCCAGAAAGGGGTTTTTGCCGTCCATCCTCTTTTGTTGATCTTGTCCTTCAATAAATCCACTTAACTGTTTTTACTTTACCTGTGTTTATCTCACCTGTATAATTAGTGAGGCAATTAAAGGTTCTCCACACCTGAGGTACGATAGATAAATTTAGAGCTGATAGATGTGTTTGTTTGTTTGTTTGTTTGTTTGGCTGAGTTAGGGTGATAGTCGTTGCTTCATATGGGTTTTGTTGCTGTTTTTGTTTTGTTTGTTTGTTTGTTTGGCACTGATTAGGATTAGATTTAGAATAGGACTGGCATACATACATGCACATACACGCACATACACACATACACATTCACACATCCACATATGCACATATACACACACATGCACATACACACATACAGACATGCAAATACACTCAAATACACATATGCACATACACACACATGCACATACACATACAAACATGCACATACACATACATAAAAATAAACACATATACATTCACAGTAGTACACATACAGTATGTACACACAAACACACATACACCTTTATATTTACATAGACATTGACTCATACACACAGACACAGACACAGCGTGCTAACATATATACACGTACATATGCACATACACATGAAAGCATAGCACTACACATAAACAAATGCACACACAGAGGCTACAGAGACACATACATACACACACATATAATACATACGTACAGACACATGCACATACATACGTGTAAACACATATATGCACATACATGCACATACACACTGTAAACATGCACAACATACACATACATACATATACATCTGCGTAGGTACACATACATACGTACATACACATACATACATACATACATACATATATACATACATACATTCACAAAAATTATTGAAGACGGATTCGAAACTAGAGAAAACTTGTTCTTTATGAGAAACTAAGATAAATTTAGAAAAGTAAATGTCTACTCCTACTTATTTATTTATTTTTTTATTGGATTGTTATTTCTCATCTTTTTACGTATATTAGTTTCTTGATCCTACTTCATCTCATCCTTAGGCGAAAAACATGATGATGATATGGATGATGATGATGATGATGATGAAGATCAGCAGGAGGAGGAGGAGGAGGAAGAAAAGAATGATGAAAATGATGATGGTGATGATGCTGATGATGATAATGATGATGATAATGATATGCCTTTGGGTCAACTCGGAGGGAGAGTGGTAGATAGGACGAATCGTACATCATGCTGGAGAAGTGTGAGTGGAGAAGTGTGAGTCCATGGGAAGAGTTATGTATGTGGCAAGCGTTGTAGCAGCAGTAGTAGTAGTAGCAGTAGCAGTGGTAGTAGTGATGGTGGTAGCCGTAGTAGTGGTGGTGGTGATGGTGATGACGGTGGTGGTGGTAGTATGGTCTGACAAATCTAAACTGGCGGCTAGGGTGTGGCACGACTCTCTGTACAGTGGTGCTATGTTTCCCAAACCCGCGATGTGAAACGGCTGTTATATATGTAAAAGGCAGCACAAATAAGATAAACACATACGAGTACAATGTTAACGTGTGTATTATAATATATGAAAGAACAGTAAATTTATTATGCATAAAATATTTATACGGCAATACAGAAACGTGGCATTAATATTTTCTAGTGTTGCTAAAAAAAAAAAAAAAAATGTAGTCACTTCTATTGGCTTATACCGTATTTCTAGGATGGGTAGTAATGTCACAATTATGATTATATGATAATGTGCAGGAATATAAGTAAAAATATGCCAATTTCTTGGTGAAAAAAATAATATATTAAACCCTCCTGAGCTGCAACACTCACACCGACCCAGTCTAACCAAGGCCAGAATTCTAAAAATAGAAGGTCTCTCCAATCATCTCGTGACGTAAGCCGTGTAGGTCAGGGGCAAGATGGGTGGTCAGGTAGCGGTCAAAGTTCTGCCACACTAACGCTGATTTTTGTTGTGTGTGTGTGTGTGTGTGTGTGTGTGTGTGTGTGTGTGTGTGTGTGTGTGTGTGTTGTTTAATTGATATTATATATTAACAGACTTATTGGTACTCATAATTTTATTCATGCGAAAAATTTACAATGGTAAAAGAAGAGTTACTACAAAAGAAAAGTATGTAGTGACATCAGAAATCATATACATATATATATTGGGGCTGCTATATTGGAATGTCATATTGTTTTTTTTTTTTATGCGAGGAAGAAGGAACCAAAGGCCATGAGCCTGCAGTAACAGTTCCCTCCAAAAGAAAAACAAAATACAACAGAGAGCCAAATTCAAGATCCGATCATTTTGAGATGCCTGGACACACTGCGTTTGAAAGACTGGAGATCATAGGCAGCAGGAAATACAGAGGGAGACAGTTCCAGAGTTGACCTATTGCATAAATGAAAGACTGGGAGTAACGGTTAACTATTGCATTAGAGAGTTGGACAGAAAAGGGATGAGAGTTTGCTGCCAGACGGGTGCAATGCGCCCGTCGTAGAGGTGGAGGAATGCAAGCAGACAGTTCAGAGGAGCAGTGACCATTAAAGTAGTGATAGAAAAGAGATAAAGATGCAAAAGTGCGGCGAAGAGAAAGAGGTTGAAAGGAGTCAATAAGAGGAGGAGAGTTAATGAGACGAAAAGCCTTTGACTCCACCTTATTGAGAAGAGCTGTATGTGGATAACCTCCCCACACATGAGAGTTGTACTCCACACAGGGGCGGATAAAACCCCTGGATAGAGTCAACAATTGTGCAGGGGTAAAGAAAGAGCAGAGTCGGCTTAGCACACCCAATCTATTGGAAGCAGACTTTACAAGAGATGTAACATGATCTTTCCAAGATAAGTCCCGAGTAAATGAAACCCCAAACATGTTCAAGGATGATGCAGGATTAAGCTGAATATTATTAAACATTAGTGGGTATACATGTGGAAGATTTTGTCGGGTTGATAGGTGTATGACTGAGTCTTAGATGCATTAAAAACAACCAGATTATTTTTACCCCAGTCAGAGATACGAGCCAAGTCAGACATTAGGTGTGCCATAGCCTCATCCCTTGTTTGTTGAAGTAACTGTTGAGATGGACGTTCCGGGAAATGAATGGAAAGGTGAGGGGTGGAGTCATCAGCGTATGAGTGGATAGGGTTAGATGTACAGCTTAGAAGATCATTGATGAATAAAAGGAAGAGAGTTGGTGATAGGACAGAGCCCTGAGGAACACCACTGTTGATAGATCTAGGAGAAGAACGATGGCTGTCTACAACAGTGGCTATAGAATGACCAGAAAGGAAGCTAGTGACGACGGCACAGATAGAAGGATAGAAACCGTAGGAGGGCAGTTTGGAAATTAAAGATTTATGCCAGACTCGATCGAAAGCCTTGAAGATGTCAAGTGCAATGGCAAAGCTATCGCCAAAGTCCCGAAAGGAGGATGACCAGGAGTCTGAAAGGTAGGTGAGAAGATCGCCAGTGGAGCGTCCCTGACGGAACCCGTACTGACGATCGGAAAGAAGGTTGTGATAGGAAAGATGCCTTTAAATTTCTCTATTGAGAATTCACTTGAAAACTTTTGAAATACAGAACGTTAAAGCAATTGGACGATAGTTGGAGCGTTGAGGGTGGTCACCCTTCTTTGGGACTGGCTGAATGAGAGCAAACTTTCAGCAAGAAGGAAAGGTACAAGTTGACAGACAAAGGCGAAAGAGTTTGCCTAGGCAGGGTGTAAGCACAGAAGCACAGTTCTTGAGAACAACAGGAGGGACCCCATCAGGCCCATATGCCTTGTTAGTACTGAGGCCAGTGATGGCAGAAAATACATCAGCTGAAGTAATTTTAATGTCAGCCATGAGAAAGTCAGAGAGGGGAAGTGATGGAGGAACAGCACCGGAATCGTCTAAGGTGGAACTGGAGGAGAAAGTCTGTGCGAAGAGATCTGCTTTATCAGTAGAAGAAATAGCTACAGAACCATTAGAGTAGAAAAGAGGAGAGAAGGATGATGAGGTAAAGTTGTTAGAAAGATTTTTGGCAAGGTGCCAGAAGGAGCAGGAAGAATTCGAGTCGGAGAGTTGAGAGCATTTAGTACGGATGAAATTATTTTTAGCAGAGCAAAGAACAGACTTAGCACGATTCCGGGCAGAAACGTAAAGATGATGTGATTCAAGGGTGGGTTGGCTTCGGTACCTTTTGTAGGCCCTCTCCTTGTTTCGGACAGCATTAGAACAAGCGTGATTAAACCAATGCTTTCTTGCGTTAGTCAAAGGATATGAGAAAGGAATGTATGCTTCCATGCCCGAGAGAATAACCTTCGTAATGCGCAAGGCACACTCAGATGGCTCACGGCCATGGAAGCAATAATCATTCCAGGGAAAATAAAAAAAGTACTGCCCGAGGGCCTCCCAGTCCGCGGCTCCAAAATGCCAAAGACGACGTTTCCCTGGAGGATCCACAGGCCGTACCGGAGTGATAGGACAGGTTAAGGTGATAAGGTTGTGATTGGAGGAGCCCAACGGAGAGAAAAGATTAACAGAGTAAGCAGAAGAATTAGTTGTGAGGAAGAGGTCAAGTATGTTTGAGCTCTCTCCAAGGCGGTCAGGGATACGGGTAGGGTGCTGTACAAGCTGTTCTAGGTCATTAAGGATAGAAAAGATGTAGGCTTGTTCACCAGGTTGATCAGTGAAAGGAGAAGAGAGCCAAAGGTGGTGGTGAACATTGAAATCTCCTAGAATGGAGATTTCTGAGAAAGGAGAAATGGATAGAATGTGTTCCATCATAGAAGTAAGATAGTCGAAGAATTTTTGATAGTCAGTAGAATCAGGGGATAAGTAAACAGCACAGATATATTTAGTCAGAGTATGACAGGAAAGCCGAAGCCAGAGTGTAGAGAATTCAGAAGAATCGAGTTCAGGAACACGAGTGCAAGGTAAGTCGTTGTGTATATATACACAACAGCCACCTTTGGCTTTGAAATGAGTATAGAGAAAGTAGGAGGATACAGAAAAGGGTTTGCTGTCAGTTGCCTCAGACAGCTGAGTCTCAGTTAGAAAAAGAAGGTGAGGTTTAGAGGAGGAGAGGTGGTGCTCAACAGAGGTGGTATATTGGGGCTGTTATATTAGTGGTATATAGGGGTGCTATATTGCGGGTATTATACTTGGGTGTTATATTGGTGGTATATTGGGGCTGTTATATTGGTGATATATTAGGGTGTTATATTGGTGGTATATTGGGGCTGTTATATTGGTGGTATATTGGGATGTCATATTGGTGATATATTGGGACTGTTATATTGGTGGTATTTTATGGTGTTATACTGGGGCTGTTATATTAGTGGTGTATTGGGATGTCATATTAATGGTATATTGGGGCTGTTATATTGGTGGTGTATTGGGGTGTTATATTGGGGCTGTTATATTGGTGGTATATTGGGATGTCATATTGGTGGTATTTGGGGCCTGTTATATTGGTGGTATATTGCGGTGCTATATTGCTGGTATTATATTGGTGGTATATTGGGGCTGTTATATTGGTGGCATATTTGGGCATTATATTGCGGGTGTTATACTGGAGTGTTATATTGGAGTGTTATACTGATGAAATATTGGGGGTGTTATGCTGGACCTGTTATATAGGGGGTAATCAGACTTGTCTCTAGTGTGAACAAGGTAATGCAGACTTTGTTTGAATTCGATTCACTTTCTTTGTTAAGAAAAAGCTGAGGAGATATGTAGGAAAAATGAAGGTTTAGATTTTCCTCTCTTATCCAGCCCCAGCCACGTCTGTGTATATGGCTTTGGTCCTACACCCTAGCATGGCTAAAGCCTCATTTTTCTTATATTCAATACAATTACGATAACTTAAAGCTTCTCACTGTACTCTCTATACTTTTCTGATAATACTGAACAGAAAATAATGTTGTACTTACCCTGCTATTCCGATTTGGAGTGAACTGGTCGCACTTAATGGCACGTAGCCACTTGGAGACAAGTTCTTTATCTTGAGGGAAAGAAAATACACAAACTTTTGGTCCATTTTTATAATTTCCCTTAAATCTGGGAACACAACATATGTAAGGCATTATTACGTTAATAAAACATACAAATAATGTAAATATCAATATATAACACAATGTTTTTCCGTCCTTATTGTCATTGAACACACAGCGTGACCTCTCCCGACCATAGATGACCCAACACTACCTAGACCTACCTAGACCGAGTGATGCCAGGCCTGTGGGTGCTGTTAGCGCCCAATCCATCCCGAAAACGTGCCCAAACAGCGCAGACAGCAAAATGAAAAAAAAACACACACACGCACACACACACACACACACACACACACACACACACACACACAAACACACACAAACATACACGCACACACACACACACACACACAAACATACACGCACACACACACACACAAAACACACAGACATACACGCGCGCGCACACACACACACACACACACACACACACACACACACACACCTCCTCCATCAGTTCTGGGAGTGGTGAGAGCCAGTTATTCTCATTCTTCTCTATTATTAACCCGTAGAGGTGTGTGTGTGTGTGTGTGTGTGTGTGTGTGTGTGTGTGTGTGTGTGTGTGTGTGTGTGTGTGTGTGTGTTGGAAGTATTAGTATTAGTAGTAGGTGGCGGTCGGAAAGTCAGACCAAAGGGGAGCGGGGTCAGGTGAGAGAGGGTCAGACGGACGAGTCTGTTTAACATTTACAAGGAGGTCACAGTTTCTCTCCCGGGAGAGGTAGGGGGATAACAGGATGAGTGGAGACAATGGACTTTAACCTGGTTGAAAGAGAGAGAGAGAGAGAGAGAGAGAGAGAGAAGGATAATACAGAAGGTATGGAGTGGTAGATGAGGCAAAGGGAGAGCTTTGCGTCGTCAGTAATTAGAGGAGCAGGGCTTGATTGGGCAGGCTTGGTAAAGGGTGTGAGGGCTTCAGACAAAGAGGCAGATGTAGGGGAGGAACAGGGTGGTCATTATGACTCTGGTGCTAACAGTACTGCACATCAGTGATGGACATAGCACTGTAGTAGCAACATGTAGGGATGGATAAAATTCGTTCGAAAACGCACAAAGAAGAATGACAGAAATGATACATGATATTCGGAACTTTTCATATGAAGACAGGCTACGAAGACTAAATTTGCACTCTCTCTCTCTCTCTCTCTCTCTCTCTCTCTCTCTCTCTCTCTCTCTCTCTCTCTCTCTCTCTCCTGGGTGGAGGTGTGCGTCACCCTGGGGAATTTTGTTTCTTTTGTAAGTGACTTATAAACATAGGCTTCCATTTCTTTATTTTTTATTATATCTAATTATTCTTTAAAATATTTATTATTGGGGGCTGGGTGAGCTGCCATCCTTTCTGAGTCAAGGACACAAAGGAAAGTGAACCAAGACGCTCTGGCCGGGTTAGACTGGATCGGTGTGAGTGTTGCCGCTCAGGAGGGTTTAATATATTATTATTTTTACTAATAAATTGGCTTTTTTTTTTACTTACATTCCTCCACATTATTATAATCATAAATGTGACATTATTACCCACCCAAGCAATACAGTAAAAGCCAATAAGAGTGACTACCTTTTTTTTTTTTAGCAACACTGGAAAAATTTTATACCACGTTTCTGTATTGCCGTATAAATATTTTATGCATAATAAGTTTACTGTTCTTTCATATATTATAATACACACGTTAACATTGTATTCGTATGTGTTTATCGTATTTGTGCTGCCCATTACACATATAAAAGCCGTTTCACATCGCGGGTTTGGGAAACATAGCACCACTGTACAGAGGGTCGCGCCACACCCCAGCCGCCAGTTTAGATTTGTCAGACCATACTACCACCACTACCGTCATCACCATCACAACCACCACTACTACGCCTACCACCATCACTACTACCACTGCTACTACTACTACTACAACTACTACTACTATTACTCTTGCCACATACATAACTCTTCCCGCGGACTCACATTTCTCCAGCATGATGTACGAATCGTCCAGTCTACCACTCTCGCTTCGAGTTGACCCAAAAGCATATCATTATCATCATCAAAATCATCATCATCACCATCATCATCATTATCATCATCATAATCATCACTATCATCACCATCATCATTATCATCAATTTTTTCTTCCTCCTAATCATCATCATCACCATCATGATGATGATGATCATCATCACCATTATCATCATCATCATCATCATCATCATCATCCCCCTTCTCCTCCTCCTCCTACTCATCATCATCATCATCATGTTCTTCACCTAAGGATGAGATGAAGTAGGATCAAAAAATAATATACCTAAAAAGATAAAAAATAAGAATTAAATAAATAAATAAATAAATAGATAAATAGGAGTAGACATTTACTTTTCAATATTTATCTTAGTTTCTCATAAAGAACAAGTTTTCTCTAATTTCGAATCCGTCTTCAATAATTTTTGTGAATGTATGTATGTATGAATATATGTATGTATGTATGTATGTATGTGTACCTAGGCAGGTGTATATGTATGTATGTGTATGTAGGTGCATGTGTATGTGTGTGAACGTATGTATGTGCATGTGTCTGTACGTATGTATTTATATGTGTGTGTATGTATGTGTCTCTGTAGCCTATGTGTGTCCATTTGTTTATATGTAGTGCTATGCTTTTATGTGTATGTACATATGTATGTGTATGTATGTAAGCACGCTGTGTCTGTGTCTGTGTGTATGAGTGAATGTCTATGTAAATATAAAGGTGTATGTGTGTTTGTGTGTATGCACTTTATGTGTACTACTGTGGATGTATATGTGTTTATTTTTACGTATGTGTATGTGCATGTTTGTATGTGTGTATGTGCGTGTGTGTTTGTATGTGCATATGTGTATTTCAGTGTATTTGCATGTCTGTATGTGTGTCTGTGCATGTGTGTGTATATGTGCATATGTGTATGTGTGAATGTGAATGTGTGTATGTGTGTGTATGTGTATGTATGTATGCCAGTCCAATTCCAAATCTAATCCTAAGCAGTGCTAAGCAAATAAACAACAAAAACAAAAGCAACAACAAAACCCTAACAAACCAACGACAATCACCCTAACTCAGCCAAACAAAACAAACACATCTATCAGCTCTAAATTTATCTATCGTAGATCAGATGTGAAGAACCATTATTTGCCTCACTAATTACACAGGTGAGATTAACACAGGTAAAGTAAAAACTGAAAAGTAGATTTATTGAAGGACAAGATCAACAAAAGAGGATGGACGGCAATAACTCCTCTCTAGATACAACACACACACACACACACACACACACACTCAGTAATGCTTATAACAAGACGTATCCTGTTTCTCCAGGAATTTGACATCTATGCCCAAGGAGATAAGGGTGGTTTTCGCCTCCCCGATGACGTGGTAGGAGGGGTGGGGGCTGCGGGTCATAATCCAAACTATTCCTGTTGAGATGAGGTTAGGTTAGGTCATATTGGGTTGGTTTGGGTTGCTTTGGGTAGACTGAGTTTGATTTAGTTAAGTTTGGGTCTTACTTCTCTCCTGCCCTAACAACCCTTCCCTGCTCTCTCCTACCCTCGTCTAACTTAGCCTACCCTACCCTAGCCTACCCCTATCCTGCCTTACACTGACCTAGTCAACCTAGCTTTCCATCCCCTACCCTATCCTACCCTACCCAATCATCTCTTTCTCTGTCCTCCCCTAACACACACACATCCCTTCAACCATAACCCTA
>NC_137043.1:2878317-2948317 GCF_032717465.1 Coenobita brevimanus | reverse complement strand
CGAAAGTGAAGGAAAGTGAAGGGAAATGGATGAAAGTGAACGAAAGTGAATGAAAGTGAAGGAAAGTTAAAGGAAGTGGATGAAACTGAATGAAAGTGAAGGGAAGTGGATGAAAGTGATTGAAAGTGAATGAAAGTGAAGGAAAGTGGATGAAGGTGAAGGGACGTAAAGGAAAGTGAATGAAAGTGAAGGAAAGTGAAGGGACGTGAATGAAACTGAAGGAAAGTGAATGAAAGTGAAGGGAAGGGAAGGGAAGTGAAGGGAAGGGAATGAAAATGAAGGGCAGTGAATGAAAGTGATGGGAAGTGAAGGAAAGTGAAGGGAAGTAGATGAAAGTGACTTAAATGCTCCTGACATGTATTCCAGAAGGCTTAATGAGAGGGTAATATGCAAGACAGTGATTATGACGATGAAAGTGTTGAATATAATGGTGATGAGGGGAAAGTGACGCTGCTATTGAAACGGTGACATCTGCTGCAATAAACAACAACAACAACAACAATAATAACAACAATAATAACAACAACAACAACAACAACAACAAGAGAGAAAAGTGGAAGAAGAACATTGAGGAGTATATGGATGGAAGTCGTTAAGAGAGAGAGAGAGAGAGAGAGAGAGAGAGAGAGAGAGAGAGAGAGAGAGAGAGAATTAGCCAAAAAATACCCAATCTGACATAAAATTCCGGGATCAGTGATTGGCTCCAGGTGGAATAACCAACCGGAAACGTGCAGGTAATCCAGAAAACACACCTATCTCACCTGGACCACCTGTAATCAAGGAACACCTCTCTCTCTCTCTCTCTCCCTCTCTCTCTCTCTCTCTCTCTCTCTCTCTCTCTCACGACACCCACCCAAGCATATAACAGTAACGCCACGCTAAGCTAATTATCTCCTCTCTCAATCCTTTTTTTTTTCTTACTTTTTCCTGCCGACAATGTTTTTTTTTTTATCTTTCCTTTTATCTGTAACTCTTATATATTTTTTTCTGAGTCGTTGGTGATCACTTTTTATGGCTAATTCTATCGATTTATCCATATCAGTTTCCTCTATCTTTCTGACTACCTATTTATCTATCAACAGTATATCTTTATCTATCTATTCATTTATCTATCAATAGTATATCTTTATCTATACATTTATCTATCGGTATGTATCTCTTTTATCTATTTATACAGAATATACTCTGGGAACATCTTTCCATCTATTAATCTATTTTTATGAGCTATTTAACTATACAGCATACCTACTTATCTATCTATCTGTCTATCTATCTTTGTGTCTATTTATCTATCTATTTATATATCTATCTATCTATCTATATATATGAGTACTGAAACTATAATCACCGCGCCTCACCTCCATTCACTACAGCACCTTCTTCTGTGGGTCCCTCCTACAGGTAAAGTACAGTACATACACCGCGTAGGGAACGGCGCCCCCCTTGTAAGTACACAGGGCCACGCCAGGGTAAGACTAGGGATCTCCTCAAGCCGAAATGCAGGGGAGGGTGAGGCCTGGCTCCACCTCACGCAGTGCCACCACGCGTAGGACCCTCGCCTTGCCATTATCGAAAGTGTAATACCTGAAGTGACGTAATCTCACCTGTACGAAATAGCGCCACTCTCTCCGATTTCCCGCGCGGTAGTTTCGCTGATGCAGGTAAAGATGATAATGTTCCGGTATATGTAATACGTTTGTACACAGGAAGCCACGGTGACGAGGTGGTGCCGTGTCTTGCTCCCGAACTGCATGCACAAACGGTAGCAACGGATCATTTAATATTCTACATCTTCTTCTTCTCTTCTTCCTATCTCTCTATCTATAGCCAGACGCCTTAATCCCGTAAGGGGTGGCCACAAATAAATCGCCTCCATATCGCCCTGCCCCCTGCCATTTCTCTGCCATCCCCAGAACTTACACCCCTTCTCTCCCTTATACCTCTCCACTTCATGAGTCGATTTCATCCTCGGTCTCCCCTTCCCTTTTCCTGCTGGCTAATATTAGGCTGAGAGAGGCTTATCATGTTTCTCTGGCCAGAGATACGAAAGTTCTCCTCTGGACGCTGCTGTTCCGGGTATGTTTGCAGCTTGTTCGTTATTGTTTTCATGTTGTCACCACCTGTTCCAGCACACGAGTGGACAAGCCATAATATCTCACTTCTGCTTTCTTAAGTTGAGAGAACCTTCTTATCATCTGTTATAAATACTCAAGTTCACCTACTACTTCACCTCTCATATTTTCCACTTTTATCCACCGAGAAATACCTACGTCTATCTCTCTATCTGTCCAACTATCTATCTATCTATCTATCTATCAATGTCACTTTGTCCTTCACCATCAGGCTACACTCTCTCCAACTCACCTCACCTCCCTCACTCCTCTCCATCTCATCATCTGTCTCCCCCTTCCCCTCCATCTCGAACATATAATATGTACTATTAAAATCTCGCTCTCTCTCTCTCTCTCTCTCTCTCTCTCTCTCTCTCTCTCTCTCTCTCTCTCTCTCTCTCTCTCTCTCTCTCTCTCTCTAGGCCAGTACCTTCAGATGAAAATCCCTGAAGAGCGTGAAGAAGAGTGTG
Organism: Coenobita brevimanus; assembly: GCF_032717465.1. NCBI lineage: Eukaryota > Metazoa > Arthropoda > Malacostraca > Decapoda > Coenobitidae > Coenobita > Coenobita brevimanus. The sequence continues at coordinate 2,945,736 of NC_137043.1, read as the reverse complement.
TTGTCTCCACCACTGACACCCACTAACTACACCTCAGTGCTGCCCAGGGTTGCCAGGTCAGAAACTGCCAACCCGCAGAGTTCCTCTCCCAAACCCTCCAAAATGTCAGCCTTCTCACCCGCCCAAAAACCTCCTTGTCAGTAATCACAGACTAACACCTCTCCTCCATCAGTCTTGGGAGTGGTCAGAGCCAGTTATTCTCATCTTCTCTATTATTAACCAGTAGAGGTGTGTGTGTGTGTGTGTGTGTGTGTGTGTGTGTGTGTGTGTGTGTGTGTGTGTTGGTGGTAGTAGTAGTAGTAGTAGGTGGCGGTCGGAAAGTCAGACCAAAAAGGAGCGGGGTCAGGTGAGAGAGGGTCAGACGCCCGAGCCTATTTAACATTTACAAGGAGGTCGCAGTTTCTCTCCCGGGAGGGGTAGGGGCATAACAGGATGAGTAGAGACAATGAACTTTAATCTGGATGAGAGAGAGAGAGAGAGAGAGAGAGAGAGAGAGAGAGAGAGAGAGAGAAGGATAATACAGAAGGTATGGGGTGGCAGATGAGGCAAAGGGAGAGCTTTGCGTCGTCAGTAATTAGGGGAGCAGGGCTGGGTTGGGCAGGCTTGGTAAAGGGTGTGAGGGCTTCAGACAAAGAGGCAGATGTAGGGGAGGAACAGGGTGGTCATTATGACTCTGCTGCTAACAGAACTGCACATCAGTGATGGACATAGCACTGTAGTAGCAATATGTAGGGATGGATATAAGTTTGGTCAAAAACGCCTTCTTCTTTGCTATCCTTATCTCATTCTAGTAGTTCAGTTACTCTTCTAGGAGCTGCCTAGCATGGGCCAACCGGCCTACTGCAGTTATCCTCTCTTCTTATGTTCTTATGTTCTTAAATGATACATGATATTCGGAACTTTTCATATGAAGACAGACTAAGAAGACTAAATTTGCACTCTCTCTCTCTCTCTCTCTCTCTCTCTCTCTCTCTCTCTCTCTCTCTCTCTCTCTCTCTCTCTTTCTCCTGGGGGGAGATGTGCGTCACCCTGGGGAATTTTGTTTCTTTTATGAGTGACTTATAAACTTATGCTTTCATTTCTTTATTTTTTATTATATCTATTTTTAAAAATATTTATTAATGGGGGCTGGGTGAGTTGCCATCCTGTCTGAGTCAAGGACATAAAAGAAAGTGAACCAAGTCGCTCTGGCCGGGTTAGACTGGGTCGGTGTGAGTGTTGCCGCTCAGGAGAGTGTGATATATTATTTTTTACTAAGAAACTGGCATATTTTTACTTATATTCCTGCACATTATCATATAATCATAATTGTGACATTATTACTCACGCCAGAAATACGGTAACACCCAATAAAAGTGACTACATTTTTTTTAGCAACACTAAAATATTTATGCCACGTTTCTGTATTGCCGTAGAAATATTTTATGCATAATAAGTTTACTGTTCTTTCATATTTAATAATACACACGTTAACATTGTACTCGTATGTGTTTATCTTATTTGTGCTGCCTTTTACATATATAACAGCCGTTTCACATCGCGGGTTTGGGAAACATAGCATCACTGTACATAGGGTCGCGCCACACCCTAGCCGCCAGTTTAGATTTGTCAGACCATAGAAAGGGGTAGCATTGAGCCTTGAGGATTTAGAATTAAAACTAAAGGCTAGCACACAAACACACACACACACTTGGGGTCATGGAAAGTCAGGTCTGGTAGAGACGCTAATTAGCTGGGGCTTCACCAAAGCTGGGAATAGCGCTGCTATTAGTAGCGGCACTATATAGCGCCGCTACTATTTTAATAACGATGGTGGTAACTCCATTACATTTTTTAGCCAGTAGCGGAACTGAGAGGACCACTACTTTCTGGCTGTACTCACAGTTACCGCGCTGCTCGCTACTCACGCGACGAATACACGTCTGGAGTAGATATGCCGACGGTTTGGTTGTATTTATTAATGACGAAAAATAATACTTTCGTCAATTTTGTCAATTAGTGATGTTTGTTCTACATCAGTAGTTTATTCATTATTATTTATTAATAATGTGCGGTAATTAGACAGGAATTTGCTAGTTAATTATCGATCATTGAAATTAAGCAGAGATAAATATGGATTCCAGATAGATGTAGGCAACACACACACACACACACACACACACACACACACACACACACACACCTCTAACTATCCCCGTCTCTAACTCCCGCTCTCTCCCCCACTCTCTCTTTTAGACTAATTCTTACTACGTTATTATTTCGTAACAGTATGTTACTTTCAGTTTTAAGTTGTGGAAAAAACATTGCTATTGTATAAATAGCCATTAAAAGAAAGCCCCAGTTCATTTTTACTTTCGTTTTCGTACATATCATAAATAGGTATAACTAAAAATATAATGAATCTATATAATATGTATCAATGGTAGGCCACTTCTTTTTGCCCTTTATTTACCTATGTTACTTTCAGTAGGTATACTAGGTAACAGTGTAAAAAACATTTGTTACATTATACAGTAAATAGCATTTTCCTGTACCTTCGGCTCTAAGCTTCATTAAAGTGGCACCGACATGTATATGATTTTCTCATTTTATTTTCAATATAAGTATATATTGACATTACTGGTACACAACATAACCACTCAGACTGACTATAGTAGGACTCGCGTAAATTTGCGGCTGTGGTGTGGCCCGCACCTGTGTACAGTGGTGCCACGTTTCCCCAACTTGCGATGTGAAACGGAAGCTATTCATGTACAAGGCATCAGAAATACGATAAATTCAGATGAATAAAACTTACACTTGTGTATTTTGATGGATGAATCAACAGTAAACATACCTGGTCGTGGTGTAGTGGTATGCTGCCTGGCTTTCAACTGAGAGTCCCTGGTTCGATTCCCAGCATATTGGTAATTTATCAGATGATTTTTCCTGTGTACAGTACAGGTTTCTCCCTTCAGTAATCATATTATGCATAAAATATTTATACAGTAACACGGCATACATATTGTACCAATATGCTGGGAATCGAACCAAGGACTCTAAGTTGAGAGCCAGGCAGCATACCACTACACCACGACCAGGTAAAAGTTAACTCACGACAACGTGTTAACTTTTATCTGGTCGTGGTGTAGTGGTATGCTGCCTGGCTTTCAACTGAGAGTCCCTGGTTCGATTCCCAGCATATTGGTAATTTATCAGATGATTTTTCCTGTGTACAGTACAGGTTTCTCCCTTCAGTAATCATATTATGCATAAAATATTTATACAGTAACACAGAAACATGGCATACATATTGTACAGTGTTGCTAATGGAAATTGTAGTCACTTTTAATGGTTTTTAGCTTAGTTTTAGAGTGGGTAATAATATCACAGTTATGGATATAAGATTATGAGCCTGAAAAAAGAAGAAATATGCCAATATCCACAGTAAAAAAAATAATTCATATAATTCTTGTGAGTGGCAACACTGCCACACCCAGTCTGGCCTAAAGGTAAAGTACGTACCCCTCCGTAGACCCAAGCATAGATTGTACAGGTGTTGCTAGGGAAAATTGCTCACATTTACTGGCTTTTACCGTAATTTTAAGGGCGAGGAATAATCACATTTATAATCATAAGCTAATATGTAGGACAAAATAGTAGGCATTTGCCAATACCGAAGTAAAAAGAAAAAAAAAACATTATTCACTTCCGAGCGGCAACGCTTCCACACCCAGTCGGTGGCCTTGACCTCAAGGGTGGTGTGGAATGATGTCAAATTTACAATATATACAATATGATGTAAATGAAAATATCCAAAATGTCTCTTGCAATGAAAGAGAGAGAGAGAGAGAGAGAGAGAGAGAGAGAGAGAGAGAGAGGCAGGAGAGGGGCAAGGTTAAATGAATTGTCGGCGTGACGGGGGGTGGTGGTGGTGGAGGCATTGTCAGGCTGAGAGAGAGATGGAGGAAGGGGAAAGAGAATGAATGAATGAAAATCAATCATGGTACTGCAATAACGGGTCATCTGTCGCCGTATACAAAAAATGATAAATATCACTTAATATAACAAAATCAAATTAACAAATGAAAGCACAATTATAAGTAACTTATGAAAGAATCAAAAGTACTCAGAGTGGCTCACATCTCCCGCCAGGAGAGAGAGAGAGAGAGAGAGATAACGGTATAGAAAATGTGGCAACACTGTACACAGCTGCAGGCCACACCACAGCCGCAAATTTACGCGAGTCCTACTATAATATTATCGAAAACAGTATATAGTGTATTGCTGTATCACAGATTTTTGTTAATCTTTCCTTCGTCTACCTTTTTCATATCCAAAGTAGCGGGAGCGGGTGCGCTGCTAAATTTCGTATGAAGTAGCAAAACCAGTAACGCCATTACTTTTTCGTGCTAGTAACGGGAATGGGAGCGCCGCTACTTTTTATTAGTAGCATTCCCAGCATTAGGCTTCACAATGCCTTTGGGGAGTGGCAGGGTAAGGATTACTAAGTCATCCGAGTATTAGTACATCAGGCATATGTTGCCTCTTCTTATTTTTTTTATTTTGATGAACATCGTATCCATAACACAAAATCTCCCAATAGGCTCTCAGTCATTTCAAAAATCGCCCAAAAAAGCGCAACGCGCAGCCGTTCAAATTTAGATGCAAATCATCTTCCAAAGTCGCCCAATCTGGCGCGAAACGCGCGCACCTGGCAACCCTGCGACTGGATCACTGGACGTTCACTTTGATGGCTGGTTAAGTTGCCAGTTCGGTTATTAATTTTTAAATATGCGGCTGTGGTGTGTCCCGCACCGGTGTAAAATGGTGCCACGTTTCCCCAACTTGCGATGTGAAACGGAAGCTATTTATGTACAAGGCATCACATATACAATAAATTCAGATGAATAAAACTTACACTTGTGTATTTAGATGGATGAATCAACAGTAATCTTATTATGCATGAAATATTTATACAGTAACACAGAAATATGGCGTACATATTGTACAGTGTTGCTAAAAGAAATTGTAGTCAACTTTTAATGGTTTTTAGCGTAGTTTTAGGGTGAGTAATAATATCACAGTTGTAGATATAAGATAATGAGCCTGAAAAAAGAAGAAATATGCCAATATCCAGAGTAAAAGAAATAATTCTGTTATGCTGAGGTCAGCTTAGACTTGAGGGTGGTGAATGCGGTGTTCCTTGGTTCTGTCCATATGAATGGTTCGCCTTTCTTTGTCAGGTCGTGTAGGGGTTTGGCGATGTCTGCAAATCCTTTTACGAACCGCCTGTGGTATGAGGTTAGGCCTAGGAAGGCTCTAGTTTCGTGTATGTCGCGAGGTAGGGGGAGGTCAGCGATCGCACGTAGCTTGTCTGGGTCAGGGGAGATGCCTTCAGCGTTAATCAGGTGTCCAAGGAAGGAGACTGATCTTTTGGCCAAAACACACTTTGTGGGTTTTAGTTTGACCCCAGCCTGGCATATGCGTTGGAAAACCTGTTTGAGGCGGTGGAGGTGGTCGGCCCAGGTGTGACTGAAGACGATGACGTCGTCTAGGTATGTCAAACAAGTCTCCCAGGTTAGCCCGCTCAGAACAGATTCCATTAGGCGGGAAAATGTGGTGGGGGCGTTGCAGAGTCAGAAGGGAAGAACGTTGAATTCGTAATGCTTCCCGTTCAATGTTGAGAAGGTGGTGTTGTGTTTGTCGTCTGGGTGGACGGGGACTTGCCAATAGCCTGATTGCAGATCTAGGGTAGAGAACCAAGTCGATCCGTGCAGGGAGTCAAGCGAGTCATCGTTCACTCTGCGGTAATCAACGCAAAAGCGCATGGTCCCGCCTTTCTTTCGCATGAGTACAACAGGTGAGGACCACGGGCTAGTGGAGTTGGAGATGACACCGGCATCAAGCATATCCTAGACCTGCCGGTCTTCTTTTGCCCGTTGTTTCTGATTTTTCCGTCGTGATGGTTGGAGAATGGGAGGTCCGGTCGTATGTATCTCGTGGCTGAGATAAGTAGTGTGGCCAAGGTCTGTTGGGCTGGAGGAGAATAGGTACTGAAAGTCCAGGTGGAGTTGTTGGAGGCTGTTGGTTTGGGAAGGGGATAGATGTAATGGTAAGTTGGGGAGAGTGGGATGATTAGGGGGTGGTGCTTGGCATGGTTCGGCTTCTTCCATGTCGCCAATGATGAGTCCTCGCGGTAGAGTTAGTGGTGTTGTGGCGAGGTTTGCGATACGGATCTCTTGGGCATGTGGGGGAAGGAAGGTGGGGGACACTAAACAGGAGGAGAGTGGTCCGGTGGGTATGGATGGTGAAAAAAGGACAGAGGTACCTGAGGGTCTGTTCAGTTTCACCCAAGCTTCGTGGTGGGGTGGAATGGTGATTGTGGAAGCAATAGTGGCAGGAAAAGATGGGGAGGGGTCCAGAAGACATGGAGTGGGGGGTGGCGATGGAGGGGGGATGAAGTGAGGCGTTGAGTGAGGGTGGGGTGGGGTTACATGTACAGGTGGGTTGGGGCAGGTGAGTGTCCGGGGAGTGTGTGTGTATGGGTGGTGTGGGGGAGGTGGTGTTGTTCTTCTTTTTTCTTCTAGATTTTTTTTCTTGTTGATTGATGCTTGGTTGGGGCAGGCTGGATTGAAGTGGAGGCAATGCTGATGACAATCAGTGGTCTCGTGGAGTTTTTGGAGGAGGTCCAGCCCAAGGTATCCATCATATTGATTGCATGTGGAATCAAATATGATGAATGGGTGGTTGGTGGATACTCATTGGTGAGTGTTGGTTTGATGGGCCTGGGTTTCCCCACGGATGGGTAGGGGGCCATCCCTCGTGTCTACGAGGTTGGCTGAGGTGGGGAGAAGAGGGCCGAAAGCAGAGGTGTGGCGGGACTAGAAGTGAGAGTAGAGGCATGACCTGGCTGCTCCCATGTCTACCAGTAGTCTCACCTTGACCCCATTCAGCCAAATTTTGTTGTAGACTGGGGTTTTTTAGCTGTGTGAAGTGGCCCCCGCCACCATGTGGAGGTGCAGGGGTGGGCCTAAAAATCCATCTGCTGAGGTTGGGCGTGGTCGTCAAGTTCCACATCGTCCGGTCCTGGGTAGGCTAGTGGCTGCGCGTCGTCTTCCGGGGCGTAGTCGTCCAAGGAGGAGACTTTCTTACGCCCTTGGTGAAAGTTCCTGCGCCTGCTTGCCTTGAGCTGCACTCTTATGTCGTGCAGGGGGCAGGTGCGACTGCAGGCCGTAAACTCCCAAGGATTTATGGTGATGAGGTTGCCTTGATCCCTGGGGTTTGGGCGTTTCTTCTGCGGGTAAGCCCTGAGCATAGTAGGAGGAGGGTCCGTGGGTGACTGGTGAGGCGGCGGTTTTGGTTTTGGTGGGAGGTTCTGGTTTGTGGGGAATCTTGTCACTGCGTGAAGAGGTTGTGGTATGGGACGGGCAGCGAGGAGACGTCTGACGAGTTGCAGGTCCCGGTCCATGTTCCCCAAGGGAACATAGATGGAGAAATGCTCCCTGACAGTGCTAGGGAGAATCCTCAGCAGGGTATTGAATGTGTGTATATCCCGAGTATTTGTGGTTGCCTCGGGATAAGCGGCGCTGACGAGGCGCCGAGCCTGGACGAATGTGTCGTCTAGGTTACCGTTGTAGGTGAGGGCATCGAGTTGAGAGAGAGCGACAACTCTGCCTATGGAAGGCATGAAAGCCTGTCTCACAGTTTGTGAGAATTGGTCCCATGTCAGTTCTGGGACGATTTTTGGTGTGACAGTGGCGATTATTTTACCCAGGTTAGGCAATATGCCTGCAATCTTTTCTTTGTCTGAGTCGAACCCTATGTCTAAGAGGGGTTTGACCATATCTAAATACACCTCGGTGTCACATTGGTCCAGGTTGAATTTCGGCAACTGAATGTGTGGTTTGGCTGCCATTGTGCAAGTTTCCTTTTATCGTTCCTCCATGCTTTTACTCGGATCCAGAACCACCGCTTGCCACCAGTGTTATGCTGAGTGTTTTTAGGTCGACTTCTCATCCTAAAAGCACTAGCGACTGAGTGGGGTCCTCTTTCCGGACTGGAAGTAAAGCACCCACAAAGGAACAGGACATAAAAACCAGGCAGTATACCTTAACACATCTATTGCCTTAATTCTACACCGTTACAATATAACACAGAGTGATATTTGAGATACAGGATACAGGGACACAGAGTTAGCCTTCGACACCACAAGGTACAGTCACACTTAGTACACAATACAATGCATATACATTAATGTCCTGAACTATATATGTTGAGATCCGTATTTCACTTTTAGGCAGAATATATACTTAGTTGAAAACAAGCGGAATAAACAAGATTAAAAGTCTGTGGGGGAAATACTACTATAAATAAGACAGAGTGCGGATCACGACACTTGAGTCACTTGGTCGCGGCGACACTTACACACAGGCTTTTGATTTACCCACGCACCCTGGTCTCTATCTACAGTCACAGAAAGTTCTTTTACTGGGGGACTCATACAATTACTCTAATGTTCATTCTCTGTTCTGCCAGGTACTGAGTTCTTTTAGACTAATAGTAACTGTCACTGGTTTTACACTGGTCTTCACTCAGTCACTGTTCACTGTTATTTCCCCTGGTCTGTTCGCGGCACAAGGGGCGTCACAATTTACCTGTATCTCCTGCGTAATGTTCACTCCATAGCAGGGGCATGGGGGGAGAACCCTAGGGGGACCCGGCCTGCAAAGGGCAATACACTACCCGCAGGGGAGTCACTGCCCGGGTCCTACTTTTCGGTGAGGTGCAGGGAGGCCCTCCTGTCTGGGGGGTCTCTACCTGAGAGGTGGCCCTCGAACTGGAGCCTCGTTGGTGGGGTTCAGGGAGGCCCTCCTGTCTGGGGGCCTCAACCTTAGAGGTGGCCCTCGGGACTGGGGCCGAACAGCTGGAGGAGTCGGGCCTGTCGTCTCTGGCTCCATGGAGTGAGGGGGCCTGGGTTGCCCTTGTTGGGAGCCTGTTGGTCTGGCCTGGGGGTCCTGGGACTGCGGGCGCCTATGGGGAGAAGCGCCGACAGGGCTGGGCTGCGGCACCGTCTCCGTCGGGTGTCGGGCAGGAACAGAGATCTCCCAGGTGTAGGAGGTAGGTCTGAAATCAGGCCTTGCCACCACTCTGGCGACACCTCCGGGGCAACACTCTCGGATGGTGACAAAGGGATCCCACAGGGGGAAGAGGCAGGAGAAGGATTCACGGAGCCCGTGTCGTCTCCAGTACGTACTGAGGCTGGAGCCTCTGGTCGCCTTACCCTGGTACGTACTTTGGCTGTGGCCGTGAGCCTACCAGTCGTACAAGGAGCAACTGAAGGATGTACAGTGGCCGCTCCTTCCCCGCCACGTACAGTGGCCATCGGCGTGGTGTTGCTCCCGTAGCAGGGAAAAGCAGGAGAGGGGTGCACAGGGGCCGCACTCTCTCTGGTACATACTGATGCTATCGTCAAGGGCCTCTCTACCCTGGTACGTGCTTTGGCCGGGGCCGTTAACCTACCCGCCTTACAAGGAGCAACTGAAGGGCATACAGTGGCCGCTCCATCCCCGCCACGTAGAGTGGCTGTCGGTGCGGTGTTGCTCCCGTAGTATGGAAAAGCTGCACGTACTATAGCCAAGGGCCTCTCTACCCTGGTATGTACTTTGGCCGTAGCCGGGAGCTGATCTTTCCATCAAGAAGCAACTGAAGGACGTACAGTGGCCGCTCCTTCCCCGCCACGTACAGTAGCCGTCGGCGCGATATTGCTCCCATAGGATAGAACAGCAGGAGAGGGATGCACAGGGGCAACTCTCTCTCCGGAGTGTACTAAGGCCATAGCCGAGGGTCTCTCTACCCTGGTACACTCCTGAGGCTGTAGCCTTGGGCCTCCTGCCCTTGAGGGTGTAACAATAGCCGTCAACACGGTGTTACCTGGGACTGAGTCTTGTTCAGTCCCACCTCAGTTCTGACGATGGTTGTCCCGTCCGCAAGGTCGTTGGCTTTCTCCGGTTACCTGGTGTTGGGGCAGTTGCGGGGAAAAGGGACTTAGGACAGTAGTGTCCCGGGGACCCTCTTGACCTGGGTCACTAGCCCCACTGTTGTGTCCTCCTGGGGTGGTGGTGTGGTAGCAGCCCGGTGGTGGGGTGGGGGGTGGCGAGGTGGGAGGTTCGGCGGCGAGCATTTTAAATTCATATAATTCTTGTGAGTGGCAACACTGACACACCCAGTCTGGCCTAAGGTAAAGTACCTCCATAGACCCAAGCATAGCTTGTACACGTGTTGCTAGGGAAAAATGCTCACATTTACTGGCTTTTACCGTAATTTTAAGTGCGAGGAATAATCAAATTTATAATTATAAGCTAATATGTAGAACAAAACAGTATACATATGCCAATACCGAAGTAAAAAAAAAAACATTCACTCTCGAGGGGGGAAAGGGAAAGAGAATGAAATGAATGAAAATCAGTCATGGTACTGCAATAACAGGTCATCTGTCGCCGTATACAAAATATGATATCACTAAATATAACAAAACCAAATTAACAAATGAAAGCACAATTATAAATAACTTATAAAAGAATCAAAAGTACTCAGGGTGGCTCACATCTCCCGCCAGGAGAGAGAGAGAGAGAGAGAGAGAGAGAACGGTAGAGAAAACGTGGCACACTGTACACAGGTGCGGGACACACCACAGCCGCATATTTAGGCGAGTCCTACTATCTTGACAATACTCTTACTCAGTTTATTGGTAAAAGATATATTATTTTATAACAAATGGAAATATGCGAAAAAAATGAGAAAATCCGTGAAGTCCGATAGGCAACACCGTGCAAATATAACCAGCTTAAAACGAAACATCCCAAGTTTTAATTTCCAATCCTGTATGTGTGAATTTTGATTGGTAATACTGATTTGAATATTTATTGGCTCTTGATTAATAATTATGTCCTTTTTTGATATATTTGTATCCTGTTCTGCACTGTTTATCAAATTCATTTCCTTATTAGTTTTATTTTATTTATTTATAGTTTCCTCATCACTGGTGACCTTCTGTTACTCTACTTTGCTTCTAGTTTGTTCATTATCAGTTCTGTTTAACAGACTTCTCTCTCTCTCTCTCTCTCTCTCTCTCTCTCTCTCTCTCTCTCTCTCTCTCTCTCTCTCTCTCTCTCTCTCTCTCTCTCTCTCTCTCTCATGCAGGGAAATAAGTACTGTTGGTGGTAGCAGTAGCAACTAATAGTAGCAACACTGCTACTACTAGTAGTAGCAGTAGCAGGTGGTGGTGGTGATGCTTGTAATAATAGTAGTAGTACTAGCAGTAGTAGTAGTAGTGGTGGTGGTGGTGGTGGTGGTAGTGGCAGTAGTAGTTGATGTAGTAGTAGGCTGCTGGTGGTGGTAGTAGTAGTAGTAGTAGTAGCAGTAGTAGTAGCAACAGCAGCAGTAGTAAATGTTGTTGTTCTTGTAGTATTGATGGTGGTGATGGCAGTAGTAGCAGTCGTCGAGAAAGTCAACCTGCTTTGTTTCGTACCGTGAAACCAAATAATAATTATAATAATATTAATAATAATAATAATAATAATAATAATAATAATAAATACCATTACTAGACACATATACAAATAAATAAAGGGAATACTTCTGTACAAATGAAGTTCAGTACCTACAGTATTTACATTCGGGAATTCATGTAGTATGTAAATAAGTACTTTATATTACAAATTACTTAATGTATGTGTAGTAGTTCTGATTGTTGAAGTAGTAGTAGTGGTGATGATGGTGGTAGCAGTAGTAGTAGTAGTAGTAAAAGTTGCACCGTTATTATTATTGTTGTTGTTACTATTATTATTATTATTATTATTGTTATTATTATTATTATTATTATTACGAATAGTAGTAGTAGTAGTAGTAGTAGTAGTAGTAGTAGTAGTAGGTAGTAGTAGTTGTAGTAGCAGTAGTAGTAGTTATACAGTAGTAGCAGTAACAGAAGTAGTAGTAGCAGCAGCAGTATTAGTAGTAATGATGGTGTTGGTGGTGATTGTGGTAGCAGCAGCAGCAACAACAACAGTAGTAATAGTAGTAGTAAAGGGGTGGTGGTGGTGTTTGTTGTGATTGTAGTTGTGAAATTGCAACAACATCAGCCACTACTACTACTACTACTACCAGTACAATGCATTTCAACATTATATACATTAATTCATTAGTCGTTTATGGTGTCCCATTCTTAATCGATCAGGAATATTTAATATATTCATTCTACCATAATATTCACTACTTTTGATGTTCTTATATTTTTAAGGATTTTCTTTTATTCATTGTTCTTCTCTCTCTCTCTCTCTCTCTCTCTCTCTCTCTCTCTCTCTCTCTCTCTCTCTCTCTCTCTCTCTCTCTTTATTTCTAAACAACCATGAAAGACGAGGTACCATTTACTTTTAAGTCATGCCATGTATATTTTCAAAAACTATGAGCGATGTTATACCCTGCATAACATGCCTCTTATCTCTAAATTAATTACGAAAAAAAAAATGATTAGGTAACGACGACGACGACGACGACGACTACTACTACTACTACTACTACAACTATTTCTACTGCTACTGTACTACTACTACTACTACTACTACTACTTACTACTGCTACTACTACTACTACTACTACTACTTACTACTGCTGCTACTACTACTACTACTACTACTACTACTTACTACTACTACTACTACTACTACAACTACTACTACTACTACTATTTCTACTGCTACTGTACTACTACTACTACTACCACTACTACTTACTACTGCTACTTCTACTACTACTACTACTACTACTACTTTGTTTTTACAGATGAACAAAAGATAGAAAAACATTAACAAATCAAAAAATCCATACCAGATTACAGGTGTCCTCCATTCATAAACATTTGTAACAGTTGGCCTTGCACAGTCCTGAAGGTTGAAGTTCTGGGAGAAACTAATCTGGGGATGAGAGTTCCAAAGAGATGCGATTCGCGAAACAAATGAATACCTGTACTGACAGGCAGAAGTTCTGCAATATGGCTGAGTGACGTTCCAGTCATGAGTGCTACCAAACGCCCGTGTAGCACGAGGGAAGGCATGGCGAGATGGCATCATGGACGCAACTTCGTCTGAGCATTCGCCATTAAAATATCTGTAAAATAACGCAAGGGAGGCAACGTTCCTTCTTACTTGTAGGGGAGGTAGTTTTAGTCTGTCTCAGGAAAGACGAGGGTAGAATATCGTCTATTTTACTCCAAAGTCACTGTCAAAGGCCGAAGGCATCTGATTTAACGACCTGTGGGAATACAGGCTGGCCAGGGACAAGGCCTGAGGGCAAGAGGCACACACACACACACACACACACACACACACACACACACACACACAATGAATGAATGGGTATAAGTGACCCACTATGCTCACAGGTCAATATGAACTGTGGTTCCTGTTTTTGGATGCAACTTTTTTTTTTTTTTTTTGTTACAAAGAGCTAAAAATAAACGAAAAATATTGGACCAGTTATTCGTTGTATATTTAGATTTAATAGCATATTATTCCTTTTATTTTACTTTTTTTTTTTAGCTTGATTCGCCTGTCATCAAGAATCTGTAAGTTCAATCAGAGCTGGATATCCATATTCTCATTTCATCAACGGACTTACAAGGTACGTACTAATTATACATGTCATCAAAATATAGATACCTTTATAAGCAATGTAGCTTGGTGCATTCATGTTATGTGTTTGTGTGGTGTGGTGTAGTGTGGTGTTGTGTTGTGTTGTAGTGTCGCACGTTGTGTTGTGTTGTGTTGTTGTGTCGCACGTTGTGTTGTGTTGTGTTATGTTGTGGTGTGGTGTCGCACGTTGTATTGTGTTGTATTGATGTCGTACGCTGTGTTGTGTTGTGTTGTGTTGTGTCGTGGTGTCGCACGCTGTGTTGTGTTCAGTTGTGGTGTCGCACTTTGTGTTGTGTTGTGCTGTGGTGTCGCACATTGTATTGTGTTGTGTTATGTTGTGGTCAGGCTTGGGTCCGAGTACATGGACTCGTACTCGTACTCGTACTTAAGTACATGATATAATGTACTTGTACTAGGGTTTAAAATTTCCGTAGAACTTGTACTTGTATTTGTACTCGGACTCAAAGTACTCGACAGTTTTACGAGTACTTTCGAGTACAACCATGATATATAAAAGTGGTGAGGGTAACAATGGTGTGTCCTTGGAGGGGCCAGGTGGCCTGGGTTGGTGAGTCAATGAGGTCAAGTGGTATTACAGCCACGCCCACTAACTCCTGATAAGCTACTTTTAATATGTTAGCACCTTGGTACTAATTGCAAGGAGCTGCCTGGACATTATATATACCTACATACACACAATAAACTGCTGAAAGCAAATGAGGTTAAATCAGTAAAATGTACTCGTACTTGGATTCGAGTACAGCACAAATGTACTCATACTTGGACTCTTGTTCGGCTATAAAACGGAGTACTTGTACTTGTACTTGGATTCGTGATACCGTAATGTAATCGTACTTGAATTCGAGTACAGAAAAATGTACTCGAACCCAAGCCTGGTTGTGGTGTGGTGTCGCACGTTGTGTTGTGTTGTATTGTGATGTCGCACGTTGTGTTGTGTTGTGCTGTGGTGTCGCACGTTGTGTTGTTGTGTCGAACGTTGTGTTGTGTTGTGTTATGTTGTGTTGTGTTGTGTTGTGTTGTGTTATGTTGTGGTGTGGTGTCGCACGTTGTGTTGTGTTGTATTGTGATGTCGCACGTTGTTTGTGTTGTGTTGTCTTGGTGTCGCACGTCGTGTTGTGTTGTGTTGTTGTATTGCACGTTCTGTTGTGTTGTGTTATGTTGTGGTGTGGTGTCGCACGTTGTGTTGTGTTGTATTGTGATGTCGCACGTTGTGTTGTGTTGTGTCTTGGTGTCACACGTTGAGTTGTGTTCAGTTTTGGTGTCGCACATTGTGTTGTGGTGACGCACGTTGTGCTGTGTTGTGTTGTTGTGTCGCATATTGTGTTGTGTTGTATTGTGATGTCGCACGTGGTGGACAGCATGGACGCGTTTGATATGGCATGTCTTCGCAGAATTGTCGCATCATTTTATGAGAGAGGTGAAGTTCCGAATTTGGATCACATTTTAGCGAAGGTAAAGGAGGATATTAATTTTAAGGGATCAAGAGCAAGCCTTCACAGACTCCTGAGAAAGAATGGATATACTTTCAAGAAATCAGATAAAGGACGAAAAATTCTGATGGAACGATGTGATATTGTTTTGGCACGAGCAGTTTATCTAAGAAAAATACAAGAAAACAGAGAATCAATCAACCCACGGCAAGAGACTTACATATATGAGACTTGGGTTAATCAAAACGAGTGTCAATAAATGCTGGACAACTGCGGATGGAAAATTGGGCCCGAAGGTGAAAAGTGGCAGAGGATCCAGATTTATCATTATACACGCAGGTGGAGAGGATGGATTCGTGCGTGGAGGTTTGAACATGTTCAAATCTCAGAATGGTAACAGAGGAGATTACCACCAATCAATGAATCACCACACTTTCAGAGCATGGTTCGAAGACCAGTTACTCCCAAACATCCCACCCCATTCACTGCTCATTCTGGGCAACGCTTCGTACCACTCTAAGATCCTCAATAAAGCACCAACGCAGGCTTCCGGTAAAAATGAAATAATAGAATGGCTGAGGGAGAACAACGTTCAACACAACCCACAACACTCCAAGCTAGACCTGCTAGATCTGGTGGAAAGAAACAAAGACAGGCAAGAGTATGAAATAGACACTATCGCAAAAGACCAAGGACATGAAGTTTTACGACTTCCGCCCTACCACTGCGAATTAAATCCAATAGAACTTATATGAGCTTAAGTGAAAGATGAAATAAGAAAAAAGAATTCCAATAATAATCAGACAATGCGTGTGGTGGAGGAAATCACAAGAAATGCAGTGAGGAAAGGGACACCAGAAAACTGGCAAAAACGTATGGAGCATACGAGAGAGCTAGAACAGGAATATATCAGAAATGACATTGTGTGCAGTCACATGGTCGAAGAATTCGTCATTAACGTGGCGAATGATTCCACCAGTGAAGAAGGTTTAGATGAGGGAGACATGAATATTGAGAGATAGATAGAGAGAGAGAGAAAGAGAGAGAGAGAGAGAGATTGTATTTTCAATGGAAATTTTAGAGTGTAATGAATATTTATTAAGGAAATGCTACTGTTGATCATTTGATCAGCAAAACTATTGTAAATCAGTTTATGTTTTTTCATAACATTTTTTTTCATAAAGAATAGTAATAAAACAATAAAATAAAATAAAATCATTTTTCTTCATCTTTCATGGCTATTTCATTGGCTTCCTTACCCTAACCCTCCCCACATTCCGACCCGGGCCACTCCCATCCTCCATCCCTCCTCATATGGACCGATATCTGGGCACTGATAGATAAACAGAGGCTACACATTGATTTATTATTTAAGCGTCGTGTGTGTGTGTGTGTGTGTGTGTGTGTGTGTGTGTGTGTGTGTAGGGGAAAGAAAACGGAAGAGGGAAGGAGGAAAGTCTAGAATCCCGAGGGGACCTCTTAATCCTTCACACGGTCACTCATGTTCCGATTTTGGCAAAGGCTTTGTAAAATTCTCTCATTCATGTTTCCTGAGAAAGGGTATAGTAATAATTCTAACAGCTTTGTTCTGAATATTGCGTAGTTGTTTTACTGCAACCTCTCCACATCCACTCCGCAAGTGTGAGCAATATTCCAGCTGAGAGCGCACATATCCTGCAAATCAGCGAAGAAGCTCCGGGCTCTACAATAATGCAAGTCTCTTTGAGACGGTATTAGCAAGTGATCAAAAGTGAGAGGTCCAGCTGAGGGCATTGTTAAACCAAACACTGGGAATTTCAGTACTTTTAGAGATAAGAATATTGGTTGCACTGAGGGTAATATAGGAATCACGCAATATCTGTCTATAAACTGTAAACATTTGGCTTTCCTAGAATCAAATAAGTCACTGTTATTTTGTCCCCATTCCGTGATCTTAAATAAGTCTTGATTTATGGAGATTGCTGTACTGAGTTGGGAGTTAGAGATATTAAACTTTGTGAATGGGTGCTTAAGTGTGAATGATCAGTGAAGCGTTGAGTCATTTGGATGTGAGTGAATGGGATTATGGGTGACAGACAAGAGATCACCAACATGAATGAGAAACAGGGTTGGAGGTGAAATAAATACGCTCATTTGACTATACCTGTTTTACTGCCAGTGATATACATATACACTGACTAGATATACACACCCAACCCAAATATACACATTCTTTGTGTTTATATGTCACAAAATTAATTTCCTTCAATATATATCCTGTCACATTATGGTCTAGGCCTCTATGCTATATTGTACGTCTTATCCTACGTAAATATGAATATGGCTAAATACTCTCTTTATAGATCTCTAAAATGGCTAAGTTTTTCTAAGTTTCATTTTTCTAGATAAAGATATTTGATATTTATGATTTCTTTGCATACTGGGGGTAGTTAATAATACGGGAGAATAAATAGCAGATATCATAGTTAGCCCTACTTTATAAAACTTTTCTTTATAGACAGTTTTCTTTGGTAATGTTTGGATGGATAACGGAAAGATATTTTCAAAGCCTTTCTATCTATCTATCTATCTATCTATCTATCTATATCCAGACGCCACAATTCCGTAAGGGGTTGCCGTTTGTCTTGAGTTAATTGTTTTAAGGGGAGGGCCACTAACCCTCCGCCAACACACTTACTGTCACGCAGGGAAGAGGTATGGGTTGGTTATATATGGTTACCACCCAGCATTTAAATGATTTCCTAGCTTGCAGGAAACATATGGTTTGTCACTAAAGGTAAAGCCACCTGAAAAGGAAAGAAGAGCAATAATAAGTGATGGGAAAGATGGGTGAAATAGGAAAAGGGGACTAGACTCTACGTCCTTTCAGTTCAGTGTTTACGTTGTTCTGCCTATGTAGTGGCGGCGCATCCTAGTTGGTGACGTCAGTGCAGGCCCTCTATAATAATAATAATAATAATAATAATAATAATAATACTTAATTACTATTCCTGATACCAGTTACTGTGCATCATATCTCTCCCTACCGTCATTTTCTTTTTAAATTTAATTCTGAATGTGTTGTCATCATATTACATACAATTCCCTGAGAAATTAATCCCCCTCTCTCTGTATGTATCTGTCTACCTTTTGATCTGTTTAGCAGTCAATCAGTCAATCAATCTATGTATCTACCTACTTATCTATCTACTGTATCTGTCTACTTATGTGTGTATCTACTGTATCTATTTACCTACGTATCTGTCTACTGTATCTATCTGTCCATGTATCTGTCAAGTGCATCTATCTGCCTATGTATCTATCTACTGTATCTATCTGCCTATGTATCTATCTACTGTATCTATCTGCCTATGAATCTATCTACTGTATCTATCTGCCTATGTATCTATCTACTGTATCTATCTGCCTAAGTATCTATCTACTCTATCTATCTGCCTATGTATCTATCTACTGTATCTATCTACCTATGTATCTATCTACTGTATCTATCTGCCTATGTATCTATCTACTGTATCTATCTACTGTATCTATCTACCTATGTATCTATCTACTGTATCTATCTACCTATGTATCTATCTACTGTATCTATCTGCCTATGTATCTATCTACTGTATCTATCTACCTATGTATCTGTCTACTGTATCTATCTACTGTATCTATTTACCTATGTATCCATCTACTGTATCTATCTACCTATGTATCTATCTACTGTATCTATCTGCCTATGTATCTATCTACTATATCTATCTACCTATGTATCTATCTACTGTATCTATCTGCCTATGTATCCATCTACTGTATCTATCTACCTATGTATCTATCTACTGTATCTATCTACCTAGGTATCTATCTACTGTATCTACCTGCCTATGTATCTATCTGCTGTATCTACCTATAGACTATCAATTGTATCTATCCACCAATGTATCTATCTACTTTGTCTATCTACCCATGTATCTATCTAACTGTTTGTCTGTCTCTGTAGCCAGTGGTCTTAATCCCATAAAAGGTGGTCATAAACAAATCGCCCCCACGTCACCCTGTCCTTTGCCATCACTGCCCTGCTTCCAACTCACCCCACCCTCTCTCATACACCTCTCAACTCCATCTCTCCATCTCATCCTCTCCCTCTCCACCTCATCAGCACACTTGTATACTCTCCTAGACAGTCTCTCATTCTCCAAGCCTGTATTCTCGTGGGCCTGGGAGACTCCTTGGCAACTCCTTAACGCTTCATTTATGTCTTTGATAAGTTAACCCTGTCATGGTGGTAACAACTCTAGTGATTTATTCATATGAGGGGAAGTATTAAAAGCCTGCGTGGTAATATTGTCACCATTAACTCTCTCATGGCCGGGACAAGTCTCCTACACCCACCAGAATACCACCATATATCAAACATCGAAACGACCATACCGAGTTCGAAACATGTATCAAAGCTCCAAAACTGAATCATGTATCAAACCTGTTAAAACTGAACTCTGTATCTAACCCATCAAACTGAACCATGTCTCAAAGCTATGAAAACTGAACCATGCATCAAAGCTATGAAAACTGAACCATGCATCAAAGCTATGAAAACTGAACCATGCATCAAAGCTACCAAAACTGAACCATGCATCAAAGCTACCAAAACTGAACCATGCATCAAAGCTACCAAAACTGAACCATGTATCAAAGCTTTGAAAACTGAACCATGCATCAAAGCTACCAAAACTGAACCATGCATCAAAGCTACCAAAACTGAACCATGCATCAAAGCTACCAAAACTGAACCATGCATCAAAGCTACCAAAACTGAACCATGCATCAAAACTATGAAAACTGAACCATGTATCAAAGCTATGAAAACTGAACCATGTCTCAAAGCTATGAAAGCTGAACCATGCATCAAAGCTATGAAAACTGAACCATGCATCAAAGCTATGAAAACTGAACCATGCATCAAAGCTATGAAAACTGAACCATGCCTCAAAGCTATGAAAACTGAACCATGCATCAAAGCTACCAAAACTGAACCATGCATCAAAGCTACCAAAACTGAACCATGTATCAAAGCTATGAAAACTGAACCATGTCTCAAAGCTATGAAAGCTGAACCATGCATCAAAGCTATGAAAACTAAACCATGCATCAAAGCTATGAAAACTGAACCATGCATCAAAGCTACCAAAACTGATCCATGCATCAAAGCTACCAAAACTGAAACATGTATGAGGACTCCAAAATGACCATCAAAATAGAAACATGTATCAAATCTCCAAAATGGCTGCTCAAGCTCTGAAACACGCATAGAAGCTCCAAACTGACCATCAAAACTCAAAATAAAATTAATGTAAAATCTCTAAAAAGGTCCTCAGAATTCTTCAACATGTTCCGGTGCTTCAAGTGGCTATCAAAGCTCCGAAACATGCCAAAGCTTAAAGTGTCTCTGAGCGCTCTGAAACATGTATCGAGGTCCAAAATGACCATCAGGCCTCTGAATTATGAAGCAAACCTTCGAAATGACTATTCAAATTCTGAAACACCAATGAAAGCTTTAAACTGACCATTAGAGCCCTGAAATAAACGTCAGTGCTCTAGAAATAATTTTGGAAGATATGAAACATGTATCACAGCTCTAAAAAGACCATAGAAGTACTGAAACGTGTGCCAGAGGCTTCTAAACGACTATCAAAGCTCTGAAACATGTATCAAAACTCTTAAATTACCAGTATAGTTTGAAATGACCTCTGAAGCTCCGGACTGACCAGTGAATCTCTAAAATATTTATTGAACTTTTCTGAAAGACTTCTAACTCTCCTATTTGACTATCAAAGCTCCAAAATGGCTATGAATATTATCAAACAATTTTCACAGGTCCGATATTAGTTTATTAGCTCCAAAATATCGTTTCAAGTTCTAAAGCAGGTTTTGACACTCTTGAAATGATCATCAAAGCATCACAATAAATAAAGAAGTTAAAAAAAAGGGGGAACAAGGCAAGAGTGAGAGCAGTGGAAATGAGTTACTTGAGTGGAGCATGTGGAGCGACATGGATGGACAGGTTGACGAATGAAGAAGTGAAGGAATGTTGTGGGGTGGATGTGGATGTGGTTGAGAAGATTAGGAGAAATACACTGAGGTGGTTTGGACATGTGGAGAGAATGAAGAATGAGAGACTGACTAAGAAGGTGTATGTAGGTGAGGTGGAGGGAGGGAGAAGGAGGAGTAGACCGAGGATGAGGTGGAGGGATGGAGTTAAGAGGTATATGAGGGAGAGAGGAGTGAGCTGGGGAGAGGGTAGTCAAATGGTACAAAGGAGTACAAAGGAAAGCAAACAGCAACAGACCTTATGGTCCTTTCGAGGCTGTTTAGTACAGAGTAGACTATGACTACAAGATCTAACTCTACATTCTGAAGGCTAAGGATAGTAAAGCAAGAAGGCTCCCCCTGCCTCCAAACCCTCAATCAAAACTGGCAAGAAAAAGTGAGAAAAACCACCATGCAGCATGGAAAAACTGACATGGAAATTTCATAGGAAGGACTGAAAAGGAAAAGCTACATTCTATAATACATTATCTATAAGCTACCAGCGTGAATAACCTGAAAGAGAAAGTAGTAAAGTACAATGAGTAATCGAATAAATAAATAACTAATGCATGTCCCTGTACGGGTACGTTGAGTTGACGGGGCGTCTGCGGACACAGTGTGGGAATTGCACAGTGCACAGTGTGGATATTCAGGGGTCGTGTGGCAGCCTTGCCTGGCGCTAGTAAGGTAGGCAGCAGTCAATCAGGCCACAGCTCCATTCATTCCACTGGGACTAGGAACTTTCCCATGCAGGACAAGCAAACAAGTCACCTCCTGAAGCAGTGACCCCTGGTACATTAAAAAAAATCACGATGGTGGCCACGTAACTAACAGGGACCCTCAGTGATCCACAGCCCATCACAGGTCGAAAGTATGAGTAGTGACCGTTAACTCAGGGCTATCTGTGCATATCCTAGTCTGACCATATACTATATTTGCATTTAATAAATTGATCCAGGCTCTAAAAATCTAAAATAAAATAAAACAAAAAATTATACATACACAAGTCTTTTATTCAGAAGTAAACATATTAAGCTGGGGGTTGGATGCCAAATACTTATCCAGGCGACCTTTAAAGGTTTGTACTGTATTACAATCTATTACATTGGAGGGCAATTTATTCCATATATTTACAACTCTGTTGAAAATGCTTCGCTTCATGCGACTGGAATCGTTTGCCAATTATTTTATGCCCATTGCCCCTATTGTAGTTTGAGTGATCAACTGTGAAGTATTTATCAACAGCCATGTTATCATGTCCTTTGAATATCTTGAATACTTGAATTAAATCTCCTCGTATCCTCCGTTTTGTTAGGGTAAAGAGATAAAGGGCTTCTAAATGTTCCTCGTACGGTTTATTTCTCAGTCTAGGTATCATCTTTGTCATCCTTCGCTGCACTCTTTCAAGCTTTTCCATAACCTTTTTATAATATGGTGACCAAAACTGAACGCAATATTCCAAGTGCGGGCGTACTAAGGAATTATACAAAGTGAGGATGATATCATCGGATCTATATTCAAATGCACTGCCTATGAACCCAATCAATTTGTTGGCTTTTTTCACAGCTTCTGTACATTGTTTGCTTGGTTTCAAATCATTTGTTATTATAACTCCTAAGTCTTTTTCATGGTTTACCCTATCAAGCCGAACATTATTCATGCTATAACTTGCTCTTACATTTTTACTGCCACTGTTTAACACTTTGCATTTATTAATATTGAAATCCATTTGCCAAACTTGGGCCCAGTTAAACAGTTGATCAAGATCTCTCTGAATTGCCTGTCTGCAGTGCTGTATCTGCTCTGTTACCTATTTTAGTATCATCAGCAAATTTTGAAATCTTACAACACAATCCTTCATCAATATCATTCACATATATTAAGAAAAGAATAGGACCTAACACTGAACCCTGCGGCACTCCACTTGTAATGTTTATCCAGTCTGACTCTTTTCCATTTATTAC
The DNA here is from genome assembly GCF_032717465.1 of Coenobita brevimanus. Classification (NCBI taxonomy): domain Eukaryota; kingdom Metazoa; phylum Arthropoda; class Malacostraca; order Decapoda; family Coenobitidae; genus Coenobita; species Coenobita brevimanus. The sequence goes on along the minus strand of NC_137043.1, from coordinate 2,922,582 downwards.
AACTCTTTGCTTTCGTCCGGTGAGCCAATCTTCTACCCACCCGAGAACACTGCCACTGGAACCATGTGCCTTTTGCTTCTGAAGGAGTCTTTTGTGTGGAACTTTGTTAAAAGCCTTTTGAAAATCGAGGTAGACCACATCAACAGATTTAGTCTCATCATACATGTTCAGTAGATCATTGAAAAAGTCCAGCAGATTCGTGAGGCAAGAGCGATTATTAAGAAAACCATGTTGCGAATCTTTTATGAGATTGTTTGTTTCTAAGTGTTTTACAAACTTGTCTCCGATAATAGTTTCAAGAAATTTGCAAACCACCGATGTTAAACTAATTGGGCGGTAATTTTCTGGTTGGGCTCTGTTGTCCTTTTTGAATAGTGGGGTTATGTTAGCAAGCTTCCAATCATGTGGCACCTTACTGCTCTTAAGTGATAAGCTAAAAAGTTCAGCTAAAGGCTTTGATATTTCATTCTGTAGTTCCTTCAATACACGTGGTGATATTTTGTCCGGTCCTGGTGCTTTATTCTCTTTTAATCTGTTTATTGCATGCAGTATGTCGTGATCGCTGACTGTAATGTCAGTGATTATGTTGCCCTCTTCTATAGGAATGGGAGAAACATTAGGAATTGTAAGTATATTTTCTGTTGTAAATACTGACGCAAAGAAAGTATTAAGAATTTTCGCCATCATTCATCATCAGTGTGCTCTCCATTATCTGTGACTAAGGGACCGATTGATGGATGTATTACCTTATTGCTTCTTATGTCACTGAAAAATTCTTTGGGATTTGATTTACTGATACTTGCAATATGTGTCTCAAGGTTTTTCTTACTGCATTTAATTATTTTTTTGGCTTTTCGTCGAAGGGCATCGTATTCATTTTTATCACTTTGACTCTTTGTCGTATTATAATTCTTATATGCAAGATTTTTTGCTTCTAGACATGTTTAATGTTGGAGTTCCATCATTTGGGTTTAGAATTTTTGGCGGGCCTTCTGTTGCGAATGGGAATACATAATTTGATGGCACTGTTGAGAGTTTCTGTAAAGTAACTCCATGCGTCATTGATATCTAAAGTTTCGACAATGGGATGCCAGTCAGCTGCACCTGCAATTGCCTTGAATTTCTTAAAATTTGCTCTCTTAAAGTTGGGCACTTTCTCACAACTGCCCTTGACACTGTCTTTACTGAATTTAATGTTAAATGTAACTATGCAATGATCTCTTGTACTAAATTCTTCTCCTACAAAAACATTACTCACTACATTTTCTGATGTAGCTAAGACAAGATCTAGGATGTTAGCTCCACATGTCGGATAATTTACAAATTGATACAAAGAACTTTTGCAAATTTGTATATAGGTCTGACCCTGTGTGAGGATAGGGCTTCTCCCCATTTTGGAACTGTAAATTAAAGGCACCAAATATTACAGTGCTTTGCATACAAGATAGTTCGGCAATTTGATTGTAGATTTCATTATCGATGTTGAGTGGCTTACCAGGTGGACGATAAATTAACCCAAGAGTGATTTTATGACAATATTCATTTCTAAGCTGAATATAAATAGTGTCGATATTTTCGATATATGGCTTGGTAATTTCGACTGGATGAAATCCTGATTTAACATATAACAACACGCCGCCCCCTGCTCGATTCTTCCTTTCGCAACTGAAAATGTGATAGCCTGGGAAATTAAACCCCACTAGAAAATCTCTCTGCTCAGTATTTAGCCACGATTCTGTTACTCCAATTACATCATAATCGTTGGTAAAGGCAAGGGCCTCTAAATCAGAAAATTTATTACATAGACTACAAACATTTGCAATGATTGCTTTAATGTGCTTTCCTTTCTGATGTTGGGAGCTTCCATTATTTATTGATTTATCAGATCATATGACATCTACTTTTGCCTCCCATGATGCTTGTTTTTTCTCCAGAAAAAAATTACGGTATCATTAAGCAAACGATCGAGATGGGCAGAACCAACGGCATTCAAGTGTAGTCCATCGTTCGTAAACAGTGTACGTTGCTCGTAAAATTGGTTCCACGTGTCGATGAACTGAACTCCTTCCTGTAAGCAAAGTGACTTGACTCTGTTATTAATACTAGATGCTCTGCTGAAGAAGGCATTCCCTGCATTAATCCTTGGTAGTATGCCTGAAATTAAAATATGGTTAGTTTTCTCCTTGTAGCATCAGATCATCTTCCTGTACTTCTCCATCAGCTCCTCTGATCGGGTTTACATGACATCGTTGGTACCTGTATGAATGATAACAAGGCTGTCATTTTCCTCATTCTCAAAAACATCATCCACAGGCTTTCTTAATCATCTACTCCTGCACCTGGAATACAAAAACGCTTTCGTTTAGAGGGTGCCCGGCCGCAAAATTCCACCAACTGACCACAGATGATGGAGTCTCCCACAACCCGTGCCTCATGGGGCTCTTCCTCTACTTCTGTGAGAATCTGAAACTTGTTGTATATTGTTCCTGGAATGATGCTTCTTTTCTTTACAAGCCTTGCACCATTCCGCACTGGCTGGAACTCATTCTGTACGGCGAGGGGAGAAATAACTACGGCAGGAGGAGGATGGTCAACCTGGACTGCAGTTGGCCTAGCAGTGACATTGTCCTCTGTAGTGTGTCCGACATTGCTCGCAATGAATTTCTCCAGCACATCTACTTTTCGGGTCAGACTGTTAATTTTGTTCGTAGCCTCGGTCAGCTTGTCTTCTAGGCTCTGACGTAGTTTGCACATCCTGCAAACAAAGGTGCGGTCTGTATAAAAGGATCCGGTGAAACCACCGGAGCAGGTTACGCAAATAATATTCCGCGGCATTCTGAAATGCAAGGTAACTGCAAGGATTAATCAGAGAAAAAGAATCTGGTTATACTGATTAGTACCTGGAAGAGATATTGGAACAAGAATGAGTTATATACAAAACCTGCTAGAACAGTGACAATTTATGCAATGGTTACAGGTTTTACTGGTGGGGGTCTTGTTGCTGTTTAGAACTGTACAGGAATAGCTACCTTACTGGTTAGTAATACACCTGTTACAAAGAATGGAAAGCTAACCGTTACCTGGAATGAAGAACTAAAATTATACTACCTGAAATACAACAATAATGAAGTCACAACAGAGCTTACAATACACAAATAAGTTGTTTATCACCTGAAAAGTTACAACATATGAAAATACAATTATATCTTACCTATAAGGGTAACTGTAAACCTGGGATATAAACTGTTTTCGCTGGCGAAAACAAACAAACAAACAAAAACTAAGGGAATAGTACTCACTCAATCACACACTGTGCACAGGGGAATGCTTAACACTAAATACGCCAAGTATACTGTACCAGACTGCAGTTGTTTACATCTACCAACACAACGGCGCGAACCACAGTCACAACTGATTGCCACAAACTGCTTAAATCGTCACAAAATCGTTCCCACACTACTGTTAATACACAACAATTACACTGAACTGTTGTATCACCAGAAAATAAAGCTCAGTTCATACAAAGACAAGTCAAAATATTACAAAATTCCACTCAGCCTACATCAGCTCGAACAAAGAAATCAAAACAAAACAAAAGTTCCACTCAGTTCCGAATGGTTATAAACTGTTCATACTGGTGAAACAACATGCAGTTAACACTCACCCAATTGTAGCTCTAATTTACACAGAGTAATACTAATCACTTCCACGAGAACAATAACCACCCACCGCAAGCACACTATTTGGCGCCAGAAGTAGATAAACAAACACACGACCAGCCAGAGCTTTTCACACATAAAACACAGCAAAAAACTCTATCATACACTGGACTTTCACACCTTTCACAGGAATAATTCTTCAAAGACACTTGTAAACACAGATGCACTATTTGCACACGGAATAATCACTCAAATTCACTCAAATCGTATAAAAACTGAGTGAGAGCGGGTACGTCTTTCCACAGCGAGGACAACGGTATGGTGGGTGACAGAGCGACTTGGAGGCGTTTTGTCTGCAGCCACCCTTTGCGGGATTAGGGCGTTGGACTATAGATAGATAGATAGATAGATAGAAAAAAATGTTTAAATACCGAATAATTAGTTTTGAATAGGCTAAAGAAATAATCTCCAAAATAACTTTTGAAACATGAATCTATCTTTGTCTGTCTGTCTGTCTCTCTATCAGTCTATCTATCTATCTCTCGATCTGTTTATCTAGAAATAGATCTATGAAATTAGCGGAATATGACCCTGGCAGTTGCGCCGCCAGATTTTAATATTATTCAATCAGTCTATCAAAGTGAAACTGTACTGAACCTCTGACAAACCAACAAAGCCTCAAAGCAACTATCAAAAGCTCAAAATAACTCTACAGGCCACAGAATATATTTATTTCAGTAATCCACAAAGTGTTTATAGCAGGTTTTCCCGGTCCTCCTCGTTCACCTCAACGTCGTTTATGTTATCCAAATCACCGTAATATAATTCTACAGTGCACAGAAATATCACATTCACTCGTAAGATCCACATCGTAATTAGAGCGGCTTCACCTGCTCCTTTTCCCCCACCTCATCATCGTTTATGTACAACTGAACTTTCAGAATAAATACCGCAGCTTCAGAATGTTTATCAGAAGCTGCAAAACAAATCTACAAGCCACAAAATCATCATATTCACTGCTAAGATCCACAAATTAATCAGAGCGGCTTTCCTCACTCCTTTTCTTTCACCTCATCGTCGTTTATGTACACTTGAACTTTCAAAATAAATACCACAGCTTCAGAATGTTTATCAGAAGCTGCAAAACAAATCTACAACCCACAAATTCACAATCATGTCCACTGCTAAGATCCACCAAGGGATTATAGCAGGTTCTCCCACTCCTCTTCGTCCACCTTGTCGTCGTACATGTCGTCCAAATCGTCGTCATCGTAAAATAAGTCGTCGTCGCTCCAGTGATTCGTCTCTTCCTTGTGGGCCTCGAGAGACATTCGGGTTGGGAACACGTCTTCACACGTTGAGCACCTGTTGGTGAAAGATTGGCTGAGAGAGAGAGAGAGAGAGAGAGAGAGAGAGAGAGATTTACTAGACATTAAACAAGTTCTACATTCAGATTAAGAGTCAGAGAATGGATAGATGTTGTCACGGGGTTTTTATGGTTATGCAATATTAAAGAATAATATTCAATAATACTTAAGAGCAGGGACAAGAATTGACTTGTGAAAATCAAGCAATGATTACTTTATGTCGGCTTACTTCGCCGATTCTCCAAAGACGAGAATTTATAAACTTTCTCATCAGTACACAGCAGAGACTAATTATTCACACGTGCTGTTTATTAGTACTGTTGGCCTCTGGAGAAAGTGACTCCACCCCTGACAATCAATAACTAATGTTTTAATGATAAACAGGTTCTTGCTGGTGCAATTAACTCCTGGTTGCACAACGGATTTTAAGATTAATACAAAAGGACTGGCCTAGGTACAAGTTGTGAATAATGCAAAGCGTTTATGCAAACTAGGAGCTATAACTAAAATAAGTTTAATGGAGAAATCAAACACGAATTTACATTACATTAAGCTCAAGAAAAAGAACTGTAAATTTATTGATTACAATGAGATAAATTTACGTTACATAAGTCTCAAAACGACCTCAAAGTAAGGAGAACACACTCACTCACTCAAAAGCTAAACCCTTAAATCTAGGAAAAACGAAAAGAAATACTGGTCAGAGAGTGGGCTAAGCGGGAACTGGGCGTCATTGCTGAGGAAGGACGCTGCCACGCTGAACCTCTCGCCAAATCATGCTAGGTGAGAATTCAGGAACTTGTTGGCCAACAGCGGCAGCAGGACTGGGCGTCATTGCTGTGGAAGGACGCTGTCACACATGCTGCTCGACACTGAGCCCAATCGAACCTACTTCCATGACGCTCAAATCCTGACTGAGCTCAAATTGTGAGGCAAGGGCTGAAGCCAGCCGCTATCTGGTAATGGCTAGAAGTGAGCGAAACACGCCCATAATAAATCACTCAGGCAGAGGTGCTAATGTCGCGCACAAAGACGATCACTTATGAAATAGTGAAAAATGTCCTGAAAAACACTCCCGATCGGGTGAATACGTGGCAGTTAACTGAGTGATACATACTGGGATTCCACTAGAATTCGCGGTTTCCCACCGAAGTTTAATGTCACGAGTTTATTTAAATATATGATCGCACCAACTCGTGACATTACGCCCCATCAAAATGATTTTTTTTCCTCAGGAAAAAAATTTCAATATACGTACATATAAATCCTAACTCAGTCACACAAGATTCACACTGTGGTATGTGTGTGTGCTATCTTGCTACAGGAGAAAGTCACAGTCGCCAGTGAGCGAAAAACCTCGTATTTACGTTAATAGAAACAAACTTGAGGAAAAAACTGTGACGACGGTGAAAAATCCTGTACTCAGGTCAATCTGAGCGAAAAGTTCACTACATTTATATTAACAACTAATTGTCATGTAGTGTGATCTATGTAATACATGGTGTAGGTGTGACAGCTGTGGTGTAACTGTACCTATGTGTAAAATCATGTAATACAAATTTATATTAAATAATGACGACGAGGCAGAAGAGAAGAGGCGGCAGCATGCAACAGGGACGACCAATTGATCTGCATGACAATGCTGCATCTGCCACCTGCACCTGTGAAAGGAATCAAGGTGGAACATCAAAAGTGTCATTTCTCTCTCTCTGCCTAGCAATCAGTACTTATGTCATTATTAACCAGGAAACGTAGTCTTAGGATTTACAAATCTCTCAGGACCCTTGTAGTTTACTGGTTAAGCTAATTTATTAACCAGGAAACATGTAAGTTCTTGAATTGCTCAAATCTCTTAGAACGGGCAGTTTACTGGTTAACCTAACATTATTAACCAGGAAACGTGTCAGTTCTTGAATTGCTCAAATCTCTTAGAACGGGCAGTTTACTGGTTAACCTAACTCTACACTTACAATTAATGACAGGAAGCTGAGAATCGCTACGCAATCTCGGGCAGGTCACATTTTAACACCCACTGTGCATGTGAACTCTCATGTCGATAATATCCATTCTCCGGGAATCCTCAGAGAGGCCCACAGCTCGAGACGTTCCACAAGGTATTTCATACACATCCTCGGACTGTCTCTGCAGGGTTCTCAAACTTCTCCCTTAACTTATGATATATATGTATGTACAGGCCCTGGACATACTGTGTCCTGTGGGGCCAGCAGGCGAGATGTCAGGTCTGCACCCACATTACCACTGCCCTGTCTCCCAACTGCTTCAGAGATTATGGGTGTGGATTCACATGGCACAGGAAGGACGTGTCCCTGATTGGTGTTATGTGGACACACATTGCAGGAACGCACAAAGCTATCTATCTCTCAACCCATCCCTGGCTAGAAAAAGTCAGCTCCGATACGGCCCTGGGTCTTCCTTTTGCCCATGTGACCTCCTGAGGCTGAACAATGACCCCATTCTAACACTGCTAGGCGGTAGTTCACAGGAACGACGAACTGCAGTCGAACCTCGCCCTCGGGTGTTCGTGACTCACGGTAGAGCCGTCCTTGTTTACGAAGGAACTTGACTTGACCTCCCCGAGAATACATTATCACTCTACCTTTTTGCTTCTTCCACACGGCAGCAAGTGTTGAGTCAGAATGTTGTTCTTGAACAACAACTTGGCTACGCATCAGATCTTGCAGCGATCCAATGGTCACCGGGGTGACACAGTTTGGAGCCTCAGCCATGGCTCGTGTTACTGCAGCCGAAGTCTGAGTAGCGTCATCTTATGTGCAACTATACTTGGCACCGGGAATATTGCCTATGATAAGGTCAAATAAAGGTTCTGGCATGACAACTGTGACTCTCGTACCAGTGTAAAATGGAGATGCCACCTGGATACGTGCCTCAGGTAACAATCTCACTGATCCATCAATAAGCTAAGCTTGGATCTGTCGAGCTGTATACTCCGCAGGCCGAACTAGACTCTGCCTGACAGAGCAACCTGAGGAACCATTGTCTCTCAGGACCTTCACAGGAATGCCTCCCACAAACCCTGGCTGAACAAGGAAGGCACTGTCACCTATGGGAGGGCCTATGGAGCAAGCAGCTAGCCACTGATTAGGCTGCTGAATAAATGATGCAGCAAACATGGTGCACTGAGAATTTGATACTTGAGGGGTTGTACTCACTGCCTGGGAAGATGGAGCATTGGCCATCTGTGGAGGGGGGTTCACTGTCGCTGTGGGACTAGTGAACTGTGGGGAAGTACCCTTACTGCGAGGGACAACACCACCGTGCTGCTGCTGAGGAATGAAGGCTGCGTTCGCCTCCTCTCTCCGATACACTGAAGCTGGTACTGAAAAGGATTGTCCCGTCGGTCAGTTGCGTGGCTGATACTGCTGCTGGTTAGGGTACTTGTTGTACCTCTTTCACTCAGGTTTCTGAGTGTTTTGCCCCTGGTCCTTCCTCCGCGGTTTTGGACCTTGGCCATTATTCTGAGAATGACCTTGTTGCTGGGGTTCAGTCTGAGACGGTTTCCCAGATTTATCAGGTTTCATGTTCAAGGTAGGCTGCTTGCGCGTTTGATACCCATATGCAGTGAAGAATGCGTCAGCCTTCTCCACTATTTGGCTGGCATCCTTTACCTGGCAGATCTTAATCTGAGCCATAAGTTCAGTAGGCCACGTCTTTTCTAGCTGCATGCGCAGCATAAGGTCAATTATCCCCTCACACGTTGAAGGAGTTTCATCTTTCTCCATCCACTCATCTAAGTAAGCAGTAAGCCGGTCAAGAAACTGAACGGCAGTCTCTTTTTCCTGTAAATGCGCCCTCATGAACTGACTCTTCGCGTCGTCAACTGTGAGACCGTACACTTTGACGAGTGTGGCCTTCATCATCTCATATGTGAGATTGTCTCCACGAATTCTGTGGAGAATATCAAGGGCAGGGCCCTCAAACAGGCTAAGAAACTGAAGTCGCTTAGCTGCATCATCCAGCTGGTACAGTTGAGCCATGTCTTCAAAACAAGCTATGCATGGCTTGATTCGCTTGCCTTCCTTGTATGGGGGAAGCTTGATGTGTGGGGTCGCCATAATATGTGCAGGAACAGCGCTCGTGGAGCTTGGGCCAGCTGCACCAGATGTGTCTGAAGCCAAGGAATCTCACTTGAGCTTCAGCATTGCAATTTCTTGTTTTTTGCGTGCTTCTCGCTCGGCACGTTCGTGTTCTCGTTGTTCTCGCTCGTATTCACGTTCTCTCTCTCGTTGTTCTAACTCAAGTTGACGTTCTCTCTCACATTGTTCTCGCTCGTATTCGCGTTGTTCTTGCTCTTGTTCTAACTCGAGTTCGCGTTGTTTTCACTCGTGTTCACGTTCTCTCTCACGTTCCTCACATTGTTTTCGCTCGTGTTCACATTCTCTTTCGCGTTCTTCATGAGCATCTTTCTCACGTTGTTGCTCGTAATTAAACCGTGAGAGGACGTAGCTTTGGATTTTTCTCAGTCAGTAAGGCCCATATCTTTAGCTTCCTGTACATAGACGTTGGCAGCCATGATGCTAACTCAATCTAGGTAAACTAGAGAATCAGTACTGACTGCAATTTTGCAGGGAAAGATGCCAATAATCGAGAATAAAGAATATAGGCACAGTTTAGTGGTGACCAGTTTTATCAAATGAAACTGGTAAAGAAAGAAAATTAAACAAACAGCTGACTGTGAAAACCATTGTGTAAATCATTAGAACCGAATCAATAATCACCAGTAAGATAGTGCCAATAGACTTTAATGATAAATACCTACGTATGAGTGAGTGAGTATTATCTCGTGAATAGCTTTAGAGCTAGGAGTTAATATCCTTGAATAAGGTCGCCAAATGTCACGGGGGTTTTAAATATATGTAATATTAAAGAATAATATTCAATAATATTTAAGAGCAGGGACAAGAATTGACTTGTGAAAATCAAGCAATGATTACTTTATTTGGCTTACTTCGCCGATTCTCTAAGGACTAGAATTTATAAACTCTCTCAACAGTACACAGCAGAGACTAATTATTCTCACGTGCTGTTTATTAGTACTGTTGGCCTCTAAAGAAAGTGACTCCACCCTTGACAATCAATAACTAATGCTATTAGTGATAAACAGGTTCTCGCTGGTGCACTTAACTCCTGGTTGCACAACGGATTTTAAGCTTAATACAAAAGGACTGGCCTAAGTACCAGTTGTGAATAATGCAAAGCGTTTATGCAAACTAGGAGCTATAACTAAAATAAGCTTAATGGAGAAATAAAACATGAATTTACATTACATTAAGCTCAAGAAAAAGAACTGTAAATTTATTGATTACAATGAGATAAATTTACGTTACATGAGTCTCAAAATGACTTCAAAGTAAGGAGAACACACTCACTCGCTCACTCAAAACCTAAACTCTTAAACCTAGGAAAAATGAAGATATACTGGCCAGAGAGTGGGCTAAGCGGGAACTGGGCGTCGTTGCTGAGGAAGGACGCTCCCACGCTGAACATCTAGCCAAATCACGCTAGGTGGAAATTCAGGAACTTGCTGGACAACGGTGGCAGCAGGACTGAGCATCGTTGCTGAGAAAGGACGCTGCTACACACGCTGCTCGACACTGAGCCCAATCGAACCTACTTCCACGACACTCAAATCCTGACTGAGTTCAAACTGTGAGATGAGGGCTGAAGCCAGCTGCTAACTGGTAACGGCTAGAAGTGAGCGAAACACGCCCATAATAAATCACTCAGGCAGAGGTGCTAATGTTGAGCACAAAGACAATCACGTATGAAAGAGTGAAAAATGTCCTGAAAAACACTCCCGATCGGGTGAATACGTGGCGGTTGACTGAGTGATATATACTGGGATTCCACTAGAATTTGCAGTTTCCCACCAAAGTTTAATGTCATGAGTTTATTTAAATATATGATCGCACCAACTCATGACAGATGTTCTCACCTCTTAATCCAAGTAGAATAAAAACGAAAAAAAGTTAATATGTATAATAAGTGTGTTCTGCATAGTTCTTGTGATCCCCCATGGCTCACTGCAAGGGAATGAAGCCGTCCCTCTGCGTCTCGTCATACAGGTAGGTTCTCTGCTGCTGGCTCTAGTTCTTGTGGTGGGTACAAATGCATAATTCTGGTGCTGCCTGACGCAGGAGTATGGCCACGGGGAGTGTCCAGCACAGTTGTAGCTTGACAGCGACATGATGAGTAGTAGCCTTGTGTCCAGTGATGTAGGCAGCAACTTATACAAGTACCTTGGATAATTACAAAATTTGTAAATCAAGGATTCTGTACTTATATGAACAATGAACTCAGTCCTGGCGTCAGCATCCTGGGTTTGTAATCACCCAGCTCAGGAAGGGGCCACTAAAGCAAGAAACAGCATCTTGGGCATCAAACCACTCAGTCCAGGGGCAGCACGGCGACTGTCCCAACTACTGGCAAAGATGGCTCCCTGGAGGACTCAGCAGATATCGAGAAAAATCTGAGAGGGCTGGTGGTTGGTTCAGCAGAAGCCTGTGTTTCAGGATGCGAGGCTGTGCTTCGTGAGAGGCTCAGGCTGCTGCTTTCTCGTGTAAAGTCTCCTAGATTAGAGCGAGAGGAATATATGGAGCGGCACAGCCAAGTGACTTTAAGTGAGGTAGAGTCTGCCCGAGCACAATACACAAAAGACTGGTTCGACAGGGCATCTAGATGATTAAGCTATATCTTACTTCTGCTGTGTCACAAAAGCCTGGTGTATTAGTGACGGCAGAACTTTCTACTGACACGATGATACAGGCTAGAGTTTACCTCTGCAGAGCCAGAAAGGCTTGATGTATTACTTAAGACAGAGCTCTCTGGTGACACAAGAAGAGACAGAATCCTAGATCACGTGTGCTTCCAGTACATCCACTGACTTTCATCTATGGAGCTTGTACGAGGAGAAGCAAGTGTTTAATACACAAGAAAAAGCCATGAAAAAATGTTCTAGGACGCCTCCTAAGCCACTCGGAATACGATTGTTAATGTCAAGAGAAGCGAACTACAGGTGTACTGTAATCGTTTTGTGAGCACTGTGTAGGTAGGCTAGAGCAAAAGTTTATCAGTACACACTTTCTGCAAAACAATCTAACACCATGCATGATGGCCTCTACAAAATGCACCATGACTACCCAACGTTGACAATTTGATTTTCATGACGTCGCCATATGCATCGTGCTTCAAACATTTTCCTCTCAGTATTGTTCTTACGTGCACATCCAATAACAGCTTGATTGGATGGGACGGCACGAGCTGCATTGATCATTTGAGGTATTTTCAGACTTACCTGCCTGATATAGTTTGAGATGCTTTTTAAAATCTTATATACAGCTCCCACAATGCTAGTTCATTGATTTCTTAAAAATAGCGGAAAGACAATTACAAACTTAAATAGGATACGGAAACAGACAAAAATTACAAAGTGGACAGTCCTTTGACAATATTGGAATTCTTGAAAAATACTGAGAATTGTGTGTTCTTGTATACTTCTGGCAACAGCTAAATATACTGCTCTGATACTACCAATACTGAGATGTACTGTACTGTTATGATACTACTCTTTAGCCAGTTTCTACAGTGTTCTCTCTCTCTCTCTCTCTCTCTCTCTCTCTCTCTCTCTCTCTCTCTCTCTCTCTCTCTCTCTCTCTCTCTCTCTCTCTCTCTCTCTCTCTCTCTCTTACACACACACACATACCCATAGTGCCGTCTCCTAGTCTGATGTGAAGCCAGGAGTCTGGGAGTCTCAAACGCCCTGTCACAAACGTTGCAAGTCAGCGCTTCATCTGAGGAGTGGATGGTGGTTAGTGACATTAGATGTGGATATTACCCCCCCCCCCATACGCACATAATCACATACTACCATACCACACCTCATAGGATCATATTCTCTCTCTCTCTCTCTCTCTCTCTCTCTCTCTCTCTCTCTCTCTCTCTCTCTCTCTCTCTCTCTCTCTCTCTCTCTCTCTCTCTCTCTCGTTAGCTCAATACAGCAACTTTCAGCTTAACTCCCTAACAATAGAGCTACATTACTGAAGCTCTCATACATGCTTCAGTATTAATCCCGTGAACCACATCGCGTATTGTTAACATCACCATCACCATCATCTAATCCTTACACATCATCGTCATCATCATCATCATCATCATCATCATCATCATCATCTTATCCTTACACATCATCATCACCATTATCATCATCACCTAATCCCTACTCACCATCATCACCATCACTATAGTCGGCCTTGCGCCCGTAAGCGCCTGTGGTGTGGCTCGCACCTGTTTACAATGGTGCCACGTTTCCTCAACTTGCGATGTGAAACGGAAGCTATTTATGTACAAGGCATCACAAATTCGATAAATTCAGATGAATAAAACTTACTCTTGTGTATTTTGATGGATGAATCAACAGTAATCTAATTATGCATAAAATATTTATACAGTAACACAGAAACATGGCATACATATTGTACAGTGTTGCTAAAAGAAATAGCAGTCCCTTTTAATGTTTTTTAGCGTAGTTTTAGGGTTGTTAATAATATTACAGTTATGGATATAATAGAATGAGCCTGAAAAAAGAAGAAATATGCCAATATCCAAAGTAAAAGAAATAATTCATATAATTCTTGTGAGTGGCAGCACTGACAGATAGCTTTCCTACAGAGAGAGAGAGAGAGAGAGAGAGAGAGAGAGGCAGGAGAGGGGCATGCATTGAATGCATTGTCGGCATCACTAAATATAACAAAACCAAATTAACAAATGAAAGCACAATTATAAATAACTTATAAAAGAATCAAAAGTACTCAGGGTGGCTCACATTTCCCGCCATGTGGTAGGTGAATCCAGCCCCCCCTTACACTACCATCCCTTCTTAATCCCTCCTGGGTGTCTCAGGTCAAATCCCCCTTCACACTTCCCCTCCCCCCTGGACCACCACCCCAACAAACCCACATCCACACTCCCACCCACACCTACACCCACACCCCACTACGTCGGGGTGTATGAATCAGTAACGTAACAAACCTCTCAGCAGACAGTAACTTTGACACTCCATCTACTACTAAATATAACAAAACCAAATTAACAAATGAAAGCACAATTATAAATAACTTATAAAAGAATCAAAAGTACTCAGGGTGGCTCACATTTCCCGCCAGGAGAGAGACAGAGAGAGAGAGAGAGATAACGGTATAGAAAACGTGGCAACACTGTACACAGGTGCGGACCACACCACAGCCGCAAACGTGCGCGAGTCCTACTATAGCATCGTCATTTGATCTCTTCATATTACCGTCATCATCATTATTATCATTATCATCACCATCGTTATCATCATCGTCATCATCGATCCTTACTCATCATCATCATCATCATAATATCACCACTCACCATCATCATAATCACCATCATATCCCCACCTTTCATCATCATCATCATCATCATCACCATCATATTCCCACCTATCATCATCATCATCATCATCATCATCATAGTCATAGCTCCTCTCACCATCATCATCATGATCATCATCATATCACAATCATCACTATCACCATCACCATATCCAAATTCACCATCATCAGTCATCACTCACTATCATCACTATCATCATCATCATCACCCACCATCATCACTATCATCACTCACCATCATCACCATCATCACTTACCATCATCACTCACCATCATCACCATCATTATCACCATCATCACCACTATCACTCACCATCATCATTATCATCATCACCATCATCACCACCATCATCATCATCATGAGTTACAATCATCACTCACCATTATCGCTCACCATCATCACTATCATTACTCACCATCATCGCCATCATCACTATCATCATCATCGTCATACTCCTCGTTCTCCGTGTCATCATCACCATCATCACTCACCATCATCACTATCATCATCATCGTCATACTCCTCGTCCTCTGTGTCATCATCACGACCATCACTCACCATCATCACTATCATCACTATCATCATCACACACGTCCTCAGTGTCGCTCATACGGTGATCCACATCGGACTCTAAAAAGGACTCTAAGAAGGATCCCTCATTCATCCGGCCGTCGGTGGTGGTGGATGGTGTGGTGTCGGTGGAGGAGGCCTGTGGTGTGGTGGAGTGTGGTGGTGGTTGTGGTGGTGGTGGTGGTGGAGGGTCGTTGTGGTGGTGGTCGTTGCCGTTAGGGTCGTCATCTGAGCCGCTGAGACGATCATAGCCTTTCTTGGTGGAACGACTTGGGTCTGTAATGGAAAAGATGAGAAATAATATCCATCTCTATTTCCAACCTACCCATCTACCTACCCACCTGCCTACATGCCTGTCCTTTATATTTATCTGTCGACCTCCACACATGTATTCTACCAACAAGAAGCGGTGTCAAGGAACAGCAAACCCTTCCCCGGTTGTCATTTTAGTGCTGACGTATAAACACAACAGGATATCTAACAAAGGATGTCACGTATCAAGTATGGAGTAAATCGATTGAAAAATGACGATTTTATGCCCATTTGGAGTTTTAGGCCCAACCCACCTGACACTGACCCCCCACCACTAACTGGGGGGTGACCCCCCCTGATGTAATGAAGCATGTTATAGGATGCAGATTTCAAAGATGCACCATTAGGTTTTGGTTTCATGTCGATATGACGAATATGAAAAGAGTTATGGCAAAAAGCGATTTTTACCCGTCCCCGTATTTATTTACATTTATGGGGCCACAGCCTGGGCTTTGGCCCAATGTGGCCCAAAATTTAATCAGCTGATCGGAAGATCATAGTCCATCATCCCTGTAATTTTAGTCAAGATCGCAACAGTGGTTTTCGTGTAAAGTTGTTTACAGACAGACAAACAGACACAAACAGTCAGACCGAGTGGAAACAATACCCGTCCCCGACCCCCGGAAATCTATAGTTACGTAATCTTTTAGGTAAACGATGCAGGAATCATATTTTTTAAGCCCATCCACTCACTCCACTATACTGTTTTTACTTTAACTTGACCTAAAATTTCCATCTCTTTATCCTGAATGCTGAGCTGTATTAGCAGATTAACACTTGATTACCGGTACGTCAGTCACGAAGAAGTGCTACGGAATGGACGTAACGCTGCAGCAATAACATTTTTCTGTATCAACGCTGTTTGATATAATAATAATAATAATAATAATAATAATAATAATGATAAAATAATAATGATAATAATAATAATAATAATAATAATAATAATAATGATAATAACAATAATGATAATAATAATAATTATGATAACAATAATAACAATAATAATAATAAGGGACGCCTTCATGTAGTAGCCCAGATATTGGCCTGTATGCTCGTCGGTTACA
The DNA here is from genome assembly GCF_032717465.1 of Coenobita brevimanus. Classification (NCBI taxonomy): domain Eukaryota; kingdom Metazoa; phylum Arthropoda; class Malacostraca; order Decapoda; family Coenobitidae; genus Coenobita; species Coenobita brevimanus. Next base: position 2,906,151 of record NC_137043.1, on the reverse strand, counting down.
GAAGCTCCCTAACACTTCTTCCGAAGCGATTTATTTTGCTAATTACTCCTTACTGTCCTCTTCCGGGTCATATAAATCGTGTCCGGAAATAAATCACTAAGGAAGAGGTGCTAGGGAGCTTCCTTAACCCACGAGAATACGGAATATTAACTTAGTATTTTCCACTGACTAGCTATACAAACATCCCTCAGCTCCCTGCCTATCCCCTTATCCCCCTAGAGGAAAACAATGAACTGAAGGAGAGACGCTACTTCAGCCTGCAGTCCACGGAGTTCACATTCAGATCAACCTTGGACAACAATGACTACCTGCATTCACACACAGTCAAAATTCCATGCCTTTATCTTGAAAAATGTGGCGATAATGGAACTTGTATGTGTGTGTGTGTGTGTGTGTGTGTGTGTGTGTGTGTGTGTTAGAGTGAGAATAATTTCCTAAGAATCCCTCACATATTTCTTATCTACCACACCATCTATCTATCTGTCTGTCTATCTATCCATCTTCCATTTTCATCCTTTCACACAAAACTTATCATTCTTCTTTTCTTCAAATCCTCTCCCTACCTCCCTCCCTCCCTCCCTCCCTCCATCTCCATTCTCTTCCTCACCTCTCAAGGGATATATAAAATATCTGCCTCTCTCCCTATTTCCCCTCCCAGGCATCTCTCTCTTTACCTCCTTCCCTCCCTCCTATCCCTTCCTCTTCCCTCTCTTCCTCTCTCCCTCCCTACTTCCCACCCTCCCCATAATTTCTTTCTTTCCCTTTTCCTTACTTTCCCTCTCTTTCTCTCCTCCTTCTTTCCTTACTTCCCTTTTACTTTCCCTTTTCCTTGCTTTCCTACCTCCACCGTCCTCTCTCTCTCTCTCTCTCTCTCTGGGGGGCGCGGTAGCACAGTGGTAGCGCGCTGGACTTGTAATCGGGAGATTGTAAGTTCGAGCCTCGCCCGGGCTGCCGTGCCGGGAGGGGTAGCTCCCTCCTGTAACCCTAGCGGAGCTATATAGTCCAATACATGGCTTAGCTCGGGGGAACTCCATTTTCTCTCTCTCTCTCTCTCTCTCTCTCTCTCTCTCTCTCTCTCTCTCTCCTCCAGTCTTTGCTCTCACATTTCTCCTTTTCACTTCTTTTTTTTCCTACCCCCTCCTTCCTTCCATCTCCTTCCTCTTAAACCTTTTTCACTTTCTTCCTCCATACGCTGCCTCTCTCCTCCTTTCCTTTCCTTTCTCTCTTATCTTCATTCCCCTTCATCTAATCTCCTTCCCTTTTCACTATATATAATCATTCTCGGCCCTTTTCTTTCTTCCTGCCTCTCGCTTCCTCAGTCTTCTTTGCCCCTCGTAAAGGAATCCCATCTGAAGGCCTGGCATAGCACTCTCTCTCTCTCTCTCTCTCTCTCTCTCTCTCTCTCTCTCTCTCTCTCTCTAGGTTATTAATATAGGCAGTTTAGGTATAACAACAATAAACTAGCCCTATTTCCTGCCATGTCTGAAATACGCTGTACAGTTCTGATCACCGACCCTAAGGAAAGATAATGCAAGGCTTAAGATGTGCAGGTGTGGACTACTCAACTGATCCCATCCTACAGGCACATGAGATTTTTGTTTTTATGAAAGGAAGAAGGAACCAAAGGCCAGGATCCCGTAAACCGTTCCTTCAAAAAAAAAAAAAAAAAAAAAAAAAAAAGTCCAATTCAAGATCCGTCCATTTCGGTACCCCAGAGAAGGCTGCAGGACTGACCCTCCTTTCCTTAGAGACAAGCTATAGACGTGGACAGCATATACTCCAAAACCCATCGTGGACTGGAGTACATTCATACCAACACTTTCTTCACTTAAAGAGCAACTCAGTGAGCCGTGGATGGATGTTTGGCTTTAAGCGTTACTATCTATCTGTCTCAGTCCATCTCTTGCCAGAGGCCTCAATCCCGTAAGGGCTGGCCACAAACAAATCGCCTCCATGTCGCCCTGTCTCACTTCATTGCACTGCCCTTCCCCGCTGCTCACACACACCTTTTCTCATATACCTCTCCACTCCATCCCTCCATCTCATCCTCGGCAGCTCCTCGGCCTCCCCCTCCCTCCGTCTCATCTTCGGCCTCATCCTCCTTCTCTCCCCCTCCATCTCATCCTCGGCCTCCTCCTCCTTCTCCACCCTCCACCTCACTCACATACACTCTCCTCGTTAGTCTCTCGCTCTCCATGATAAATTTGGCAAAAACTTGACATACAAACTCTATAGTTCCTGGAATAGACTACCAGCACAGGCAGCCGACATTTCGATAGGGCAGAATAGAAATAGGGTAGGATAGACAAAATTTTTGTTAGGCCAATATTAGCGGTAGGTTGAATGTTTCCTCCTTTCCTGTAAAATTTCCTTCAACGGCCTTTTCCTCCGGGTTAGGTGTACTTCCTTTTCCGTGTCCACTCTGCTGGTGGAAGAGGTGAGTTGGGAGAGCTTTCTTCTTTACTATACTTTTCTCTCGCGAATATAGCAGTAACATGTACACCCACGCACCAAAGTTTCTGCACCCCCTCGGTGGAAGGAAGTGGAAGTCAGGGTTAGAGAGAGGGCAGGCGAACGGACAACCGTGAGCGGTAGTTTGGTTCGGAGCTACGAGGCGAATGGTGAGAAACTTAATGAAACTGGATACGAAACATTTCCATGCTATTCACCTGCAAAACATTACGCGTTCGTAACACATACAGCATTTATGATAACATAGACTAATATGTTATCATGGGGTCCTGTAAAACTGGTTCAGACACGACCCACCTGTTTCGGATCCTCATCATACATATAAAGCACCGAGCCAGTTGTATGTAAGCTGCGACTGGTCATTATCACTGCAGTGATAATTTTTGTGAATATGTTATTCCTGGATTGTCTATAGCTATTATATAGAATGATTGTGGATTTAATGTTGATTCCCACAGCAGTTGTGCTAATGATTATAAATGTTAAAAGTATTTTATGTGGACGAATACACCACACTGTGATGGGCAGCGGAGAACATTCACCAATAGTTAACCATAACCAGATGAAATTAGAAGTAAACAACACAAAATATTATGAGACAACGAAGATACAGCTGTGGTATCCTGCTCCGCCTCGTTATCCAGGCCTTAACTGTTGCTTCACCTCACACGTGCATTATTTTCCTTCAGTCTTCGCCTCTTCTATTACTCTTACTTCCCGACATCCTCTTACTGCATGCCGTTGTTTTCCTTAGGATGTTTCTTGTCGTCTGGTCATATAACCCCTACTGTATTACATTATTCGTCATATCATCACTCCCACACAAACAACGTTAGCACGAGCCTGCTGAATCTGTTACTACCATTTTTGGCACTACCACTACCAACCCCTTTTTCCCACTGACTGTGTCCAATTTCCCTCGCAATACTACTACTGCTACTCCTGCAACTAATCCACTATAAGTCTGTATAATAATACATATGATTGTCCTTATGTCCGTGTATCTGCCAACCACATTTTCCCTGTCCCACCGTCGACAACTCATCACCTACCCCCACTGCTGCCCCAGTTGCACACCCCCTCTCTCCCAGCCACCATCGACCCTACTCCTTCCCTACTCTGACGCCACATAACCCGACACCTCATCTGGCCACCAAACCTTTTACCGGTGATTTTTTTTTTTTATGTGCTCGAGTCTAGGCATAGGCTTCACAGCCTGTTCCCAAGGTCCAGTAGTCCTCCTACATATCATACACCTCTACATGTCACCACTTCGGCACTAACACCCACCGTCCATAATGAATACATGCTAGGGCTGTCTCATACAGGACTGGTGTATTTGTATTAGCGGGGGTATTTTTACAAAATGTCTGCAGGTCTTCTGGTGGATTGGTAAAGTCTACTTAACATGAAATTCAAATCCTTAAACTGTTCCCTGTCCCAGCGGGAATTTGAACTTGGGTCCGGTAGGACCGCAGGCCACCTCTCTACCGATTGAGCCACCGCCTTCCCGATGGTATGCATTAATAATGAAAGAAAGGCATTTGGGAACCGAATGCTAATTGCCTGCCAGAATATGTTGTTGACCAAGTCCTAGATTTAGGTCATATCTTGATACCCTGAAGGTTTCATGTTGACAGCTCAAGCCGTTCATGAGATAAAATTGTGGTAATGGTGGGCGATAAAGTCTAGTTGACCTGAGTCAGGGCTTTTGGTGACCTTGACCTTGACCTCGAATTCACATTTTCGATCTCGTCCAAGATTTTGGCCCTGTCTTGATATCCTGAAGGTTTCATGTTCATAGCTCAAGCCGTTCATGAGATATAATGGTGCTAAAGGAGGGCGATTAGAACTCTTTACCTTTGGCAGCCATTTTGGTGACCTTGACCTTGACCCCAAGTGCCCATTTTCGAACTCGTCCAAGATTTTGGCCATATCTTGACACCCTGAAGGTTTCGTGCTGATACCTCACGCCGGTCATGAGATATAATGGGAACACACACACACACACACACACACACACACACACACACACACACACACACAGATACAGGAAAAAAAACATCATCTTTCGGCCTTCTAAAGGTGGGCGATAATAATAATAATAATAATAACAACAATATATATGTGTAGTGTTCCTAACATTACATATAAAAACTGCAGAGCCCAACGTGCCTGTATTACAGAGCATCGATATATTACCCACAGAACCGACCGCTGACCGTTCTTACCATCACCGCTGGACGTTCCATGTAGCGCTTCACCATGGTAATACAACCCATTGTAGTCTCTCCCTCTCTCTCTCTCTTTCTCTCATAGGAATCCCAGTCCTGTGTTCAAACTTAGCCCTTTAGCGCACAAGTAGTAGTGACGGTTGCTTAAACGGATAGATATAAAGCTAGATAGATAGATAGACAGAGAGAAGATGGATTGATAGATATACAGATAGGTATATTAGTAGCTATACAAAGATAGATTGATATAGATAGATAAACATATATGCACAGATAGACAGACAGAGCGAGAGATGGATAGATATATAAGTAAATCGGCATGTAGATAGACAGATGCATACACAGATACAGACAGATGGATAGGATAGAGAGATACATACAAAATATAGACAGACGAAGAGACAGATTATTTGACAGAAAGGTAAGTAAAATTACTGTAAAGAGATGGACAGATGGATATATATACTGTAGGCTATATGAATGATGAATGGACTAGATAGAAGTGGAGATATAACAGACTGATGAACGAACAGACAGACACAAAAATACTGATAGATTGATGGATAGGCAGACAGACAGACGGACAAAAAGATAGACACAGACAAAGACCGACACACGTAAATATGGAAAGATTGCTGGGTGTAAAGATAGATAATGGAAGAGAGAGAGAGAGAGAGAGAGAGAGAGAGAGAGAGAGAGAGAGAGAGAGAGAGGTATAAAAAGGTAGATAATGGAAGAGATAGGGGATATATAGATAGATAGATAGGTAGGTAGATATAGGAGAGAGAGAGAGAGAGACAGACAGACAGACAGACAGACAGACAGACAGACAGACAGACAGACAGACAGACAGACAGAGAGGATATATAAAGGTAAGGGGTACCTGAGATAAAGGTATTTTTCACTACCATCACTCAAGACACATTTAATTTTTGCATGTGATATTTTGTGACCTTTCAGTCCAGTCTTCTATTTTACATTTTATTCATGATGCTGCCACACCATTCTATTCATCTGGCACTGAGTCATAGCAGCCTCAGTATTATTCATCTGGCACTGAGTCATAGCAGCCTCAATGTTATTCATCTGGCACTGAGTCATAGCAGCCTCAATGTTATTCATCTGGCACTGTGTCATAGCAGCCTCAATGTAATTCATCTGGCACTGAGTCATAGCAGCCTCAGTGTTATTCATCTGGCACTGTGTCATAGCAGCCTCAATGTTATTCATCTGGCACTGTGTCATAGCAGCCTCAGTGTTATTCATCTGGCACTGAGTCATAGCAGCCTCAGTGTTATTCATATGGCACTGTGTCATAGCAGCCTCAGTGTTATTCATCTGCCACTGAGTCATAGCAGCCTCAGTGTTATACAGCTGAGACTGAGATTTTTCGGTGAATGGTTGGCTATGCATGTCATGATGATGATGATAATGATGATGATGATGATGAGAAGCTATGAATAGATTTATTATTATTATTAATATTATTATTAAATAATAATAATAATAATAATAATAATAATAATAACCGGAGAGATGTAGGAAGGAAAAAAAGATGGGGTCTACCTTTAACTTGGGGTGTCAGAGCAGGTTTGATTAAATGCAAATGAGGTTCTTAGAGAGAGAGAGAGAGAGAGAGAGAGGAATCAAAAGTTCAAAAACCAGAAAGTGGTTCCCTGAAGAAAACACACAAAAGATAGTCATATTCAAGATAATGATCATTTTAAGATGCCTGACACATCGCGATTATAAGACAGAATGATAACGCTTGCAGCACGGCCTGATGATCCCTGGGGATGACTTAGAATACCAGCATATGTAGGCAGAGGGACATACAGAATGAGGAAAACAGGTAGAGTTGACCATTTGCATACTTAAATGATTGAGATTATCGGCTAACTCTTGCATCAGAGAGCCGGAAAGAAGTGGGTCGATATTGCACTGACAGATGGGTTCTATGCGCCTGCTGTAATGGAGGGGGGATGCAGCCAGACAGTTCAGAAGAGCAGTGACTACTGACGAAGCAATAAAACGGATATGAAAGCGTAACACAATGACATAGCGAGAGCGGTTGAAGGGAGACAGTGAGAGAAGGCGAGCTAATGTAACCCTGTTCAGAAGAGCAGTACTATATATGGGAAGACCTCCATACATGATAACTGTACTCCAAACAGGGGCGAATAGAATCCCTGAACAAAGTCAGTAACTGCGGCTGGTTAAACAACGCACAGAGTCGGCTAGCGCCCCTATTCTCTTAGAAGTAGATTTGGCAAGAGAGCTAATATGATCTTTCCATGATGGTTCCAAAGAGAATGAAACCCTAAGGACTGAGGGAAGGAGAAAAACTGAGCTGTATATTGCTGAGTATTAACAGATAATCCGGTGGAAGATTTTTGGTTGGTTGAAATATGTAGGAAATAATTTTTGATGCATTAAAAACAAAGGACCTTCTTTTACCCCGCTCAGATATATGAGCCACATCTGAAACTAGGTGTGCCATAGCCTCATCCCACGATTGGTGAAGCAAGTGTTGAGATGGATGCTGTGAGAGGCAAATGAAACGATGAAGAGTGGAGTCATCAGCATAGGAGTGGATAGGGCTAGATGTGAAGCGTAGCAGATCACTGATGAACAGAAGGCTGGCAGAACAGAACCCTGAGGAACACCACAACTGATAGCTCTTGAAGAACAGTGGCCATCTACAACAGCAGGTAAAGAACGAACAGAAAAAAAGCTGCAGCTATTTCTTCTACTGATAAAGCAAATCTCTTCACACAGACATTCTCCTCCAATTCCGCCTTAGACGATTCCGGTGCTATTCCTCCATCACTTCCCGCCTTTGACTTCCTCATGGCTGACATTAAAATTTCTTCAGCTAATTTACTTTCTGCCATCACTGGCCTCAATACTAACAAGGCATATGGGCCTGATGGAGTCCCTCCTGTTGTTCTCAAGAACTGTGCTTCTGTGCTTACACCCTGCCTAGGCAAACTCTTTCGCCTTTGTCTGTCAGCTTGTACTTTTCCTTCTTGCTGGAAGTTTCCTCTCATTCAGCCAGTCCCAAAGAAGGGTGACCACTCCCAACCCTCCAACTATCGTCCAATTGCTTTAACATCCTGTATTTCAAAAGTTTTCGAGTCAATTCTCAATAGAAAAATTTTAAGGCATCATTCCTATCACAACCTTCTTTCTGATCGTCAGTACGGGTTCCGTCAGGGACGCTCCACTGGCGATCTTCTCACCTACCATTCAGACTCCTGGTCATCCTCCTTTCGGGACTTTGGCGAAAGCTTTGCCATTGCACTTGACATCTCAAAGGCTTTCGATCGAGTCTGGCATAAATCTTTAATTTCCAAACTGCCCTCATACGGTTTCTATCCTATCTGTGCCTTCATCATTAGCTTCCTTTCTGGTCGTTCTATAGCAGATGTTGTAGACGGCCATCGTTTTTCTCCTAGATCTATCAACAGTGGTGTTCCTCAGGGCTCTGCACTATCACCAACTCTCTTCCTTTTATTCATCAATGACCTTCTAAGCTGTACGTCTAACCCTATCCACTCATACGCTGATGACTCCACCCTTCACCTTTCCATTCGGTTCCCGCAACGCCCATCTCAACAGTTACTTCAACAAACAAGGGATGAGGCTATGGCACACCTAATGTCTTACTTGGCTCGTATCTCTGACAGGGGTAAAAATAATCTTGTTGTTTTTAATGCATCTAAGACTCAGTCCTTACACCTATCAACCCGTCAAAATCTTCCATAGGTATACCCACTAATGTTTCATAATATTCAGCTTAATCCTGCATCATCCTTGAACATGCTTGGGGTTTCATTTACTCGGGACTTATCTTGGAAAGATCATATTACATTTCTTGTAAAATCTGCTTCCAAGAAATTGGGTGTGCTAAGCCGACTCCGTTCTTTCTTTACCCCTGCACAATTGTTGACTCTATACAGAGGTTTTATCCGCCCTTGTGTGGAGTACAACTCTCATGTGTGGGGTGGCTCCCCACATACAGCTCTTCTCAATAGGGTGGAGTTAAAGGCTTTTCATCTCATTAACTCTCCTCCTCTTACTGATTCCCTTCAACCTCTGTCTCTTCACCGCACTGTTGCATTTTTATAACTTTTCTGTCGCTACTTTAATGGTCACTGCTCCTCTGAACTGTCTGCATGCATTCCTCCACCTCTGCGACGGGCGCGTAGCGCCCGTCTAGCAGCAAACTTTCATCCCTTTTTTGTCCAACTCTCTAATGCAAGAGTTAACCGTTAATCCCAGTCCTTCATTTATGCAACAGGTCAACTCTGGAACTGTCTCCCTTTGTCTGTATATCCTGCTTCCTATGATCTCCAGTATTTCAAATGCAGTGTGTCCAGCCATCTCGAAATGAATGGATCTTGATTTTGGCTCTCTCTTGTATTTTGTTTTTCTCTTGGAGGGAACACTTATTGCGGGCTCATGGCCTTTAGTTCCTTCTTCCTTGCATAAAAAAAAAAAAAAAAAAACAGGTAAAAGCCCAGACAGAAGTACAGAAACCGTAAAGGGAGCAGTGTGGATACATAAACTGCTTTCTCTGTCTCAGGCCTACTGTCTTATCTATCAATTGGTCTGTCTGTCCACTTGTCTCAACTCCTCACTTCCCATTTCCGTCTCTCTCTCTCTCTCTCTCTCTGTCCGTAATAGTCTGTTAGTCCATCCCCCGGTTGTGATAAAGTTAGTAAGGTTAAATTACACGGGAGAGAGAGAGAGAGAGAGAGAGAGAGAGAGAGAGACAGACAGACAGACAGACAGACAGACAGACAGAGACACACAAACAGACACAGACAGATAGAAAGACAGACAGACAGGCAGATAGAAATACAGAAAGTGGCGGATAGATAAATAACCTTCTTTGCTGTAACTAAGGCCGTATGAATGTAGTAAAAAAAAGTATTACATCATCGTATTGAAGGGGTAAACTGTAGCCCACGTCACGCAGGGAATACGTGGCATAGTATTGGCTTCTGTCCCAATATCTGTAACTTTCTGTCTATATCCGTCTACAGTAAGTTTGCTGATATCCACTTCGTAACACACACAAATACGTACATACATACACATACGTACTCTCTCTCTCTCTCTCTCTCTCTCTCTCTCTCTCTCTCTCTCTCTCTCTCTCTCTCTCTCTCTCTCTCTATTATTACTTCCGTTATGATTTCCTTTACTCCATATTACTCTCTCTCTCTCTCTCTCTCTCTCTCTCTCTCTCTCTCTCTCTCTCTATCTATCTATCTATCTATCTATCTTGCAGAAATATGAAGCCCTTCTAAAAGTAATGAAAAATAAGCCAAATAAGTGCGTGGTGAATGGTATATTGCCAAGGCTACGTTCCAACTCTTACTGCAGGAACAGAGTAGTGGAAATTAATGGAGCGCTTAAGGAAATGTGTACCAGAGGAAACATATATTTTAATGATGTCTGGAACAGATTTGTTGAAAAGCCAAGCCTCTATAGACAAGATGGTGTACACTTAAATGCGAAAGGAATGGGCCAGTGCACTGAGTGGTCCTGACATCTGGTGGAAGTCTGTGAACTTCTCCTATAAATACCTTTTGTGGGTTTCGAAGATAAATTTTTCTATGCGTTTCATGTAGTTTCCTCAGATCACAAAATTTTTCAAATGCGTTTGACAATAATGCTATTGGTGTGTAAGTGGCATTAGAGGAAAAAAACAAAGTCGTAAAACAGGAATTTATCATCTCCATGGAATTAACTTCTACATATAATTTACTATTCAGTAAACATCCAATATACATGGTGTAAGACTATAACATGATAAATACATGAGGAAATACTTTCATGCACAAATTTTGCCATATTTTAAAATTCGTTGTCGGAGCAATGTACAGTCGTCAGCATAAATTCGCTGCGAGTCTACCCGTGTGATGTGAGTCCTTTTGTCTGGCAACAGTGTAAGGGGATTGTTGCCACGTAGCCTTTTATACACTTTAACGACGTGTTTTTAAAAAATGGTACTAGTGGCTGGCTAGAGTACAATATTATGTATACCGTATTTAATCAGTATAAAAAAAAGTGCAAAAGCTGACAGAATGTTATGAAACGACGTACGAGAGTAATACTCTGACATTCCTCATAACCGTGTCTAAACTCCCTTCCCCTCTCTCCCCCTTTCTCCTCCTGATGTCCCCCCACCCCTCCTTCCCCCTCCTACTCCCCACTCACGTTCATGCCTCTCCACTTTCTCCTTTCCTCACTCTCTCTACCTTCATTCATTTATCCACGGCACTAACCCGACTGGTGCATCACAATTCTCTCTTGACTGTTTACTAAACCAATATTGTCCTGTTCTCAATTGCTCGAAATGCTTTAATAAAATGTATCCAAGGCTAATTACCAATATTCCTTCCTGTTCTAATCCCATTCTCACCCTCCCCGTCTGATTCCCACTCTTTTTATTCCAGTTGTCATTCTTTTCTCCACCCCTTGTCACTACCAACAGCCGCTAGATACAGAAACGTTTGAGGTCTCGTTCTTGTGATGTATTATTCCTTACTGTGTGTGTGTGTGTGTGTGTGTGTGTGTGTGTGTGTGTGTGTGTGTGTTTAGTAAGCCTGGCAGTTGGTGGCTATTACTTCAGTAGGCGAAATTAAACAAACATTTGTGCCCATTCCTCCTACTTCCTCTCTCTTTCTGTCTGTCTCACTCTCTGTCTGTCTGTCTCTCTCTCTCTCTCTCTCTCTCTCTCTCTAGTTCCAAGGAAAATGTTCCCATCCTCCTCATAGTGTTCACTGATTCATGAAGCAGGATCAGAACCCATCATGTTTCGAACTACTGCATCACGTTTGGAGTAAAGAGTGGGTGAAAAAGACTGAGGCATGGCAAGATACTCTCGAATGTAAGGAGCTAAAAGGTTACAGGAATAGACACGAAATGGAGAAGAGTTCAGTTCATTACGTAGATCTGCGTCGTGATTAAGGTAGACAGGGTGCGGAGAGAGGGGAGTGGAAATGAAGGAGCATGGGGGGGGGGGAGTTGAGAGGTAGGGTGGGGAGGGACATGGGGTGGGAAGGAGGGAGAGAGCAGAAGTTTCATCACTCTGCAACATTTTTCTGTCGTCTTTTGCTCACTTGTATGCTAATCAGATATAAAGACCATTGCATTCTGGGCGATTTATAGCACTAATTCTTACAAACACGTCTTTAAAGCGTAGAAAAGCCTGTGTGGCGACTAGTTCCTATACACTGTTGCCAGACAAAACAACCACATCACACGAGCAGGCTTGCAGCGAATTTGTACTGACGACTGTACAGTAGTGCACCAACTTTCGCTACAGCAGGATTCGCGGAATCTACTTTCGCGGCATGCACCAAGTATTCCCTAACTTCCACTTTCGCTTGAAAAAAATCGATTTTCGCGCACAAATTTTGGGTTTGGGACAATATTTTGAACTTTGAATTTCCTGCACCGCCCGCCCGCAACCCACCGCCATCTTGAATGACGTCATGTCAACACTCTGTCCACCCATTCCCGCCATTGTGTACGAGCGTGCTAGCTCCATTGTGTTGGATTCTCGCGGTTTAATGGCCTCTACTATACCTGGTAGTGTGGGGAAAGGGCCTGGTGGTGTGGGGGGAGAGCCTGGTGGTGTGGGGGGAGTTGCATCTGAGGAGGTAGAGAGGGAGAGTGGTAGCGAGGCAGCAAGAGGTGGCGCCAATACGTCTGGCGTGGCTAAATAAGCCCGCCACGCGCCTCGGATACTTACCCCCAACATCCATTAAACACCTCAACCTGGTCTCTGTGGTATGTTTCTCCTCATATAATGTGTACTGTACAGTTTTTATTGTTTGTATCTCACAATGCAATGTACAATAGTGATTTGATGTACTGTATTGCAAGTGAAAATGAAAATCTGATGTTACTTTAGGATAACCGGGGACCAATTAGCCTTTTTGCCATAAAGACAATGCCCCAACTTTCGCTAATTCCACTTTCGCGCATTATTTTTGGACCCAATTAGGCGCGAAAATTGGTGCCCCACTGTACATGTTTTCCTGGTTGCTCTCCACTCAACACCTCTTCTACATCGCGTCTCTCGCAGCCTACGACGTTTGGCGTCCATATTTGATGGAAACATGGCCCATCCTTTCACTTGTTTCATGAATGGGTGCTGGTCTGCGCTGAGAGTTGAATCTGATTTGCAGTCAGCCACAGCACAAAGTTCGTCATTTTGCTAACTGTTCTTATTGTCGATGTCACACCGCTAACTGCTAAGTATAGAAACCCACAACTCTCAACACTGACTGAACAAATCACATAGTTAATCAATGAAAAACTTACTCCCAATTCTCCGTGAATAGCCTGTCCGGAATATGTACCACAATACTGACAAGCACTACATTCTATGATTCTTGTTATCCTCTGTTCTATCCTCCACAGCACTCCGCTACCTAGCAATAGCCGCTAACAACTGCGCTTCCAAGGCAGTGTAAGGGAGAAATACAAAAAAAAAAAAAGTGTCATGTATAGACTATACAGTCAACTAAACAGTTGTGATGATCTCAAACGGAGAAAGAGAAGTGTATTCTTACAGGGTGTGTGTGCCTTATGTTTCCTAGTCATAGTTGCTAAAAAATGTACTGCTTCAAGCTAGTGTAAGCAAAACTCTACTGTTTATCAGTGGAGAATATGTACAAAATAAATGCACGACAAAAGGAAGGGTGAGGCACGACCCACCACCTTCTTTTGTTGTACCTTTACAACAGTAAACATTTCAGATCAACCAAGTCATCCCATCACCGACGCATCTTGCCAATCTCGTGTTTGTTTACAATCGTACGTGTGGCAGAGCCCAGTACCGAATGGAAATGTCGTATGGCGAATTTATCCGTATCTTTCATCATTGTTCTTTAAGAAATAGAAATCCTATTACACTTATTCAAATTACTTACCGTCTTTATACATCCATGGAGGCAATATTTCCACATAAACCCTCTTTAATACATCACTAGAAATCACCTGATAGACAGGAGTAGAACATACGTTTGAATACTATTTTTCCCCAACCCATCTTCTTTATAAGGCCATGAATATTGTAGAACCCTTAGTTTTGCTGGTGTAAACCTGATGTCCAACGTAACAACACTCAGTTTTAGCTGGCTTTGGGTAGAATAACATGAAATACTGGTAGCTGTAACCCTCACACCTGCAACAGGCGTATCTGGGAGAAGTTCACGGACTCCCACCAGATGTCAGGACCACTCAGTGCACTGGCTCATTGCAGAGATGGGCAAATTGATAAATATGGCCCTTTTTTAAATCCACGAGAATTCAGGTGTGGCGGAAACACCTGCGCCCCCTGGGGACCTTACGGACGCTCCCACCTCGCCCACCTCGCCCATCACCCCAGCCCCGCCCCTCACCTTCACCTCACCCCCCCTAATCCCGCAGTCGTGCAATCACCCTCCCCCTCCTCTCCTTCCCTATCCACCCCTTCACTGACCCAGGGAAACTAAATCATAATTCCCGGGGAGATGGTGTATCCGGATTAGCCCTACACTCAAAGCCAACCGCAGAGCAAATTGAAGTATTACCATTCAATGCTCGCAGTCTTAGAAACAAGTTAAATGAACTCAAAAATCTTCTAAGTGTCGAAGAATTTCATATAATAGCTGTAACAGAAACACATCTTGATATAGGTAATAGAGATTTATTATCTGAATACCAGTTAGACTTGTATAAATTTCATTATAAATGCAGAGAAAATGGACGCATAGGAGATCGTATTGGGATATATGTAAAAAATCACTTAAACCCAACAGAGGTAACCTTAAGTGGACTGAACACTGAACTGATCGGTGTCAAATTACGTTTAAAATATATGGATATAAATATTGTTACAGTCTACCGTCGTCCTACTCATACTCCAGAGGAAGACACAGAACTATATAGTACCTTGCAGGAAGTTCTCGATGGGAACGAAACGTTGATTACCGGCGACTTCAACCTGCCGCAGTAAATTGGAATACAGTTACCGGTAGCAGTAATAACGACAAACGGATGACGAATTTCATTAAGAATAACTTTTTATTTCAATATGACACGGAACTGACAAGACAGGGCAATATCTTAGATCTTGTTATCACTACAAATGAAGATATGGTCTCAAGCCTCACTGTGGGTGAACATCTAGCATCTAGCGATCATAATCTCATAAGATTTTCCATGAACCTCTCACATAATGAATGCACAAGTAAAACTAAGATGCCGAACTATAAAAACGCAGATTTTAACGGCCTAAGGGACGCCCTGAGTACACTATGGTGGTACCATTCTTAACTGGCGGTTTGGGTGGGGCATGAACCTCTGTACAGTGTTGCCACGTTTTCCATACCCGCGATGCCTCTCTCTCTCTCTCTCTCTCTCTCTCTCTCTCTCTCTCTCTCTCTCCTGGGGGGAGAGGTGCGTCACCCTAGGGAATTTCGTTTCTTTTATGTGTCTTATAAATTTGTGCTTTCATTTTGTGAAAAATGTTTAATAGTTCTGGTAAACAAATCGGGGCCCTCTTCCTGGGCACCAAATGTGAAAAATATTTAATGTATACAAGTCGGTATCCCTGCCGGGGCACCGCTATGATAGAAATGTCTGGTACTTACTAATAAACAACTCGTAGGTCGTTACTCGTCTATAAAGTTGTTCTTAAGTAAATCATACAAGTCTCATAGAGTTAGGTGAAACGTAACTTAACCTTAACTCACCTACAATAACTATTTCTCTTCTATCTCACAGCTAATTCCCCCTTGAATTGGCCAATTCGTAAAGGTTACTTAGCTAGTGAAGAGGGAGTGATTGATAACCGATGATGATGAGGCTGCTTAGTGTAATTGCTTGAGCAAGCATGCATCCTTATGGTGTGTATGTACAACCATCTTAGCTTGAGAGTGACTATGGTCCTTTCACCGCAAGAAGTCCGTTCAGGGTGGGGCCCACCTGGTGAATCACCTCTAGCGATGCTGCCAAATCAACCGTAGTACATGCCTCTCTCTCTCTCTTATTTCCCATATATGTGCTATTTGAAATTGTTTTTTATATTCTGTATATAGTAAAGGAAGCTATATAGTACATTGAGTATCACTTTTTAGAATTATAACAACGATTTGAATGAATTCTACGACACGTGGCAGTGCTTTTTTCCCATGTTGCCACGCCGTAGACTTGCCAATTTGACCACCAATTATCGGATTATCACTTTGTCCCTACCTACCCCCATCCCACCTCTCTCTCTCTCTCTCTCTCTCTCTCTCTCTCTCTCTCTCTCTCTCTCTCTCTCGTCAATATAACAGAAAGTTCTGATGACGAAGAAGATTATGATTAAAGATCAGAGAGAGGATTAGGCGTACAAGGGAAACCTCTTAAAAATAAAATGCGCCTAGACTTTTACCTCATCAGTGGTGTGGAAAAAAAATTGAAAATAAATAATAAATATATACAATATATATATATATATATATATATATATATATATATATATATATATATATATATATAGAGAGAGAGAGAGAGAGAGAGAGAGAGAGAGAGAGAAACAGGTGTGATGGGGGTAGGTAGGGAGAGTGATAATCCGATAATTGGTGGTCAAATTGGCAATGTCGCACTCTGGGGAATTCCAAATTATGCCACACCCTGAACGGACTTCTTGCTGTGAAAGGACCATAGGAACAGAGTGTTAACTCCACAAGGTCTGGGAGCAGAGTGAGTGAACGCGGCAATCTACCTCCCTCATAAAATGGTAGGTTGCCAACTATTAATTATTTACAGTACCAAATACAGTTAGATTACATCATGATATGTACAGGGCAAATCTAACAAATTAATCTTAGTTTTACTTAAACTAAAGTTAGACCAAATATTCCCTTTAACCGTGTAAATATCTTAATTCCACATCTGCTTAACAGGAGAATCTTTCCCTACTTGCCACGTCATCTAACGCACAGATGCAGTTTAGGTCAGTGGAAAATACCACATTATTACATGTATTTACAATGTATAGTTGTCCACGAGGGTTAAATGCAGTAGCATTTAATTTATCAATAACAAGAATTATTAAAGAGAACTTAATTTCTGGGTTATTAAAACCGCTTGAACCATTAACAACGGTCTCAATTTTTCCTCTGCCTTTAACCAGGGATAACGATGATGAAAATAGAGAGCGCAACTGCTCTGGGGGAAAATATTTCCCACAGTTTTGGGGCCGGCGGAAAATGATACGCTGTATCATGTAATATGACCCTTAGCCAAGAGTTCCCTCCATAGTTCTCGAGAACCCTGTGCTGTGGCCCTTCTAGGTCGCGCCTCTTGACCCGTTTGATCTTCACCATCCTCTGGATCAGGAGTGGCTGCTAACTCAAGGGGTACCAGTTTATCAATAGTTTTTATACTGGTATGTCCCCTGCATTTTATTTTTATGAGTCTCAGCACCCCTTCAGAATCTGGGTGTGTGAAGATCACTTTAGCTAATGACCACTGGGATCTTGGCTGTTCAGTCTTCACTAAGACCACATCTATGTTAATAACTGATTTGTTGCTGGCAGCTTGAGCTCCATAAAACCTCTCGCGTAGGCTCAAAAGATACTCTTCGCTCCAATGTCTATTCCAAGGATTCAGCACCCTTTTCAGATGTTGATATCCCTCCCGCAGATGTTGTCCTAAATCATTATTTTCTATGTTAGGATCATCAACTTCTTCCTGGATATCCACACAAGGCATCGAATGGAGCTTCCTGCCATATAACATGTGAGCCGGTGTTAAGGCCTCTAGCGAGTCGCTAGTGTCATCTTGATAAGTCAAGGGTCTATTATTAATCCTGGTTTTAATTTCAGTTATTACTGTTCTTAAATCTTCTCTCGTGATCTTAGTTCTATGTAATGTTTTCCTCAGGCAGTTCTTGACAATACCAATCATTCTTTTGGTAAATCCATTTTGCCATGGAGCTCTTGGAGCTGTGAACTGCCAAATACAATTTTGGATTCCCAGCGCCGACTTAACCTTTGGGTCATTCATTAGGTTCAACAGTAAGGGTGCTGCTCCAACGAAATTAGTTCCGTTGTTGCTTATAAACTTGCCAGGACATGACCTTCTAGCGGCAAATCTGTGAAAGACATTGAGGAATGTCTCTGAGCTTAGGTCTTCCGCTAATTCTAGATGGACTGCCCTTGTGTAGGCACAAGTAAATAAACAAATGTAAACGTTATGGGGAGTTTCCTCGCCCGTAACAGTTATAGCCCCTGTGTAGTCCACTCTTGTTATATGGAAGGGCCGACTTATGTTCACCCTATCCTTCGGTAGGGCTGGTGGTCCTGGGTAGATATAAGGTCTCTGCTCATACCTCCTACAAATGATGCAGTTTTTGAGATATTTCTTAATAACCTGTCTACCCTTAGGAATCCAGTACCTTTCCCGAATTTGGGCTAAGGTCTGCAGTACACCTCCATGGAGAGTGGAATCATGGGCTTCCTTTATAATAAGTTGTACAAAGCATCCACTCTTAGGTAATAAAATGGGATGTTTGGTTTGGATGGGCAAGTCAGCCTTTGCCAATCGGCCTCGACATCTTATCAGACCTTTTCCGTCTAAGAACAAGCCTAAATTCTTCATCAGCTTATTCCCTTTTCCAGTGTCATGGCCTAAAAGTTTATATGTTTCCCCGTAAGAATTTCTTTGTACTCTTTTCAGCCAGTATTCTAGGGGATCTAATTTCTGAAATCCCACCTTCTTATTCAAAAATTCAACAACCAATTTAGTAGTATTTATAAGTTGTCTTATTGACGAGAATCGGCTGATGTCAATTACTTCTGGCTCAGGTACTATAGGATCCAAGTTCACTACACTAATCTCAGCAATACTGTACTGTTTCTGTTCAGGCCAATCCTTAGTGAGTAACCATTTAGGAACTTTAAACCACAAGTTATCTTTGATCAGTCTCCTTACGGTCGAACCTCTCGAGAGCAGATCAGCTGGATTTTGTTTGGAGGACACATGCATGAAATTAAATTTGGAAGACAGCTCTTTAATAGTCTTCACTCTGTTACGGACGAAAGGAATTTTACTGTCTTCCTTCCCTATCCAGTAAAGACAAATTTCACTGTCAGTCCATATGTAAATATCCTCAAACTGAGTATCAAGACTAGTGGTTATATACCTGGCCAATTTAGTTCCTATTTCTATGGAAGCCAATTCCATTTGAGGTAGGGTTCTTTCTTTAATTGGCGCAACTCTGGCTTTGGACATAATAATCTTACTATCCTCTCCTGTTGCACAATAAGCTACTGCTCCATAGGCCCTTTGAGAAGCATCACAAAATATGTGTAAGTGCGACTTCTCATTACTGTTTATTTTCCTGGGAATACATATGCTTGATGTAGTTTCAAACTCCTTTCTAATCTTTTCCCATTGTTCCACATATGTCTCACCCAATTCAGTGTCCCAGTCCAACTTTTCTCGCCAAGCCTCCTGTACTAAACATTTGCCCCTAATAACTATAGGACTGACAAATCCTAATGGGTCAAATAGCTTGGAAACCTGACTTAACAAGGACCTCTTGGTGAGAGTGACATCAGAGAACTTAATTGGTTTCAAACTTATTACATCAGCTGTTGTATCCCAGTTAAGACCTAACACATTTTGAATTTTGGGAATGTCAGAATCTGGATAGTCCTCTTGTATTTTATTCCTCAAAAGCGGTGAATTTGTATTCCAGCTCTGTAACGGCAAATTTGCCTTCCCACATTCGGAATTGGCTACTTCATAAGCCTTCAAAGCTTCCGACTCTGTATCAGCAACACCTTGCGAATTATCCATATAAAAAGCCTGCCCTATTTCTGGACATTTGGCATTTTCAAAATGATGCTTTAAAGTGTTGCAAAGTAGGAAAGGACTAGCACAAGAGCCAAAGAGCACCGATCGGAAACAGTAAGTTTTCAATGGACTATCCTCATTTTGAGAATTATGAGGCCAGAGGAATCTTGTAAATTTCCTATCCTCATCTCTCAGTCCTATTCTGAGAAAAGCCTTACTAATGTCTGCTGTGTAAGCGTAAGGTTTCTCTCTAAATCTTAATAACACTTTCCCTAACTTCTCAGTTAGTGTAGGTCCAGAATATAGGCAATCGTTCAAGCTAGCTGATCCCTTGGACGCTTTCCTACTACAGTTGAATACTATCCTTATGGGATTAGTTACTGAATCCTTGCTTACAGCATGATGTGGTAAGTAGTGTCCTTCTTTGTGGTTAACAGGGTATTCTACCTCTTCTATAAATTTATTCTTCAATTGATCCCTCATAATATTATCATATAGGATCAGATGTTCTGGTTTATCTCTCAACTTTCTTAGAAGAGAATTTAACTGAGCTTTAGCTGCTTGGTAATCTGTTGGTAACTCTGAATGGTTTAGTTTCCATGGTAATCCTACCCAATACTGTCCATCCTTAAATTCCACAGACTGAGTATACAGATCCAAAGTTATCTTATCTTCAGGGGTTGGTTCCTCAGAGTGTATACCTACACTGTCTAGGTCCCACAGTTTGTGTACAGGTTCAATATTTTCATCCAACAAGTCATTTATCTGAGTAGGTTCTAATTCTGCACCTATTCTAGCTACCATCAATGACTGTGTGGGGGTAACAAAGACTGAGTCTACTAGTTTGGCCTCTCCTTTAACTTGTTTTGGAAAAGGCAACTGACCCATAATAAGGTTACCTCCTGGACTCTTGAACAACTGTACCTTATTCCTTTTGAAAGTCCTATGTAGGAATCTTCCACAATAATCAGAACCAATTATCATTTTTATGGGACCCACAGTATCTGATTCCACATTCCGTTTAGCCAACCTTATCCCTGAGCTTTGTAGATGATCAGAGGTTTCCTTCAATCCTTTTATGTATATACTTGTCTCCATATTATCAAGCACAGCTACTGTTATACGGCATTTATATCTGCCTAATTGTATTACAGGTCTAACTAAATCAAAAGACTGAGCTTTCTTAGTTGTTAAGAATCCTGTAATGGCTAGATTTACCTTGCCGATAACTGGTAACTTTAATTTCTCCACAATGTCTGCAGAAATGAAAGTTTTCTGAGCACCCGTATCAAACAGGGTACATACTAATTGGTTTCTATTCCAAACAATACTTTCACATCTGCTATTGCTACTGCAGCTGGCATTACTAATGAAGCATTCCCTTTTGCAATTGTCCTATTGACGCTTGCAGGTTTAGGAACCTCAATTTTCATCCTAGGGCATAAAGCACTATGATGATGATCTTTTTTGCATTTAAAGCAAAGATTTAATTTAGTCTTACAGTCCGCGGCAGTATGTTCGGAGTTCATACAGATTATACAACACCCCAGCTCCTGAAGCTTCCCTACTCTAGAAGCATAATCAGGGTACGGTTGACAAGATACACTGGAATGTTGCCCACCACAAAAGACACAAACTTTCCTGTCTTTTACCATGGAAGGTTTTATTTCCTTAATATCCTCAGGATGTCTATTCCTTATCATTAATACTTTATCCTCGGCCTTTGTGGAGCTAAGGAAAGTACCTATCTCTTCTTTAGGCACATACTTAGTCTTCTCTGACTTAACTTTCCCAACCAGTTGGTTAGTGGGTTTTTTCTTTACTTCAGTCTTCTATTTGACCTCAGTAGCGTTTAATGTTCCTTGCAAATGTTTACAGAGTTGCATCAAGCCTTCCTCAATCTCTTCACAGGAGAAATTATCCTTCTGGTACCTACCATACAAAGCATCTTTGGTTTTCGGTGGTAGCTTTAAGGACACAATTCTTGAAACACCCAATCTGATGTCTTAATATCTTCGTACGTACCTAAGGCCCTTAGTTTACAACTTATTGCAATTCTAAAATTTTGCAAGGAATCAAAATCGTGCCTAGGCGTGGGTAATTCTATTAGAGCCCTCAATAATTGATTTATAACTTGCTCCCTGTCTTCGTAATTTTGTCTAAGGATGGTCAAAGCCACCTCATAATTATTTTTTTCTACTGGTAATTCTTTTATCAGTTGATATGGTGTTCCTTTGACCTGTCCTAACAAATACGTAAGTTTGGTGACTTTAGAGAGCTCCGTTCTATCGTGTACCAAATATTTGAACTGGTCCCAGAAGGATTTCCAGTTCTGCTCCCCATCAAACTCCGGAAGCGTTATTTGTGGTAACACAGCTCTACTATGCTGTGCCACAACTTGTGTTTCCGCGGCAGTATCAGCTAATTCTGACTCTAGTGTCTTTACTACAGTTAAGTATTCTTCTAATTTGTTTTCAAACTTCGTAGTTTCTGACTCTAAGAGTTCCTTATTCTCAGCCTTTACTATAGCCGCTTCTAAAGTTAAGTAACTCTCTTCGTACTTACTCCATCGATCTTTCAGGATATTTAGGAGACTATTTATTCTCTCCTTGGACAGAGGTATTTGGTCCAACGACTGGTTATATTCATTTATGGCTCTAGTTACCCATCCTGCCTTACTACTAGAAGATTTTTGCAATAAAGAAACAGACATGTTGACGGAGTTCTAATTTAATTATGAATTCCAACCACAAATTTACCTCAACTTACTATTGATCTGATTATTTTAAATTTTGTAGAGGGAAGGGATTAAGTCCTCACTGTGCAAATTATCCCCTCTCCCAATTTCGTAATATTCATTACAGCTCAGCTAATTATTCATTTTATTTTGAGGAGTGTAGGGATTAGGTCTATAATTTCAACCTATCCCCCAGGGTTATTAAACCTCTAGGGTTTTATTTCATCCCCACACTCAATTGCCAAAACACCCATATTCCCCGAGCTCAGAATTAATTACCTCAATACTCCATAGGCCCACCCATAGCTTGTACAGCATAGAACTCTCCTTTCTTATGTTCTACATAATTTATAAATTTCTGCAGAACCGCTTCCCTACCATGACGGTTCCAATGAATACCATTAGCTTTCAACATTGCTTGGAAGGGCTTGGCATTAAAATGTGTGAAATCCCTTCCCTTCCTGATCCGTTGCAACTTTCGGTTTACAGCTCTGCTAATTATTTTATATGTTCCATAACAAACTGGAGAACCATATGGCAGGTTCCTTGGCTAGAGGAGGGTTATGGCTACTGAGGATTTACAAGAGCCCTCTACGGCTCCTACCACTGCTAAAATATTCTCCACTACTTCATTGACCTCCACGTCCTCATGGATATCATTTCCTCCAAGGAACAGGACCGTACGGTCATGCTCCCAGTCTAGTACGGCATTCAGAGAAAGCGCTTGCCGTTCCTCCCGGAGCTCCATAGACACGTATGTCCAAGTCTTCCACTTCAACTGAACGTGGTAGTAAACTGTGCCCCACAAATGCAACTTTAAACACATTCAGCGCTTCGGCACACATCGGTTTTCCTCACACGGTCGGGGCACCAAAAATGTGAAAAATGTTTAATAGTTCTGGTAAACAAATCGGGGCCCTCTTTCCGGGCACCAAATGTGAAAAACTTTTAATATATACAAGTCGGTATCCCTGCCGGGCACCGCTATGATAGAAATGTCTGGTATTTGCTAATAAACAACTCATAGGTGTTTACTCGTCTATAAAGTTGTTCTTAAGTAAATCAAACAAGTCTCATAGAGTTAGGCGAAACGTAACTTAACCTTAACTCACCTACATTAACTATTTCTCTTCTATCTCACAGCTAATCCTCCCTTGAATTGGCCAATTCGTAAAGGTTACTTAGCTAGTGAAGAGGGAGTGATCGATAACGGATGATGATGAGGCTGCTTAGTGTAATTGCTTGAGCAAGCAAGCATCCTTATGGTGCGTATGTACAACCATCTTAGCTTGAGAGTGACTAGGAACAGAGTGTTAACTCCACAAGGTCTGGGAGCAGAGTGAGTGAACGCGGCAATCTACCTCCCTCATAGAATGGTAGGTTGCCATCTATTAATTATTTACAGTACCAAATACAGTTAGATTACATCATGATATGTACAGGGCAAATCTAACAAATTAATCTTAGTTTTACTTAAACTAAAGTTAGACCAAATATTCCCTTTAACCGTGTAAATATCTTAATTCTACATCTGCTTAACAGGAAAATCTTTCCCTACTTGCCACGTCATCTAACGCACAGATGCAGTTTAGGTCAGTGGAAAATACCACATTATTACATGTATTTACAATGTATAGTTGTCCATGAGGGTTAAATGCAGTAGCATTTAATTTATCAATAACAAGAATTATTAAAGAGAACTTAATTTCTGGGTTATTAAAACCGCTTGAACCATTAACAACGGTCTCAATTTTTCCTCTGCCTTTAACCAGGGATAACTATGATGAAAATAGAGAGCGCAACTGCTCTGGGGGAAAATATTTCCCACACATTTCTTTATTTTGTTTTTTATTATATTACTGTTTTACATATGACGCCAGATGACCTGGGTGTTGCGGCGCCTCGATTTGTTTTCATTGAATCATTCTCGCCCTCCTTCCTTCCCTCCCTTCATCTTTCCCTCAGCTTGACAATGCACTCAACACTGCCCCTGGCCTGCCTTCTCTCTCTCTCTCTCTCTCTCTCTCTCTCTCTCTCTCTCTCTCCTGGGGGGAGATGTGCATCACCCTTGGGAATTTTGTTTCTTTTATGAGTGACTCATAAACTTGTGCTTCCATTTCTTTATTTTGTTTTTATTATATCTAATTATATTTAAAAATATTATTGTTATATATATGGCGCCAGATGACCTCGCTGTTGTGGCGCCATGATTTGATTTCATTCAATCACCCTCTCCCTCCTTCCTTCCCTCCCTTCCTCCATCTCTCACTCAGCTGCACTCAACACTGCCCCTGGTCTGCCTTCCCCCCCCCCCTCTCTCTCTCTGTCTCTCTCGTCTGTGGTATTTTAGGATACACTTTGGTTATTTTCTTTTACGTTATAATGTACGTATTGTAAATTTGACTTTATTTCCACACCACCCAGGAGGTAAAAGTCTTGGCGCATTTTTTTTTTTAAGAGGTGTCTCCAAACAGGCCCCCAGGTTGGACTGGGTGTGTGTGTGTTGCCGCTCACGAGAGTTTATTGTATAATTTTTTTTTTACTAAGAAATTGGCACATTTTTGCTTATATTCCTGCACATTATCTTATAATCATAATTGTGACATTATTACCCACCCCAGAAATACGATAACAGCCAATAAAAGTGACTACTTTTTTTTTAAGCAACACTGTAAAATAGTTATGCCACGTTTCCGTACTGCCGTATAAATATTTTATGCATAATAAGTTTACTCTTCTTTCATATTTTATAATACACACGTTACCAGTATATTCTTATGTGTTTATCTTATTGTGATGCCTATTACATATATCAGAGCCGTTCACATAGCGGGTATGGAACACGTGGCAACACTGTACAGAGGTTCGTGCCCCACCCAAACCGCCACTTAAGAGTGGTACCACCATAGCTGAACACATAGATAGAATTAATTATGTAAACGAAATTGGGCAGAATTTAAGCACGTATTATGACCGCTCAAAACAAGGACGTGCCAATGAAATCTAGACAAACCAAGGATAGAAACAAACCAGCGTGGTTTAGTGCCGATATTAGCAGAGCAGTTAAAGAAAGAAACCGTCTCCACACCTTGCTTAAAAGTCACACTAGTGAATTAGTCACAAGGCAATATATCAGTAGTAGAAGAAAAGTTAAAAAACTCATTAGAACAGCTAAACGACAATTTGAAATTGATATAGCAAAAACAAGTTCTACGGATCCTAAGCTTTTTTATGGATACATTAACGGCAATAAGAGACTCAAGGTGGGCTTTGGTCCACTTATCAGCGACGAGGGTGCTCTTATCTCGGACGATCAGGAAATTGCCTCTACTTTAAATAAGTTTTTCAGTTCAGTTTCACAGTAGACGCCAATGACACCATCAAAGAGCATCAAATGTCAATCCAAAACGCACTAAGTGATATGCATATTAGCAGCAATGAAGTGAGAGATAGACTTAACAAAATGAACAGTAATAAGACTCCTGGCCCAGACAATTTCTACCCTAATATACTGAAAAATGTGGTGGACGTAATATGCAGTCCTCTAACATCTATCTTTAACAAGTCCCTACAACAAGGAAAGGTTCCAGCAGACTGGAGACTGGCTAACGTGACTCCTATATATAAAAAGGGCAATAGAGATCAACCAGGTAATTATAGACCAATTAGCCTAACCTCTGTCTTGGGAAAGATCCTCGAATCATTAATTAGAGATAGTATAGTTGAGTTCCTAGAAACCGATAACGTAATTAGGAACAGCCAGCATGGCTTTAGAACACGGAGATCATGCGTGACAAATTTAACTGAGTTTTACGATACACTCTTTAAAATGAATGATTGTACCAGGTCACTTGATATAATCTACTTAGACTTCCAGAAAGCCTTTGACAAAGTGCCACATGATAAACTAATGACAAAAGTAAGATCACTCGGAATTGACAAAAATATTCATATGTGGATACGTTGCTGGTTAAGTGTGAGAAAACAAAGAGTCGTTACAAATGGAGTAGAGTCAGACTCGGCTCCAGTGACCAGTGGTGTTCCTCAGGGATCGGTGTTGGAACCAGTCCTATTTATTATGTATATTAACGACATCGATGTTGGCCTAAACAACTTCATTTCTAAATTTGCAGACGACACAAAAATCGGCAACACTATATTAACTGAAGAAGACAGAATTAGCCTTCAAAAAGACCTTAACAAAATTGTCAGCTGATCAGAAAAATGGCAAATGCCATTCAGTGTAAGTAAATGTCAGGTACTGCGATGTGGGAAGAAAAACAAAAGGTATGATTACGAAATGAAGGGCCAAATCATTAGCAAGTCCTCATTAGTAAAAGATCTAGGCATACTAATTTCAGACGATCTGAAATGTTCGAATCAATGTATCTCTGCCTCCAATAAAGCCAACAGGGCCCTAGGCTTCATCAAAAGACATTTTACATATAAAAGCAAAGATATTGTAATCCCACTATACAAAAGCATAGTCAGGCCACACTTAGAGTTTGCATTGCAATTTTGGGCGCCTCACCTAATTAAAGATATAGAAATACTGGAAGCGGTCCAGCGTAGGGCTACCAAGTTAATCCCGTCCCTGAGGAATAAACCATACCTCGAGAGACTCATGGAATTAAACCTATTCTCTCTTAGAAAACGGAGACTCAGGGAACAGCTGATTGAATGTTTTAAAATTCTAAAAGGCTTTAGTAATACTGATTCAAGCAAGCTATTCACAGTAATTGCCGAGACTGTAACTCAAGGAAATGGTATGAAGTTGTAAGCAAGGAGGGCTAATCATGATACAGCCAAAAACTTCTTCACTTACTCTGTTGTAAGTGAATGGAATAAACTCCCTGGGAATGTGATTGAAAGTGATACCATAAATATATTTAAAAAGAGACTGGAAATGTATCTCGACGCAATTGGTATCATTTAGTTAGGATGGAGCAATTATTGCGTATTCGCGTCTGAAGTCATCTGTCTATTAGACACAGACAGTATTTTACGGTATATATAATAGATAAACACTCTATTCATCCTTTTATATATATATAAAAAAAATGCATGCATTGAGTAAGTATGTGGCTGTATGCACATATTTTCCTTTTCAATATTATTCTACTTTCTGCCAATCCTATAAAATTCCTTCAGGTTTTTCATTCCTGCAAGGTATTACTTCCTCTCTTGTTTCCTGTACGGCAAATGCCGGAGGGTCTGGAGGGTGGGGGAGAGAGCCTTCTGCTATGCTATCCTTTTCCCCAGCTCCTATGCTCTGTATTAGTATTAAGGCCGGACCACCTCGTAGGGACAGTAAGGTCTGTGTGGTCTGTGTATCTATGTAACTCTATGTAACTATGTAACTCTCTCTCTCTCTCTCTCTCTCGTGTTATTACTATAGTCTGTCTCAGGAAAGATGAGGGTAGAATATCGTCTATTTTACTCCAAAGTCACTGTCAAAGGCCGAACGCACCTGACTTAATGACCTGTGGGAATACAGGCTAGCCAGGGACAAGTCCTGAGGGCAAGAGGCACACA